>NC_137233.1:24569681-25154681 GCF_949987685.1 Ammodytes marinus
CACAATCTTGGACCGCTGTCAGGGCTGTACGCTTATTTTTTTAGGTGGTAGCACCGGTGCTAGCAAGCAAAAAAATTCAGTAGCACAAAAATAAATTTGGTAGCACACAAAGTAGGCTATGATTGAAAACTTGCATAACCTTAACCCTTGCATTTTGCTCTAATTACCTTTGAGCATGTCATCCTGGTCTCATTTGAGATTCACAATTAATATGATATCCTAGTGTGTGCAGTAATAATTGTAGAAAAATGAATAGGGGTGCACTGATTGCAATTTAGAAAAAAGAATCTAACCTGCCAATTGCAATTTTTTGCTGATTCAGAATTATTATTATAATGTCCTTCTGTTAATTAAAACCAAACTTTAAAACATTAAACATAGCCTATTAAATAAACAAGTATACATATTGGTACAATTTAGGATAAATTAAATAGGTTGTTGTGAATGTGTTGGGAGTAGCTTTTCAGTGGCTTATTTAAAACTTTGTTTAAATAGACTATAGGCTACTGTTGACTGCTCTCTGCAGCTGAAGGAGTTGCCTTTTAAGCTAGAAACAAGCGCTAACTTCCTGTTCTTACCGGCTTCAAAATAAAAGTCAACTCACGTTTGGCTAGTAACAGGCTTTTAATGTGAAGGCGCACAGGAAATGTTCTGTTTGTACACACGCTAACTTAACTGCGGTAATGTGCCGTCTCCTTCCGGTAATTGCCGTTGAAGCCGTGAAGTTTTTATACCTAGAATCGCTGCACGAACACAGATCCCGAGCACACATCTTTCACCAGCCAAAGTGAAGGGTGGACTCAATAACTTACTTGCCTAAGACTCATTTACCCGCAGTGTTAATGTAGAGCCCTCTAAGCAGTGTTGTGCATCTGTCCTCTGTGTTTCAAAGACAGCCTCTCCTCATTATCAACCTGTCGCAGGAGTGCGAAAGGATTCGTATTCATCATCGCACGTGATCAATTTCAGTAGCAAATGCGATCAAAACTGTCGCACTGTACAGCCCTGGCTGTGACGGTGTTAGAATGAGCTTTTGCTGAATTGTGATTCTGTCACCCAAATCCCACTTCCCCGCTCTCCAGGGAGGATCAAGGATGGAGAGATCTACGCGGACAAAGATGGCGTATTCTGTGTTGAGTGGGTCTTAAATATGCATGCATGACAATGAAAATGTCAGTCCTATGGAGAGAGGCATGACAAAGAGGGTTTAGAAAGGCCAATGTATCCCCGTGGATGCTGGGTGACAAAATCTGAGTTGAGAGCAGCAGAGTGAGTAGAGTGCCAAGGTAAAAATACTTCCCCAGAAACTTCCCTTTCCCTCCACAGACATGAAAGGTGAACCAGAGATTTATGTAAATACGTGGCTGCCAAAACACCAGTTCCCCTGTAAAGGTTTTGTATTGCTCTGAACCCACATTCAGCACAAGCAGTAACATGATTACCCTAACCCATGATGACACAAGTGGACCATAAAAATAAGAACAATTTGCAAGAGATAGAATTAAGAGGTGCTTTTATTTGCTCAAGTTCCAGTGTGTCTACACCTCTTTACCTCAAATTTCTTGACGATGCTGTTGAAGGCCGGGTTGTTCCTGCAGCTCTCCTCCAGTATGGACATACTGCGATCATACTCTGAGATATAGGTGTCAAATACACCAAAGTCCTCCCTACGAGACAGGATCACATCCACCACCCTTTGGCTCTCCTCCCTATATGGAAAGGAAATAGGAGATTGAGTACATTCTCTTTCGTTATGTGATTTAAAGAAAGAAATCTATCCAAAAATGTAAAGTCTACTTCTACAGTTACTGTTATCCTACTGTTTCCATATTGATGTTCACCAAGCAAAAAACAGTTGTTAACAATTCTTTGTCGAGTTGTGTTGACTCCAGAAACGTGTATTTGCCACTCTCATGTCTGTCAACCAGCCTAGCTTAGCACAAACCTTAACACAAACTTGTTTACAGGCGATCTATAGAGGGGCTGGCAGGAGGACCTTTTTGCTAAACTAAGCTAGGCGGGTGTGTTGCATGTAGGGTACAGATATGAGGGTGGGATTGAATTTCTATGTAACTATGTGCAAAAAAGCAAATTAAGAACTCCCAAAATGTCAAATGATCACCCAAAATGTTTTATGTAAATGAAATTAAGAAGAAGGCAAGTGCTTAGTGCCTTGGAAGGCTTTTCGGTTGAAGGATGATTATAAAGCAGAGTTGGGATGGTGTAGTGTAGGTAATTATAGGGACCTCGGTGGATAATGAATGATGGCCATAGCAGAAGTCTCATGAGTCCATACTGCAGTAATCTGTCTGAGTGATTCGACTGTGTGTCACTTATGAAATACATCACCATGAAAACTGAGCATCAGCTACTAAGTATAGCAGGGGCGATTCTAGGATCAGAGCATTATGGGTGCCTGGCACCATTTTAATGTAATTTGACAAAAAAGTTATTTTACAAAGAAACTGTGCATTGTTATGTCATTATAGAGTAGACCATCATGGTTGTGACTAGAAAAACACTTAAAATTCTGAATTGATTATTTTATACAGTTGCCCAATGTCAAGTAAAAAGAAGTATAATCCCATATACAATTTCTATAATGCCAAGACTTAGGGGCACCAGAGTGTGTAGAAACAGAGAATGGAAAAATTAAAAACTAATATACTGTTTTGAATCAATTTTATTTTCACTTTATGCAGAACTCGGAACTTAACTTGCCAAGGCTAGCTAGCTGACATGATTCAGACTGTAAAACTGAAACTCTCACCAAAGCCAAAATATAGTTCATTCATGATTCACATATCTTGATGTGAGAGTTTAATGGACCCGTTTAAAAACATCTATTCCCATTTAGGTTTTCAAAAGCATTGCCCACTTGGAAGGCATATTACGACAGCTTCCCAACATGCTAGCTTAACATGTATGACACCTTCCTATGATCTTTTTTTTTACAATATTTTTTTATGGGGGTGCCGGATACAATTGAGGGCAGACATTGCCCCTTGAGTACAGCAGCCGACCATAGGCCGCTGTGTTTCTTACCAAAGACTAATGCGTTCCTCCAGCTCAGTCAGGATGCTGCTGTGGAGGGCGTAGACCTGGGAGAGCACGCCCAGTATCTCTCCTAACCTTTGCTCGTCCAGCAAGGGCTCCCCATCATCACCCTCCGCCTCTGTCACTGCTGACCTAAAGTCCTGCACAAGAGACGGAAAAAAAGAGTCCTTTAAAACTACATTGCGTAACTTCTGTTGCCCTCATGAGGAATTCTGAGTAATTACAACAACATCATGTAGATGTCGGCACATCTACATGAGGTAAGTTGCCGGTGATCACGCATTGATTTTTATTCCTTCTGCTGTACGTCCAGGTGTTTTCTAAGCAGATGAATTGACAACTGAAACTTTTCTTGGGCGTTCCTTGGGATTTTCCTAAACTCCTGCTCCAGTGTCAGGTGGTGGCTGACACCATTTTGTAAACACTTTCAAACTAAGAAATACAAAGAGAGTTCCTTGGAGCTGATAGGCTTAATCAACTTTGTGTCAACTCGTTTGGCGATGGCTTGAATGTGACCAACATTCATTTATATGAAAAAGTTACGCACAATAGCTTTAATAAGACAAAAGTGTGGGTGAGAAAAAGAACTAAAGGAGAAAAGGATGGACTATATGGTAGTTGGATGAAAGGAGGAAGGGAGGGAGAGCAGGAGAAATTAAAAAGGGATAGAGGAATGAGGAATCAAGAAGGGGGGGGGGGTATTAGGAAGGAAGTTCAGGTCCTCCAAAACATCCTTCCTGCCACCCTCCCTTCCAATCACCTCAGTGCATTCCTGCTCTGTCCAGGCATTCAGGAAAGGCGGCACTGCTTGTGCAAGAGTTACACGCCAGGTGCTGTTGCATAATGACCTTGCTATACTCAATGACACAGTGCTGTTTTGTACATTCATTGTACCCGCTTTCTCTGCAGACAAGAGCCTTTAAAAGTCACTAATATCATGCAATGATTTCTGGTCCATCCAAGTCCATTCTGCACGCATAAAACATAATCAACAGGCATTAATAGCTGCAGTGTCAGTGACTAAGAGGATTAATATGAAGAGTTATGGTACGTTGGAGTAATAAACAAGAAGAGATGTTTTTTTCCCACACAGCAGATGAAGACATGAAAAGTAGGTTAATCATTAGAAGGTATGCCTTGAAGAGAATTCTAGTTTTCTCTGTGGGCAAAGCTGTCTGGCAAAGTAACGCCATATATAAAGCTTCAATGTGTCCGTGAGGGATATGTATCTGGAGCTCACATATCCCAGTTCAGAGTAAAGCACATACATAAAACAAACAGAGTTGTCCCGGTTGGCCGTGAGATAATGTTGTGACACCGGGCGCCTCCGAATGTGCCGTTCATCATGCACAATCGACCGCGTATGAGTTAACATCCATCACGTCTGCCAGGGAGAAGAACAGCCACTTATAACGGCTCTGGGCGACTCTGTCTCACAGGTTACACACAAACACGCACACACACACACACACACACACACACACACACACACACACACACACACACACACACACACACACACACACACACACACACACACACACACACACACACACACAGACTCGGACGCATGAATGAGTGGAGCATTAACTCTCCATTTTGCCGGCCCACTCTACACCTTATCCCTATTTTCCTCACGTATACACGGGTCAAGACGCAACATCAAGCAGTTGGTTGAGCAGCCAGTCATGCTCGGTGATAGCTCAGCGCAGAGAATCTGCTCAGGGGTCACGCGCTACAAACGAGAAAAAAATGAAAGGTCTCATAGTCCTCGTGTACTGAAGCTGTAATGGGGAAAGTCCTTTAGAAGAAGAGCACGGCCTCCCTTCCTATGTTGGAGACAGGGTCTGGAAATTCTTTGTATTCTTGTTATTCCTTATCAAACAATGGAACAATAGCTCATGTGCCTCTTATTTTACGCTGCTCCTGTTTTGCCCCCTCCTCCCCAAACTTTGGTTTTGTGCATGTTGTGCAGCTGCAGTGTTTCCAGCTGAAGTACTCAGTTTCATGCTAATTGTGACATCAGTCCGTCACAACAGTCGACGGTTAATATCGGGACACTTCACCGTTGGAAGTTTGAATAATAATAGGACACTAACACTGTGCCTATCCATTATGCAACAGCATGGGTAGGAAGCCCTCAATGTCACCTTTTAAAGGTGACAAAAAGATTCAATTAAGTGGTGTGGTAACTAACACTGTGGAGGAGCGCCGGTCAAGGTTACTCACTTGACTCACTACCGTTCAAAGTGAGAATTTATGAAAACATACAATTTACACTGAAACTTGCATTTAATAGTTGAGGCTACACTTGGATGCCACTGTCAAAATGTCACTCCTGAGGCACTAAAGCCCATATTGACTTGCATGCTATGCCTATGTCTGTACTTTGGCACGCAGCCGCTTATTAGTGAAATTGAGCTTCATGATGAGATTGCAGATTTATGATCATTAGAGGGGCCCGTTGTATAATATTTGCATTACTTGCCGTTTAATGGCATGGAATTTTGCGTTACTCAAATCAGCAGCTTTTACACTCACAGCCGGCGTTCATAAATCATGGTGGGGGGTACACAAGGAATTCAGGTTATGACCTTATTCAAGGTTATAAGGTACAAGCTGACTGATGGGCTTCTCTGGGTTCAATGACTCTACCTGTCAGACTTGTACTGGCAACCATCACCTTAATAGCAACTTCTTCAAACCATTCTTTAAAAGGTGTGTGCCTGACCTTTCCTGAATGAATTTTCATTCTGATATATACAGTATATATAAAATGTAATATTGTTTTTATAAACTGTTTCCATGTTATTTATGTGGTATTTGTTTTTGGTAAATATCCATCTTTTCCCCTAACTCCGCAGGGATTGGGTCTTGTTTTGACATACAGCGCGTGAGGCAGGATGGAAATAAACTACAAGAGTGGCTGCCATGCAGGGAAGCCCTCCAGAGGCTTACCACAGCTCACCGTTCAATCGTTAAAAATTGTTATTCTACTGAGAGGGAAAATTCTCTATTTGATGGCCAACTAGGTCGTAAGGAGTTCATGTGCATCCAATATAACCAGTATGAAAGGCACCAACAGCCTTTTTCTGACCTATAGGTGGCAGGGCGCCAACAACTCAGCTGGCACTCTGCCACCCAAAGGTATCAGTTGAGTGAAGACACAAGGACAGCATCAGCAAGAGAGCCCTGGTGGATGCACGCCGCGTCATCTTACAACAGAGCGCACCAGAGTACGACACATCAACTTTGTCAGGAAGTAGATCCTGCTGCAACAACATTGATAAATGTGAGCTGAACCTTTACAACGAGGGGAGGAGGAGAAGGAGACAGACACTGGGGAGCAGACACACAGGATATGATTTTATCAGTAGGTTTTCAAGAAAGTCTAACAGGCCTTGAAATAGGAGGACAAACACGGTTGACGTGACATGTTTAATGGTGTAACAGACAGCAAAGATTTTCTTACCTCGTGCAGGTACTTGAGGGAGCTGACATGTCTGGAAAAGAAAAAGAGAGAGAGAAAAACAAGATTTAATTAAACTGTGAAACATAATTTACAACCTTCCACACAGCTACGTTAATCTTTCTTTTTTACAAGACTTGAATTAAATGACTTCAATTATGCGTGATGAGAAAAGCACATCAGAAGAATGGGTTAAGTGTGTAGCAGGGCAAGGGCAAGGCTGGTGTACATAATAAGTTAAACCAGACACTTGTGTCTTTTAGCTTCGCTGCATGCAGGTGGATGAATTAGCTCAGGAGCAGGAGAGATACAGTTTGAAGAATAAGAGTAGGAGAATAAAAGAGTAGATATGCGGCCACAAGAAAGACAAAACATTACATTTGGGTGGGGGGTGTTTGTGTATGATGATATGCGGGAGGAGTGTGTGTGTGAAGTTGCTCACAGTCTCTCTGAGTCGACGAGCTCTTTGGCGACGTAGAAGGCTCGGGATTGGCCATCCATCTGGGTGACAGGAAGGGAGAACAGTAGTGGGAGATGTATGAACACAACCAATGTGTAAAGGAGCTCTGTGGGCGCTTATTCCTCTCAAGTATTAATAGGAGCAGCTACAGGCACTCTGCCAGGGAGAGTGGCAAATAATGTGTCAAAAATGAGACTGATTACTTCATTACAGCGCAGAACAGACGCAGAGGTTTTTCCTCAAATCCGGGACTTTTTAAAATTCATGCATTATGTATGAGAGCGCTGCGTGTGTGGTGACAACAGTGCTGCCCATTGATTTAGAGGCTAATCACAGGGTCTCAAAACATCCGCGCCAAAGCATAACATTAAAGACTATTAGGGGGGTTTACCGACAGGGCCCTGATCCTGCGCTTTATCAGTGTTGTTTTTTCCTCTGTGGGGCATTTCACAAACACAGCATTAAAAGGCGCACTGATGCCCGTTTCCTAGAAAATAAAACCCAAACACACTTCCATTAAATGAAAATGTTCCTAGGGCCAACTCCTGTCCCTCTGGTTCACTTCCTCTTTGTTTTTGCCTGAATTTGTATCACTCGTTTTTTGGCATTTGAAGAAGAAGAAAACAAGGAAATGTGTGCCACGTGATGGAAGAATAGGGGCCTGATGTTGCCGTGGTAGCAGCAGGAAGGGTGGGGTCCATCTCTGAGCTACTGTAAAATGGCTGCCTTTTACTGTACGGTATGTGTGTCCGCAGAGTTTAAATTGATACATTTCAACAAGCACAACTGTCAACCAGAAGGAGAAGTTCATGTACGTATATATTATGTCCCAAGTTTTGAATGGATCATTCTGGGCCTGCCTGTATATATGTCCCATAGAGCATTTGATAATGTCCTAATATTTTATGACATCATGCAATTTTTATTTTATCATGTAAAATATTTACAATCCCTAAATTCAATAGGATCCTTGCAGCATCATTCTGCTCATCAAGTTGATTTGCTTAACTAGTTGGTTGCTCAGGGGACTGAATTAACCACACTCTAGCCGGCTTCCATTTCGTCTCCTTATCCTGTATCTCACCTGTCGGTCATAATTTTGCTCTGCAGCCCCTTCTTCTTCCTCTGAGGTACGCCCGTGGTCCTCGTCCGCTGACAGCCCAGCGGACACAGGGTTCATTGGGAAAGGCTCTGTGTAGGCACTGGCAAAGGAAGAAAAGACAGTATGAAAACAGCAAAACAGCAATGGTTCTGAAATATGAATACTTAACACTATTACAGCATCAGCACTGCAGTATAGCGCATGATCAATTTGCTGAATATTTTCAATTGGAAATGCAGGGAGGCATTGAGAGGACACAAACTCCAAACAGCGCATTAACAGTTAAAAGCCACTGTATGTCGTCTTTGCCGCAGCGTATTCTCAAAACACTGAGCAATACTCCAAGTCCCTGTATAAATATAGGTTTTTGCTTTTTCCTGTGTGTGTCTCTGAACGTTTTCCCTCCTCATATAGGAGTTCTCCTGTGGCACACACTAAGCCCTTTCATGATTATTCTCCTCACAGATGGCACTCTTGTGATCCTATATGCGCCGGTAATCCATTTATGTTCTGCTGTACCTGAGGGGGCCACGGTTTAGGTCACTTCACATGTAATCCTTTTAAATGCCACCTGTGGTAATTATTAATGTCCTCTTGCCAATTGAGACCCATGCATTATGTTTGACCAATTTCACATTGCAAGAATGATAACGGGATAACAAGTGGTCTTGAAGCAGCTATACGCCACACTGAGACTGTGGGTAGATTCCAAAACTACTGGAATGATTTTTTAGCATTCTTGTTATGCAGTATACTACCTCTTCAGTGTACAATATAAAAAGCTGAATTTTGCAGAATGTCACTTGATATTGGACATAAATGGGATAGATTTACAATGAGATGCAGAGAAGAATAGCAGAACGCGTAGAAAATAAAAATTAACTGCCACAAGGAAACATATCTTATCCAGCAAGAGTATTGATCGTTGCTGTGAAAAATTGTGCACAATCGTTAATTTTTAAATTACCAGGAATTTTGAAATAACACCAAACAACAAAACTACATCACAACTGTAAATTATTTTGTTAGGATTTTCCTTACAGATGATTCCATATCAAGCTGTAGCAATTATTTGATGAATGAATGGACATAAATATGATCTGCTACTATTTTAACATCGTTTGGAGTTATTCTTCAAGCAAAAATGCATAGCATTCTCTGATGCTGGTTTCTATGTTGTGAGTATTTGCATTTTCTGCTTTATATGTTTTATGTTATAGTTTTGTGAATATCTGTGGGTTTGAGCCTGTTTGGCTACAAAGTAAGCATTATTAAGAAGTCAAATTGGGCCTTAGGAAATTGTTTTCATGAAGAATGTTTTCAATACAGGTTTTTCCTGATGTCTTTAAAGGTGCTGTCAGCGGAATGGTTCTTTTAGCTAACTTCCTGTCAGTTACTGCAGTTAGCGGTCCCCTCGCTTGTCCCTGCGTCACCACATTAATGCACTGCGGTCTACAAGCAGCAAGTTATCTAGCATCATCTCAGATCCATAAGTGTGATAAAACATGATAAAAACCATCAAAACAGACATTGGGAAGGATTTTTACCTGCTCCGCCATTGTAGGCGCATAAACATTCACCCATGTGTCGCTCTGGTGTGCACCGGCAGTGAGACCATGAGTGAGACGGGTGCGGACGGGTGTCGGTTTGTAGCGTTCTCTCTTGTGATTGGATACAATTGCGGGATACTACATAAAGTTTAATTGTTAATTACATGCAGAGCAGCTGACTAAGAGATTGGCTTTATGAAACGCGCACATCATGTAAGTGATTACTGTATGAATAAAGAGCGATTTAACACTTATATTAATATAAATAAACCGCTTACTTCACCTTAAACAGCCCCCTTGTGTACAGATAAATGGCTAGAAGTTCAAAGGTTAAGAGTTAGCCACTAGACATCTCTCCATTCAGACATTCCACTACACACACACACACACACACACACACACACACACACACACACACACACACACACACACACACACACACACACACACACACACACACACACACACACACACACACACACACACACACACACACACACACACACACAGCCGTCAGCTCTATTGGGTGGGCTGAACAAAGCACCTACAGGCCATTACTCATAGTTGACCTCAGAGTACACAGGTCGGCCTGGTGTAGGCTCCTAGGTTATGTTGGTACGAAAAGAGAACTGGAGGGATGGGTCTTCTTTGAACTCATTCTTACAGTAAGCTCTGATTTATTCTACAAGTGAGGGGAATTACTTTACTGTAAATGTCCAAGAGGAATGCACTGCGGAATTCTCACCATCACCTATTCACCCCTGACCCTCAACAGCACAAATCTACAAAAACGCACCTTCTGTGCTGTAATGGATTGGATGACTGAGGGTTCAATATATACAGTAATAAAGTCTCTATCTCCAAGAAAAGGCCTTGTGACGCAATAAAGCGAGAGTAATCTGACTTATTTCAGAAAGGTGAAGGTTGCGAAAAAGAGAGAGGGTTGTTTTATCCCCATTCTTTGGTAGTCTAGTTACAACAGGGACCCATATTACTGTAATGTAATGTGAAAAAGTGCATTTTGAATTAAAGGTGACCTTAAATTTATATCTCTGCACATTTTCCCATGTTTCAAGTAGAGCAACTCTAGTCAGCTTCATAGAAAGTTTCTACATTCAGATGTGATATTCTAATACTCTAATATGTCAACACATGTTACAGTAACAAGACCATTTAGGCAATGCTATTATGCCGGCAACATTTTATGTCTTTTATAACATGACAAATGTAAAAGTACTGTGTCAAATTCAGAGGAGGAAGCAATAACCCGTTAGCCACAAATGCCATCTGAATTTGATGATGCCTGTAATTTGTAATTCAATTGAGCTAAACATTGAGTTTTAAAATATATATTGGGAGCAAGACAACAGGCCTGTCGATTAAACCCTCGGGTTGTAATGGCCCTATTATAGGAAATAGGAGCAGCTGAATAGATTCATTATCCTGCAAAGTATGGAAGACGTGGATACTAAGGGGATGGGATTTAGTCGGAGCAGCTTTAAATTGTTTGCCGATTTTGGTGATGATGATTACATGTAATCTATGGCTCTGAAAGTGTGTGATGAAGTGATTTCTGAAGACGCTGGTGCTCTGACTGCTGCCACCTCACCTGTCAATTGGTAGACGATTGCTTTGGATAATAATAACAACCGCACATCATGTGACAGGCTGTGCTGCACAGCCACCTATGCAACAGTGTTGTAACCTTGGCTCACTTTGCTTTCAGTTGAACTATCCTCCGTGCTACTGTACTTTGGGGTATATGGGGTGGGTGGCTGGTATGGAGGCATTCCTGACAATTGAGCTACAATTAAAGCAGACCTGGCATTCCTGACTGAGCCACACCTCATCTTGTTGTTAAAGGGAGAGTCTGGGAACCTCCGCCCAACCATGGTGACCCCCTTCTCCTCCTCCCGCCATCCTATCTGTCCCCTCCTGTCCCCACCTCCCCGCCAGAGCCACACCCTCGTCCTGCATTTCCTGTAAACAGGCTGGTGCGAAGCTCCTAGGCTGGACACTTCCTCCCCGGGGATGACCTGGCAATGACCTCAGAGCGCCTGGCACAGGGCCTGGCTAGCCAACGACACACCCTGTCCACCACCTCGCCACACAGCACACAGGCACCACCCAGTACAACAATGTACTTAAGATGGCTCCCTCATCACTACTAACACTAACATAACAGTGGGTGGAGGAGCTGTTGTAGAGGCCATGGCAGGGCTTTGTCATCACTCTACGCCATAGGGTAAGCTAGAGATGTACAATTTTGCATAAACTTGCAGTACCTTACTGAACATCACTTTAGAGCTGCAGTTACTATGTGCACTGGGACAACGACACATCTGACTTACAGTGATGGACGTTAAGTTGAGCACAATAACAACAGCTTTCTTTTTGGTTGAAACACATTTTTTTTACAAACACATTTGATGCTACACGGCTTCTTGCCAAAGACAATTCTGCTGAGTCTGCATTCTCAGCTTGAGCCTCATCTTTGATAAAGCAGCACTGAGTTGTACCTGCGTGTACACACATGCAAACACACACGCACACACACACACACACACACACACACACACACACACACACACACACACACACACACACACACACACACACACGAATAAACACATCTGTGGGGTAGGTTTGGGATGAATCCCTAATGTGCCTTTTCTTTTCCTATTGTACACTATGTTAGCTTGCTAATGAACATGTCTCTTTGCTAAGCCTGAATGCTTGTGCTGAGGTAGTGTCTGCATGGTGCTGTACATTAATCAAACAAGTGGAAACTAGCCAAGCCTATGGCACAGCAGCTTTGTGCGTTCTCCTTAAAATGCGTGTCTGCTCCTGTGTGCAGCACGCTGGGGCCATTCGGTCATTATCCTCACCACAAAAATGTACTTTCTCTCCATATGGGTCCAAAACCACATTTGATTGTTCAGTTTGTTCTCAATAAATCACTGCCATCATCAGCTGGGATGGTGGCAATGTCAAGCTTTGAACAGACACTCACACACAAAGGTAGGGACAAACGTTTACACTGACTATACACATGACTTATATTGTGGGTACAGGCACATACACTCTCACTCAAATACGTAAGCAAGCCCCGTATGGGCACATAAAAGAATGGCCCTGGCAACAGACGCATCTCTAGGGGGAATGCAGGGAAGGCAAGTTGACATGACAGATAGGTTATTTGCATCATTGTGAGTGGTGTGAGACCTCCACCAGACAATGAGCCACATCGATACCTTCACTGGGAGAAAAAGAGCCCTTTCTGAAGGACCATTGTCCAGGAAATGGAAGGGTTTCAAATGCTGAGATATGTGTAGAGTTTAAAGTACACTGGAAATAAACAGTGGGGAAATCATTGTATTGTGTATTCTGCGGCACAGAATGCCTGGAGAGTTGACTATGGTGTATATGAAGTTGCATGATATAAATCTTGCATCTGAACCATTTCCACAAAATAGTTAAGAAAGACAGTATCTGCAAAATAAAGTGGTGAAATGAACACTTTGCTGCCCATGAAATATAACCAGAAGGCATTATAAGATATAGAAAAAAATTGAGGAAGAAGCTTTCTGCCCAAAGATTATGTTAAACCTTTTAAAATAAACTCTTGGTATTGGCCTGTCACTTTGACTACACACAGGTCATCAAATACAACTATTTTATTAAGACTGGGGAAAGACTGTGGCCCGTAGAGGCTGAAGCTGTGGCACAAGCCGGGGTAATTTGGTACAGTCTGACCACAGTGATTCCTAACTCTATCACACGCTGCAGTAAATCCTGCGGCCCCTCAAGGGTCCAATGAAAGAGGAGCACATGGAGAGAGAGCACCTTTAATAAAAGCTCTCCTAAACTTAACCATAAGTGTCAGGTACAGGAGTGCAATTACACCAGCTGCTCTGTCTCCCCTTCTACTGTTCTCACTCCCCTTCCCCCTCCTTTCTATCACTTTATCGCTATACTCTTTGTTTTATTACTCTTCTGCACCTTTTATTAACACATCCCCTCCCTTTGCGCTCTCACCCTTTCCCTCATCCTTCTGGTCTTCCTTGTGTGAAAGGAACTCCCCCACAGTTTTTTCCCACTTTTAATTGTGGCCCATAATGACTTGACTAATGTGCATAACCTACGCTCAGTGAGCTACCCAAATGCTGTTACCTGTTCTATCACCTCAGACTTTAAGAGGAAGCAGTGGCACCAGATGTGACCTCTAAATCCGCCAAATGAAAAACAGGAGTAAGCTTTCCCACAAGCCACATTGTCCATCTTCCCAAAGCCAGCGATGCCTGACACAGCAGGCTGCTCATCTCTCACTGAACACTTTCCTACAAGAGGGAGACCCACTTCTACTCAGCTATTCAGCCAGGTGCCCTCTGCTCATCTGAGATGCAGTGTAAGAATATCTGTCAGCTGTTCAGGGGTCAAGATTGGCCTTCTGAGCAGATGGGTCAACAACTCAGTTGAGAGATTACAGTTCTTACCCATTTCATAGACTACAAAGCGAATGTACATGATATGCTTTGTTTATATATTAACTGGCATGTAAAAGAAGCTTACTTGAAAAAAACACATTTCAGGCTTATTGTGTTATGTTCAATCTATAAAAGGTCAGAACAAATTGCCAAATGGCACCCCAGGGCCAAGATTCCAAGGTGATGTCTTCAAACAGCTTAAAGGCCTACTTCACCGGTTGGAATATGAAGGTGTATTGAACTCGGAGATCCTATTTAGTATAAATGTGCAAAAAAAATTGAAATCGGATCATCTTAGTCTGAGAAAAGGTAGAAAGAGTGTTTTATGGTCTCACTGTCTAACCCTACAGTTTCCTTCTTGTGACATCACAGTAAGGGTTAGGATTAACAGGACAGCTGGGCTAAGGGAAGACTAAGGCAAGACTGAGGGAAGAAAAACCTAATTCATTATATTATAATAGTTATTTTATAATGATAGAATGCTGGTTCCGTATGGGTGAAGTATTCCTTTAAATTGTCTTTCCAAAAGTCCAAAAGTCAAATACAGTATGTTCAAATAACCATTACAGATGACTAGAAAAACCAGCGAAAACACATTTTAGGAAACAATATTTGCCAGGAAAATTGCTTAAATGTTTAGTTTTTCACATTACAATGAAAACTGTTGACAGTGTTGCTGCTTACTGTTTTCAGCAGCAACACTGTCAACAGTTTTCATTCAGACTATTCCTTGGTGGACAGTTGTTTCTGGGAAATTTGCTCACAGTGAGGTATGTGCATTGTAGAGAGGAAATGTAATTTTCAATTTCCTTGGCGCCAGAAACAAAATGCAATACACCCTAAATGGTCTTATGGGTCCACGTCGGTTAGTTGGTTTCAGTTGAACAAGAAACAGAAGGGTCTGTATGGCTAGATACTACTAGAGGCAAGGTACAGCATGCAAATTAAGGTTGTGTTTTTTGTATTGTGGGTAAGAACAACCATTTCAGATTGCTTGAGATCGAGGAATACTATTCTAACTCAATAACATTCTTACTGTACCTTTCAGTCTCTTCATTTGATGTCTGGGGTTTGCTGTCAATCCCAAAACTGTTCATATCCACATAGCCATCATTCTCATTGCAAGGGACTGTATTGCGGTTTGGGTCCTCAAAAAACTCAGTCACGGTGTGGGATCTGGTGGGTCTGCCTGGGATCTGGATGTTCTCATATTCTGAGCTCATGGCTGGGATGTTTTCATAGTCTGAAGTGTCTGCACTGGGGAAGGAGATGGAGCGAGGTTTGGTCAAAGGCAGCGGCATAAAGGAGCGCCGAGAACGTTCTTCGAAGGACTCCACTCTGGAGACGCCCCTGCCGTAAGTTTTGGGGTCACCTTTCCTCCTCTGTTGGTCTTTGTAGAGGACAAGTGTGGATGGAAAGTCTGAAGGACGCAGCTGGGGGTTCACCAAGCGGGACTGAAGCTGAGGAGAGCCACTGGTGCTTCTATGATCAAGCTCTATGACTCTTGCTGGGCCGTGGTGACTGGACTCAGAGGAAGACCTTGAAGAGCGCACACTTCCATCACTAAAACCCTTTGAATCTGACTTCCTCTTGAACTTGAGAGCCAGAAAGCGCTTGAAGGAAGACTTCTTCTTTTTAGGTATGTCATTGGATTCGTGCTGGATCAGGAGGGATGGGGAACTCTTGGTGACTGGTCTTTTAGTGATGTATGCCAGCTCAAAGGGTGGTGGGATGTCCGATAATGAGGATGGTGTGGAAACGCCACTGGATGACTGATGGCTACGCTGGGAGAAGCTTCCAGAAGAGGTTATGACACATGGGAGTGAAAGGGTATCATCTTTCCTCTTCATCCTGATTTCATCCTTCAGAGACCTTCCTGTCTCTGTGGGAGTGGCCAAGGACAATTCTGGACCCTCTGCAGATCGGGAATACAGCATGAAGCGGCGGGACTTCATAGAGGGGATCAAACTGTTGACCCCATGCTGCTGTGAATGGTTAAGTGTTTCATTATTATTATCCAAGGCCACTGTGCAGTAGTCATGAGTCTGGTACTCTGTCCCTGTTTCCTCTGGTACAGTTTCTGGGACGAAACCAGTAACCTTTCCAGAATAAGAGCGTGATCGTGTGACAATTGTCTTCCGATCAAGTGTCACAAAGTTCTCTCCTTCTGAGTCAAACCCTGCCTCTTCATATATATGCTCTTCACTGTCTGTGTCTGTGTCTTCATAGTAAGGCACAATATGGCAGTCCAGTTCCTCAATGTCTTCTTCAAAGGCCTCTGTGGTGTGGGCAAACACCACCCTGTTGGTGAGCTCTGGGGTGCGGCCATGCTCTAGGCCTACTGGCACTGTGATGTTGCACAGCCGGAGGCGAGGCTGGCAGCTTGCTCGCTTGCTGAGGTGAGCCTGCTCTCGTTTAGCTGTTCTCTCTTTTACACTTTTTCCTTTTATATGTTTCTTTTCTGTTTCTTCCTCTTCATCATCATCGCCTATCTCAACATAATCCTCTGAAGAGACACATTCCGAAGGCTCCAAATCATCTGCTTTAGTGCACAGTGTGTCTTCAATGTCAGCATACTCATCTGCTGACTCGCTTTCCTTGGCTTTGTCTTTGTGCTGATTTGACGGCTCAGAGTCCTCCTCAATCTCACCCAGTTGTGAGAGAGCTTGCTTATCCTCTAGCTTGTCCACGTCATCTGATGACACGTAGAAAGGTTCCTGGTTAGAGGCACCTGCTGTTTGCTGTTCATTTGAAGGTTGGTCATCAGTGGCATCCTGACCCCACTCTGGGTCAGCAGTGGTCACCATATTTTCCGGAACAGCTTCAATCATCGCATAAGGCCCAAACACGTCCTCAGTGCTGGAGGTGAATCGAAAACAGCCAGATGGGTCCTTGGTGGCCCTTTCTGGTTGCCATACCTCTGTTTCAGCCGGGTCACATGACTCGCATGTATCACTAGCATCATCCGTGGGGCCAATCACATCGTAGAGATACTCCTCAGTTACAGTTGGCAGAACGCTGAATCCAAAAGCAAATCCTCCATCTTCTAGCTCGGTCTCATCTGGACAGATCAGTTCATCGTCCACTTCATTAGGTCCAGTATCATTAGGTCCAGTATCATTGTTCTCTTCGACCTGACTAAGGGATTTTGTCTTATCAAGGTATTGTTCCTCTACATGCTGGTCTGAGTGTCCTGAAGATTCACAAAGAATTTCAGTCTTTTTACTACAACTTTGTTCCAACTCCTCTGTCACGTCTCCTGTTTCACCCTCCATTTCAACAGGAAGAAGTGAGGCCGTTGATGTATTCTCAACAACAGTGTGTTTGCAACCTTCCGGCTGGTTCAAGTCATTGTCAGTGTTTTCATCCTCAGTAGTGTCAACAGTAGAGCAATCATCTGCTTTGACTGTGTCCTCAGAGCCAATGCTGTCGCCATCATTATCCAATATGTCTACTTCATTTTCTGTTTCCTTCTCAATTTCTTCTCCTACTGTGTCCTCTTTGTCATTGTGTCCCATGCCACCATCATTAAGGCCCTCTGCCTTATCTTCCTCCTCTTTGTCCTCATTTGTCCCTGCCATTTCACGGAGATCTTCCGTTTCCCCATCAGAGTGAGCCAGATCTCCGTTACTCAGGCTCGGAGAGGGGCAGGGCTCCCCTTGTGCACAAGGCTTATAGAGGGGTCTGGGCTTGGGTGCGACAGGAGGTTTTGGCCTGGGGGGACACGGCCTGGACATCAGCTTCGACTGCACTTTGATGGTCAGATGACTGCGGACCTTTGGTCTAGGGACTTGCAGTGGATTTTGAAAATCTGGGCAAAGAGAGTAAAAGTTAGTGAATAAAAAATGTAAACAATAATTCACAATATTCTTACTTGCTTTTATTTGCTTTACCTAATATCTCAGCTTACATACAGATAAATATGTGGGTCCTGTGTTGTTATAGAATGCTAAAAGGAAGTCAAGTCCTGTACAATAGTCAGTGACATGCAGAATGCTGCAGGGGACATTATCAGCAGGAAAAACAACAGAGCCACAGGGTACTTAGAGGAGGAACAATAACATCTCCCTGTCTGGGAAATGACACATGCAGGTTGGACGCTTATAACAGAATCTGATTTAACAAACAAGTATAATCAAAAACTTTAAAGATGATTTAGTTATTACTCCAAAACTGTATTTGACACACAACATAAAGGATGATAAAGCATCTGATTTCTTTCCGAATTACATTTTGACACAGTAGCCTATGTCTATGTGGAGCTTTTAAATTAAACTTTTTGAAATAATTTCGAAAACATTACAGAGCACGGCTTATGAAATTTTGAATTGTCATTAAACACACCCGTACTTAACAGTGTGTACACCCCTTGTCTCTTCCTGTTATTTAGTACCTGCCCTGACGCACATCCTATTAAACCCTGTGTGCACTCTGGCTATCTCTGAGTGTTCTCTCTCTCTCTAGACATCAGTCTTATATGATTTTTTTTCTAAGAAATTGCCCTTCCTTGCCTTCCTATTACTTTCAGTCCACACTTATGCATATTTGTTCTCTATTATCATCAACACACTCTTTCTTTTTTTTAAATAATTAAATGTTCATTAGCTACTCAGAGCCTCCTTGAAGGACCCAACACAGGATGTCCATGGGGGAAAGGACATTAACAGCATGGCCCCCCATAACTCTTCCATTAACCTCTCTAGGACTACAGATTTACACAACACAAATGGACTTCCTTTTCGTCATTCTTCCCCAATTATCACGAAACACTGCCTCACACAGAAGCAGAAACACACACATACAGTACTCTAGCACACACACTTTTTTTGTTGCTGAACAGGTCCTTAGAGTGCGTCAAAGAACAATAAAACCGGGAGAGAAAACAAGGATCCCCGTCTGACAAAGTACCCGACTGCGAACAACAGGATATGAATTATGCAGCAAGAATTCATTTACAACAAATGTTTGAAAAAACAAAGGAAGAGATAGACACTGGGACCTTGGCTGTGCCAAACTCACAGGATATGATTTTAGACTATGTTCTCATCATGAAATGTCAGCCATCAAGTCTTAAAAACTGTCTAAAATTCAAAGGCTGTACAATTAAGTATATTATTTCTAAAATTAAATAGAAATTCTTCACAGGGGCCTTTTTCCACCTTTAAAAAAAATGAATACATGTATTGGAGACTGCACTTGCAAGACAGGTGACCATCTGTATACAGAACAAATCATAATCCTATAATCTAAACATATAAACCTACTCATCCTAACAGATAATTTCCCCACTGATACAACTGTATCCATAAGTATGGATTTAAACTAATTCATATATTGTATTCATCTCACTTGCATTGTCATTATGCTGAAACAGAATCATTTAAATGAAGATTGTTCATATTCCATTAACTGCCAATGAACTGGAATAACTCACTTCAAGCACTACAACAGGGTGAATCAAGTTGCATAAAATATCACTAGCTTTGTAGCGTAAATTAGGCTATAGGATATGTGTTAAATTAACAGGTGAAATATGTTTCCCGGCAGAAATAACCAATTATGAATTAACACCACCGGCCCCATCCCTCACACGTCATGTTCACACGATTACACACTGTCGTGAGCCAATTTGTTTGCTGTAAATCATTTAAAGTGTGGTTTCTTAACTCTTGAAATTAACAAATGTTTTAAAAATATAAAAAAGTAGAACCAACCTGTGTTCATTGTGGGACATCATCATCCACAGGAACCGACAGTTTTCCTCATGTTTTCCCCACAGCACGGTGTCCCTCGAAATGACGCGGAAACTTAATCCAAATACAAACACATTACGGGAAAAATCAGTTGCAGAGCATTTCGTCTTGTTTATTTTTCCAGTGAAAGTGTACTTGTGGAAGACGCCTGTGTTCGCAGAGTGGCAGCTGAGCTTTCAGCGGGCGTGCATCTCCAGTGCTGATGCTACAGTAAACTGGTGCGCTCTTGTGTGGAGACGGGAGGTGCAGCTGAGCGCTTCCTGAGGCAGGACTACAGCAGCGCGCGGACACGGAGCGCGAACCATACATATTGGGTTTGCAATGCACAGCGTTATATCCCAGTTACAGCAAGTAAGTGTTTGCACAGAGAACATCAGTGGGTTATGACATCCACATTTGATCATCTTTTTTTTTAAACATAGATGTGTGAAACGCTGCCATATGGCAGCAGGGCATAGAATAGAAAACCAAATCCACTTAGTATAAGAGATGCAGAATAAAAATATGAGACTTTAAGCAGCAAATTGTGTTTCATTGTGCAGATGGAGAGCTTTAAATCTGCAGCTACAGTTTCAGGGCAAACAGTTCAAATTTTCACAACACATCTGCCCATGTTTTGGTGCATGGTAGGCACACTTCCCTTTATTGACATTCAGTTGACAGTCGTTAGATAGTTAAGACCCACACAGTTACATGAGCTGCTTAAATTTGTCATAACATACTTTTCAGGTTTGACATGACTAGAACATGCATTTTTAGAGAGGATTGCGCATATATCAGACACTCGGGCATAGATTCATCTCAGTGTTTTCTGCAGCATGTTCCTGAACTACAACAAGTGCATACAGGTTCCTAAAAGCAGTTTCCAAATGCAGTTTCTCTAGGACAACCAAGACTTTTGCTATTGGCCAGGCTTCCTGGCCCGGCATCTGTTGCATGATTGAATGAATGCAAGCCTTTAAAAACCTCTCTTCATAACAGGAAACCGCTCTCCCTGTTTCCTGCACAACAGGCAACACTTCCTTAGCAACAGATGGGAAAGGTTGGCGATGTTAACCCCTTAGGTAACCTCTAACAAAGCTGATTGACTGACTGGTGCTGTGCAGAGCCTGTCGATTCGAGAAACAGACAAACTTTAACCATTCACGCTATGACACTTACACAGTGGGCTTTCAAGGACAGAGGCACCTTGGGCAACACAGGGGGAAGGCAGGCTGGGATCGTTGCCCTCTTGGGGTCTTTGATTTGACAGCTCCTGTTGCTGGTTTAACATACACACCTTGAAGGTCAAACAATGTAGCAGACTTCTGGGATTTACACAGCAGAGTTGAATTGGACACTGATAGAGGAGAAAAGCACAATAAAATAATTAGCAGTGCCATATCACCGCAGGGCTCTGGTTCGGACTGCTGCAGCGCCATACAGACTCATACATTACACACACAGCAAAATTCCCCTTCCAGATGGTTTGGTTCAGGAAGGATTTCAAAACTTCTGCAGGTGCAAAGCTCTATCAGACTTGAAAGAGCTATACTTAGAGTGTTGATGTAATAACCAACTCATGTAATAATTGCATTTGCATAAGTGTTAACTCATTACACAATGAATATGTATGTGTGTACAGTTTCTGAATTAAAGCATCTCACGATCATTAAATATGAAATTATTTAATTTGAAGATGCAACTATTGTCTTCTGTGCTTCGGTATAAGCTTTGTATTTGCGTAAATAGGATGCTGAGTAATATATTTTTCAATAGGTTACAACAGCACCAAAACAAGTCAATCACTGTGACTCAGTTGTTTTGCTCAGCCTTGTTACTGTAATAACCATTATGGAGTGTTGAATCCAAGACCATTTTTTTAATGTGTCAGTAGTAGCACATTTATAGCTGCCATAAAGTAACCTTTTGTTTTTCAAATTGGATGACTAAAGATAGCTCCGCTCTGGTCTTTTGGCAGTGCCAAGTTTACCCTCTCAAGAGTATTCTACTCACAATTGCTCCACTGGACTTTGTTTTGTTTTTACTTTCGTTTGAGCAAAATATGTTTTGCTTTTGCCGGGTGTGCAAATAGAACCTGTCAAGAGTATTGTGTCATGTGGCTGCAGAAAAGAATGGCTTTCGGAGTGAATATCCCTCCAGATGTGGAACAGACGGTCAAAACATGTTTTTGGACGGGGGACACAAATTTCCTGGACCGCCTGTGGCTGCGTGCTGCGATCTGTCCCCCCACCTGGAACACGACCTGACTGCAAGAGAAAAGGGGAATGGAGACATTAGGGAAAAACACGCCGTAGTAAGAGGAGGGAACAAACCAACCTATATCTCCCCTCCACGCCACGGCACACACAACGCCAAACAGGAAAGGGATCAGGGAAAGGGGTCAGCAACTTGTTCCCAGAGCTGAGACAATCCATAACACCTGCTTTGCCAGCGACTGAACACTGGTCTGACTGGATGTGCTGAGTGTTTTTATTCCCCTCTGAGACTACATCTATAGTGACATCACACTTTAATGCAGCAGATTACTAGAAAGCACATGCTTTCCTTTTAAAATGGTGCAGTGTGTTCCTTAATGTGTGCCAGTGGCAGCCTGCTACAGAGTTCATTTCTTAGCAATGAAGCCACCTAATCATGCCGTTTATGCAAACTAGCTGTAGTGTATGAAGTACAATTATTGATTTATGTGATACTCAAGTGCAATCAGGCTTAGGTCTTTCTCTCTTCAAAGTGACCCAAACAACTTTGTAATTAGATGGCAAAGCATTTTACTGCTATAAAGGATCGAATCATTATTGACATTTTCTATTGATTCCCAATTGTGCACAACCTGTAAAGACCACAAGGCTCTACTGAGACTTGTGTATTTGCCCCAAGCTTTAAATTCTGATTGAGGGACTTGATAGCAAAGGATATGTATAAAACAGGAGAACAGACTTTATTAAAATGTCAAAAAAAACGAAGAGTGCAGAGATTATTTTAGGAATAACACAGCTTGGTTGTTTTATACAAATAACTGTGACAAGATAGATGATGCAGAACCACATAAACTGCTGCTGCCCGAGAAACTCAGGTGTCTTTATACACAAAGGTAGTTTTGTGTAACCTGAAAGTAATAAGAAAACCCTGCTGTCAGCAAAGTATACTCCACTCTCGCAGTCCAAACAATAAAAACCCAGGACCCACTTTCAACAACACACACACACACACACACACACACACACACACACACACACACACACACACACACACACACACACACACACAATGATAAGCATTAACTACGCATTAACTAAACGTTAATTAATGTACCCTTATGGTAAAGTGTTACTTGATTGGTTTAACATTTAAAGAAGGGCAAGTTATGCTATTGTTACACGCTGCAGTCATCACAATGTTTTAGCACTTTTTATAAATGACATGTAACGTGTCATCATAATGACTAAGTGGTGTGTCCGTGGCTCATTAGGTCTCATTATCTTGTAATTTCACAAGGGCTGTTTGTGTTTCATCTTTCAGTCTCGCCTACTTTCAGATAAAGTGGCAGCACAGCCACCATTACAAATAACAAAGTATTATTGCTCTGTAGTAAAAGGCCATGGCTACCACACAATAGCTGTCACATGGCCGTTAATTAGCCTGAGGCCATGAGAGTAGGTCAGACTGATAACAGATGAATTTGTTATTCTTTTTCTCTATTGCTGCAGAGACAATCCTCCACGCTATACTGTAAAAACAATGATTTACTGGTCCCAAATAGTGTTTTTAAAGAGACCTATAAAAGACACATTTAAATAAAGTACAATAGCACAGTCAAAACATTAAAACCTGGCTTTTGGCGTCACAGATTAACGAGCAATGTCGAGCCCTTTCATTGTGTCTCTGTAGGTTTTCACTACAGTATGTTTGTGTTGATCATTATAATTGCCTTGAACATTCTTGTCTCTTGCTGGAATTCCCTGCATGGGATCTGCTCTGAGTATGTATGGTGTGTGTGTGTGTGTGTGTGTGTGTGTGTGTGTGTGTGTGTGTGTGTGTGTGTGTGTGTGTGTGTGTGTGTGTGTGTGTGTGTGTGTTATTTGTATTCTTGCAGCTGCGTGCTGTGAATGCCTATAAGAGTGTACGTAAATGTGTGTATGCTGTCCACTAGCACCATTCTGAATGTGTAAGGCACTAAAGGATCTAGAGGGAAAACAATAGGGTTGTAAAAAAAGCCCTAAGTCAGAACTTACTCTTTCTGTGAGTGTGAAACTGGGAGATGGCAAATACTCCTGCTAGCGAAGCACACAGCTTTGGCAGAGCTTTTTTCCGGTCTCTCACAAGTGGAGCTGTAGGGAAAAGCCTATTGTATGACCTAACATGCATCCGCAGAATGTTTGTAATTGAATTTGTGAGTTACCAAAATATGTCAGTTACAAAATAAAATATTGTCCTTGAAGGTTTGGCACATCAGTATTTTTTTGCACAATACCTATGGGCAGAGATTTGTGTCAGTAGAACTTGAATTCGAATTGATAGAACTTGAATTCGAATTAATCGACTTGAATAGGAATTGATCAACCTGCATTTGAATTATTGATACTTGAATTCGAATGTATACACTTGAATATGAATTATCCATTTGAATTTGAATTAATTGTACTTGAATCTGAATTTTATTTACTTGAATCTGAAACAGTTAATATTCCAAATGACTTTCAAATAAAAATTCAAAATTCAAGTTTTCAAATTCAAGTAGAAAAAAATTCAAGTAGAAAAAATTCAAGTAGAAAAAATTCAAGTAGAAAAAATTCAAGTAGAAAAAATTCAGATTCAAGTAAAAATGTGCACATCCGGTTTCTTTGAGGAAGAGCAATCGAGTGCAGATCTCTGATCCTAGGCTACAGCGTCTGGCCGGTGACCGTTATTTAACGTTCAGGAAATATAAAGTCATACATTAATTTGTTTAATCATCGTCTGTATTTTTGACCTCTTGTTTTATAATCGAAGTATCTTTTAGAACACTAATCACGTTTGAGAAATGAAACTGAAAGTAGTTATAATATCGCCAATATGCTATATCAATGAAAACAGACGGTCAAACAGCGTCCAAATGAGCTAAAATCCTAAATCCAATAAACAGTAACATGGCAAACTTATTTTTAGGCAAGCTCTAATTGATTATTTATTCATTTTTTCACACGTTTACATGTTTAGAGGCGGAGGATTCCTCCGACGCTCTCTGTCCGGCTTATCAGACAGCACTCAGCTGTCAGTTGAACTGGACAAGCAAACGTAAAATCATCAGGAAATGATAAAAACATCCCGATGGAGATTTCTATGCAGTGATTTTTTGATTTTACAGGGTCACGTTGTGGCAGTGACACTCTTTCATCAGTCGGAGCTGCAGCGTAAAGTGAAAACAAACTCAGAGTAGGCCTATATAGTCATTAATAAACACTTAGGCTACAATAGATAAGAGATCACCACCGCCTGCACCCCCTCTCCGCCCCCCTACACTTTGCCCTGTGCTCCCGCGATTGCTCTGTAAACAGTCTCATAGCCTATGTCCTCTTTCCCATCTCCTGCTCCCTCACATCAACTTGACAGATCATAAATATACACTATAATATATATATACAGTTTATAGGCTATACTGTATAGGCTACAGTATAGGCCTATGCCCGTCGCATTTCTTCCCCGTGCCCAGGACAAGATTACGTTTGTGCCCCGCCTTCCCATGCGCACTTCGGTAGAGTCAGAGTGCTGAGAGGCGCGCACTAATGAGCATCAGGTTATCATTAAAAATCCAGGGTAATGGCACAAAGCAGTAGATAACTTCAACATAGTCACTATACGTTCGCTCCGTCTGCTAAGCGCCCTACCACAGGAGAGAGAGAGAGAGAGAGAGAGAGAGAGAGAGAGAGAGAGAGAGAGAGAGAGAGAGAGAGAGAGAGAGAGAGAGAGAGACGCGCTGACAGGATGCAATGTTCACCTGCGCATCTGCTCCTCCAAGGTGTGTGCCGGTATCGTGCCAAGTTACCGCTGATAAGAATTGTGTCCCCGCCGGCCGGTGAGCGCGCATGCATCAAGTAAAGGGCCCATATATGTTCGCCTTTGACTATAGTATGACTATATATATAGGCCTACTCTGAGTTTGTTTTCACTTTACGCTGCAGCTCCGACTGATGAAAGAGTGTCACTGACTGCCACAACGTGACCCTGTAAAATCAAAAAATCACTGCATAGAAATCTCCATCGGGATGTTTTTATCATTTCCTGATGATTTTACGTTTGCTTGTCCAGTTCAACTGACAGACAGCTGAGTGCTGTCTGATAAGCCGGACAGAGGGAGGAATCCTCCGCCTCTAAACATGTAAACGTTTGAAAAAATGAATAAATAATCAATTAGAGCTTGCCTAAAAATAAGTTTGCCATGTTACTGTTTATTGGATTTAGGATTTTAGCTCATTTGGACGCTGTTTGACCGTCTGTTTTCATTGATATAGCATATTGGCGATATTATAACTACTTTCAGTTTCATTACTCAAACGTGATTAGTGTTCTAAAAGATACTTCGATTATAAAACAAGAGGTCAAAAATACAGACGATGATTAAACAAATTAATGTATGACTTTATATTTCCTGAACGTTAAATAACGGTCACCGGCCAGACGCAGTAGCCTAGGATCAGAGATCTGCACTCGATTGCTCTTCCTCAAAGAAACCGGATGTGCACATTTTTACTTGAATCTGAATTTTTTCTACTTGAATTTTTTCTACTTGAATTTTTTCTACTTGAATTTGAAAACTTGAATTTTGAATTTTTATTTGAAAGTCATTTGGAATATTAACTGATTCAGATTCAAGTAAATAAAATTCAGATTCAAGTACAATTAATTCAAATTCAAATGGATAATTCATATTCAAGTGTATACATTCGAATTCAAGTATCAATAATTCAAATGCAGGTTGATCAATTCCTATTCAAGTCGATCAATTCGAATTCAAGTTCTATCAATTCGAATTCAAGTTCTACTGACACAAATCTCTGCCCATAAATACCACCACACTCCCGAAGTCTAAACCTCTGATAAATCAGTACTATTAATTTCAAGCAAAAGCCTGTTTCATAAAATGTGTGCGCTACAAAAACAATTATAGTCCTATGCTCACATCACAAGAAGGAAAACACATCTGGGGGGTTTCCAACTCCTTCTGACAATGCATCTTTCATTGTGCGACACACGCGCACAGATATGAGTGAGCGATGTGATGCCTGTGTGCATGAGTGTGTGCGTGTTGTGTGTTCTCTCAGCCCTTCCACTGTCTAGATAGCTGCACCAGAGTGTGTGGAAAACACAGATGGTTGTTGCTTTTGCTTCTTCCGCCAGACCTGTGTGACCCTTCGCACAAAGATAACAGGGCGGGCTCTTATCCCCAGAACCCCCCGCCCAAAAAACAGCCTGGCCTGGCAGCTCAGACAGAGGACTTCCTCTCTTCGAGCTATCTGATAGAACAATATCAACAGCCCAACACCGCGACCTCCCCTTTTGTGTCTCCGCCAGGCTTTTGTTTTGGATAAATTGTAAAAAGTCCTCTATAATCAAGACAGCTCCCCAACAGACAGGAAATGAGATCTCCGCATTAAAATAAGATGATGTTTTTAGTAATCTTTGTAACAACATGAGGCCCCTTGTATTTGATAAAGGTATTCACAAGCATACAAATGGTAGGCTACTGAGCTTCCAGTGTGGATCATTGTGCTTATTTGTTACTATTAAAAGTCTGTTAATCAACTTTCAATTCAAGATGAAGTGCAATCCATGGGCTTTCAAACTCTATAGGCATAAAACCATTCATTTTAAGGGATAAGACCACAGGATAAGACTTAAAGGATAGCACCTCCCCCCCCCCCCCCCCCCCCCCCACACACACACACACACACACACACACACACACACACACACACACACACACACACACACACACACACACAAAAAACAGTGCATTCCTCCACCAAATGCTGCTCTTCAATACCAATGTCAACCCTGTTAGCTACAAGCCCATTGGTTCTTACTGTAAATGTAAATCCTATATATTTTTTATGAGCAAATGTGACTCAAAGACTCAACTCAACTATTTTAAGCAACGCACTACACATATAGCCTGGCTCCGCCCGCCCGCCTACTTCCGGCCAAATTTCATTTTCCCTTCAGTAGTCAGTCTGGGTGTACAGTGCATTTCCAAGCTTTTGCCGGAGAATCTACAGTCGTCCAATCAGCGAACAGAGCGAGTGGCTGAGAACGATGACGTCGAAGTCGCGCTCCAGTTTCAGTTGAATGCTGCGTTCCTTTATACTCGGAAGAAGGAGATTTCCGACTTGGTAGTTCCGAGTTCTGACCTGTCTGTGTTCCAGTGCATCTGCTTGCGAAAGTATGGACGCCTACAACCTTTCTCATCCAAATAACGTTAAACGTTAGGCTCTAGCAAGTTACCGTTGCCAGGTACCGGTAGATTCATAGACTACAATATGTAGTGAAGTCGGAAATTTCCGAGTTCCCTGTCCAACTGGAACGCACCTCAAAAGCCGGCTCATGACACACGTGACGACCAAACGTGATGCGATTGGTTGGCTAATCCAGAGTGGCACTGGGCAGATCCAATAGTTTTAAACTTCGACAGACACCCGCCTCCAAGTGTACGCTTGCCAATTACAGCACTTCCAGACCTTCTGTACAAATGAAATGAAGTACGTACGATGGTCTGGTTGGACCAGGCTACTACACATACCCATTGGGTTCTCTATATTTACAGCACGTGTGGTATTGCGTCCTTTCTGAATGTTCACTGTGCTAATTATTAGCTTGGTTTCACTTCAATTCATTGTTGAGTTTCCTTTGGGAAGACACTTTTTCCCTGGACATTCCTGTCTATTCTGTGAACACAAGGTGACCCTGCAGGGGGTTGTTATGGCAGGATGTTGACGCTTATTTCAATAAATTTGACCGCTAATATCTATTTTTTTCCTTTCACTTCTCTCTACCTCAGTCACATCCTCATTCTTGTTGTTTTCCTTTATATCACGCACACGCACGCACGCACGCACGCACGCACGCACGCACGCACGCACGCACACACACACACACACACACACACACACAGCTGTCCTGCCTCTAGTCAGATATTATGCTGAGGTGGTTTCAGTCGCGGGCTCTTGTGTATTCTCCATTGACTCTATATAATCTCACGCACAGTGAGCCTCGGGGGACGAAGGCTGTGGCGGGAGGCGGGGGGAGGATGCTTCACGTACAAACTGGAGGGGTTTTCTTTCAACATCAGCACAAACGGCACGGTCAATTTTTCGTTTATGGACGCTGCAAAACCACCAAAGTGTGGAATATGCTTTAGCGTGTATATTTGAGCACACAATTTATCATGGCAACAATGCATAGGTCACAACATTGCTGCATCCTGGCGGTGTGCTTGATCTGGTGATAATGAAAAAGACGTTGACCTGTGGAGACCTTTAGCACGTGTGCTCATCTGTCTCTCAGTGGGAAACAGAGGAGGCCAAGGAGGACACTTCAAACTGCATTATTTAGAAGTAATATTAGCCCCAAATGATTGGTGTCATTCTCTCAACACTGTGTCAGCTAATGTCAATAGGCAGCTATCACTCTTATAGGGGACTACATGTTTCCATGGCAACCTAGGGGTCAAAAGGGTCAGCTTTGATACAATGAACCATGACCACCAATCGTTACTGGTCGCAACACATTGGCAGGGTGATATTGCCTGAGTTGTCATTATTTGGCGAGGTGAAAATCCCTCTTGCTCCGTCTCCGGGGACTTTCTTTCCTCACCCCTCATTGACCCAGTGGCCATTGTCTGTAATGCCCACTCTTGTTTTCTTGAGCCGGGTCTTGGCTCTTATGCGTCGTATTGGTTTATGAATTCAACACTGTGGCGCCAGTGCAATAACCAGGGTTTAAATGTCAGGTGATGGGGACACTTTAAGCTTAAGTAGGTAATAAAGATATATATTGCTGTAGAGAAGGTGGCTTTTTAAGTAGGCTATCCAGTGTGAAAATGTTGAAATATTTGTTAATATTTGTGTGTGCACGGGAAGACAAAAATATGTTTTGTGTTTTATTTTCTTCATTTCCCTCCAATGAGTGGCACCAGGGGGCAAAGCTTTGCTGAGGTCATAGCTAGAGCACCAGACAGAATAATTTGGGGCATTCATTTCTGTCCTGTTTTTATTCAATTGCGTTTGGCTTCCCAGTAGTGATGCCAAATTCAACCACCAGCAAAACATATCTGACTGTAATTGAGAAATATATGTGGCAATAGAAGCAACAATTCAGACTATAAGCTAATGAAATGTGGCTGACTGGATAAACTAGATGTATTCAAATGGCACGGCTGTCAGTGAACTGAGTGAGCTGGCAGACTGTCATGTCTCTGTCTCTGGGTGTCTGCAGAATTACCGTGGCATAAGTCAAGTAGAATGTCAGTGTTAAAGGAAGAATGTTTTTTGAATGTTTTTATTGTAGCATTCCAGGATGTAGCTATGAAAGATTGATTCTATTTTGGCAGTTGTGGTGACAATGAAAGAGATACAAATAACATTCAAAGTGTATATGCATCAGTGCTCTTTCCATTGTAGCAGCAATGTGTCCCCACTGTGATGAAATCTGTACCTTCAAGCAGTATGCACATTTTATGAGCTCCATTACCAAGTTTGTGCTAACACAGACATAAACAGGCAATAAAACAGGTGATATCATCCCTAGGGTAAACCTGGCTATTGGATTCCTTTTCTCACCTCAGGATGGACACATGCTTATTGTGCTTAATAAACACCTGCTTCAACAACACATTTCAGCATTTCCCACCCTCCTTCCTTTGGGAGATGTGAATGTGTGTGTCTACATTTATCCCCAGCAACAGTTTTCATTACTTTCATAAGGTGAGGTCAAGAAGTGAGGTCTGCTTGGGTCTTCCAGCTCAGCATCGGTGACTATGTGTCAGAGAAATGAGATGTAATGTGTGGCGGAGAGGCTTTTATCAAAGCAGGCATCCTTACGGCAGACAGCGAGCGGGCCGACAGTGACAGGCAGGGAAATGAAGCTTTAGGGGGCCATTAAGATGGAACGGAAGATATTTGAATCAGATGTCTAGCAGCAAGCTAACAGCAGAGCCCTAACTCCCTGCAGAGACGGCGGAATCAGCCGAGCACAACGTAAATTATAAGACAAACACATTTGCTCTAGTAGGCTATACGCTACGTCAACTTCAGGCTAAAGGGGTGCGCATGAACAGAGATTTTCATTAGTAAGGTGCATGTTTTCAAATTGAATGGGATTAAAGCGCATTTCTAAAACTGATTTTGTTTTGCAAAACCGTGACCACTGTCCTAACCTGCAGAGGACAAGGCTGTCTCCATCTCATCTGCGATGTGCATCCATTACTGTGTGGAATTATAATGGGACAGAGCCACTACAAGGGCAGAGCCAAACACTAACGTGATTATGGTAATGACTGCCAACAGCTATTCCCGCTAAGCGCCAGGGAGATGCTCACTGAAAAGGCAATTCTTAACAATGAATCAAAACACATAAATAGGCACAGTGTCATTGACTTTCACTTCTGGCAGACAAGCGATTGGTGAGTGTTGTTGATACCTCTAAAGCTATTCAATCAATGTGATGCACGGGTTGAAGGTGGGGGGATTTGGCAGGCTACTATACATCATGCCAACATTTAGTTGACACTTTGTCAGCAAATGTAATTAGCCAGAACCACAATTTTACACATTTGAGACCTGTAGCAAATAGTTCTAGCATCCATCTCTGTAATTAGGCTACACAAACTGTGCAGTGGCTTGTCGTCTTTCAGATTATACAGCCCCACAGGCTTCCCATTGTGAAGACAAATTGCAAAGAGTAAATCTATAATTTTGCTCGGGAAAGCTATGGAAAATGTATTGAAAATATTCCTTTTAATTAAAAGGTGCTCTGAGGAATTTTCAGTTAGTGTTCATTCTAGTGGCCCCTTTGGAAAAAAGCGGTAGTGTTTTTACGGCGCCTGCTGTTGTTCCTGGGTGAGCGTACCAGGACAAAGACATTAAGAAAAACTATATAAAAAAGCATTCTTTGCACCGATGGTCTTGTTTGTCGTTACATGTAGATTATGCTCATCAGAGGAAAAATTAGACTGTTTCAGAAATATCTAAAAGTTTCTCGTAGCTACTTTAAGGTGGAGAAAGTGTGAGCATGAGGAACTGTAGTCAAACCAGACGGAACCAGCCATGTTAGCAGCACTGTGAGGTTGCATCTATGCACAGCCTTGCTTTGAGCTAAATGCCAATGTCAGCATGCTAACATGCTCACAATGACAAAGGTAACATGCAACTGCCAAGTAGGTGCTGCATTCTCAATCTTAGTTTAATGCATTAGCAGGCTAACATGTGCTAATTAGAACTGAACCCATATTACAGCTGAGGCCGGCGGGAATGTAATTCGTTTTTTCAAAAAACAATTGCTGCTAAATCACATTCTGTTAAAGCAGCACAAAATGATAGAGTGAAGAATGATGAACACATTCCCTTAGCTTTATTTCTGGACACATTAATAATATAAACGCATACAATGATTACAGAACGAGCTGTAATTTATTCAGATAATGTTAGATGGATTAAATGTGTTAAATGTGATATACAGCAAGTGAATGTATCTACTTATTCAGTGTGAGGTTTTTAAAGTGTATTATAACAATGCTCTATCTGCTTGACATCCTACTGATTGGATATTTTGCTGCTGATGGGAGCAGCAGTCACTTGCCCAAGGTGTAAATCCCAGCGTCTCCTGTGAGCCACCAGCCTTTCAGGAACATCCCACCTCAGCACATACGCCAAGTGATCTAATGTATCAGTCGAGCATGTGCTTCAGTGCAAGAGGCAAAAGTTTAGTAACACTTTGTTGCTAGAGACAGATGGTTACGCCCCCACCTTAACACTCCCACCCCCATCCTCCCCACACACTTCCAATAACACCTTCCCTTACCACTCCATTTAAAATTACACAGCGTTTGATGCATGTTCTATTCCCCTGTTCGCAACTTTGTCTTCTGCTCCTCTTTTCATCTGTTAATTGCTACAATTTAATCTGTCTCTCACCTATTTCTCTTAACACACAAAACCTTTTGCTGTGTGGAAATGATGAGAGAATGTGCTGCTTCTTTGCGGTGTTGGATTAGAGCAATTCGGCTGCTTTGAATCAGGAGACAAAGCCTACCTTGCACTGGCCCACCTGAGGCTGGACCATAGGGCTGGACCCACAAACGGCCTCCCACTTGAGATTACTTTCTTCTCAACTATCGCCGATATCTCTTGGGGTATCTCTATTTATGTTACTGGTTTCAGGCAATATGAAAATTCCGAACCCACAATAAACAATCTCTTCTTTTTTTTCACACCCATGTTTTTATTGCTGTCCCTGTATTGTGTGGCGGGATTTTTCCAACCTTAGTATCCCCATGGGAAGAATATAACCAAGACAAATCTATGGCTCTTATCAAACAGTAGCTTAAGGGTCCACGTATTTCAGCAAGGGTCCTGCACACACAGATATACACTTTGCTTTATCACATTATGAAAAATATGGGATTGGAACACATGTTCTTATTGGATTTCACGACATGTAACGTATGTAGTTCTTCCTATATAGTGGCAGATGATGCATTATTTCAACACTCACTTAAATCAAGGCAGTGATATGGAGCTGATAATAGGTAAGGCCTGAGATATTTTGGAACAGATTGACCCGAGCTGGGTTACTGTGGTGCGTATGTGATTACATCCCAAGTGTAAAAAATGGAAGCATCCTCCTTTGTTTATATCTTAAGCCCCTGGACTGTGTGTGTTAGTTTGGTTCGTTCATGAACATCATAAAGTGGTGAATGGTTTTTGTTTATTAGCAGTGAGAGGTCAGCTTAGCTGAGATGGAGTTGTATTGATCCTTCCATCAACACCTCCCATACTAAATCCTCATTCTGACAACTGTGATTGAACACTTAACAGACATTTGCCTGTGGGCTGTGTGTGATAAAGCACACATTGTCAGTGATGGCACAGGTTTCAAATTCTCCAAAAATCCCACTTCCACAAACAAAAACTGTGATACTTTGTCAAATTCAAGTTTGATTGTTTTTCTTAAGTTTACCTACACACAGCAGCATAGTTACTACAGCATACATGTGGTTAAACAGTTCAAATGAAAGACCAGTGCACCAGTTTGTTGCCAAGGCAGTTTGCTTGATTTTGCTGATGGGTATTCTGGACTAGGAGCTTCAAACTTTTGACTGCCTGCTGAGTATCATGTGTTAAAACTTTATAGTGTGCATTGGTGCACATATTTTGAAAAAAAATAAAGGATTTTCAAACTTCTGAGGTTAATTAATTTGTCCTCTTCTGTGCCAAAAGATATAACTGGAACTAACTAGCAATTGTATGCCTCTGTGAGGCATAGAATTGCTGAACAGTGAAAGTACAGTGATGGTAGGCAATGCTTTAAAGAAGGTAAAGCTCCTAAGAAGCTTCACAATATGGTACAAGGTCACTGCGACTGCACAATATGTAAGGTTGCAGTGACATTTGACTCCCAAAATCTAATCTGCTCATCTTTAAACCCAAGTGTAAATTTGTCCCAAATTTGACAAAAAAAAAACTTAAAGCATTTTTGAGATATCACATTCATGAGGCATGAGGTCACCGTGACCTTAACCTTTGACCTATGATTACCAACATCTAACCAGTTCACCATTGAGTCAGTCTGCGTTTAAGCAAAGTTAGAAGAAAATCCCTCAAAACATTCATGAGATATTGAGTTGACAAGAATGGCCCGGACGGACGGACAGATGTACATGCGGACTGACGGACAACCCAAAAACATAAGGCCTCCAGCCATCGGCTATTGATTGCGCAGATACAAAAAAACTGCAATTTTTATCAACTGTGGGAAGAAGATACTGTGTAAATTAATTGAATAGCTTTTTGTTAAGAAGACAGAAAGGAAACATAGGTAAAGAGATTGGGGCAGACATGCAACAAAGGTCACTGGCTTAAATCGAAGAAGCGAAATTATATAAAAATACGTCGAAATTATGCATCATGCACAGTAACCCATAGGCTACCAAGGCACTGCCATATACACTCTTTTAATAAATGTAAGCAGATGAAATGAAAATCATTAATAGATTGTCTATCTGTCATGGTTCATTTTAGCTGAGTTATCTGATTATCCCTTTAACTTTTAAAAATATTTTTTTTGTTTTGCTACTTTCTCTTATAAGAGTCAAACAACTGTTGGTAACTCATAAACTGACTCTGCCCTTTGATTAAAAAGGAAAAAATAAGCCATCCAGCCCCCAGTAGTGTAAGATTTCAAGGACTTCATTCATAATCAAGCATTCTGGTGACTTTGTGCAAACAGTTATGATCACTGGCAGAACCATTATCCACTTCTTCAGAGAGTTATGAACTTAATGACTCAGCATAATCTCATTTCCTTCTTCATTATTAATCTGTTCCTCGGCAGCTGCTATCAGGAGGGAAAACCTGTTTAATATAAATGGTTTCATCATGTTTGGTTGCAGTCACTGTGCAAGCTGTTCATACTGCTTCACTGGCCAGTACGCAACGGTGAGAGGTATAATGACAAATATGAAAATGACATTAGCCTACTGTGATGAAACATAACATAAAGATTCAAAAACATAAAGTTTTAAACACCACGGTGAGCTTTAATGATGTGAAGAGACCGTTGATTTTAACAGACTATATCCCGTATGCATGGACCCAACTTAAAGACAAAGCCAACATGTCATGTGAACAGAGTAGCAGGACTATAAAGGGATAGTTCAGTATTTTTGAAATGGGGGTATGAGGTACTTACGCATATTTACATTGTTAAGGAGATGGCGGTCAGCGCAGTCACTTTAAGAAGTTTGGGGGAGATGTCGCTGTAGCAGAAGTCAGCCTTGTACTGCAGCAGAGGGGGCCAGAAGAAAAAGGTTTTTTTCCACAAATATAAATGCTAACCTAAGACCTAAATCTTGTTCGATTGTACGCTAAACTGAGATAATTTGCTGCTATAGCGACATCTCCCTCAAACTCCTCATAGTGACTGTGCTGAACGGCATCTCTATAAGGTAACAGAATAACTATGCATAAGTACCCCATAAAACCGCATTCCAAAAATACTGAACTAAACTTTGACCACATTCATGCATGGAAGTCATGACTTTGAAAATCTGTGTTCAAACGGTGCACACTCCCCCCCCCCCCACAGCACAGGCTAAAGCTATAGCTGTAGGCTAGGCGTTTTTGGAAAGGCAGTAAATCCCCACTTGATGAGGTGTAATGAGGGAGTGCTGGGCTGTGATCTTTTCCGCACCGGGCTTAACATGGTAATACCTGCCCCCACAACATCCCCAGCCGTCGGCTGAGAACACTACCAGGATTTACTCTCTTTATTACCTCGGCCGAGCATTTAATTTCCAGGGCATTTTGGTGGGTTATTGGTACGAGCAGGTGGGTGTCAGGACTGGCAATCACTCAGGGTGATGCTGGGAGACAGTGACATACGACTGAGTCATCACTTCGGGCATAGGAGAGAGAGAGAGAGAGAGAGAGAGAGAGAGAGAGAGAGAGAGAGAGAGAGAGAGAGAGAGAGAGAGAGAGAGAGAGAGAGAGAGAGAGAGAGAGAGAGAGAGAGAGAGAGAGAGAGAGAGAGAGAGGGTAATCCATTGCATGTGGATGAATGGGACCCCACCTGGTCTGGATTGAGAAACTGAATGTGTGCAACAGACATTCGCAAGTGTTACAGCATTGTGTGGCTGTCTCTCCGCTTTTTATTATACAGTACATTCAGTATGCTAAGTCATGTGACAGCCATTACTTCACTGAGTGGCCCACAGGAGCAGATAAACACCACTTGGCCACCACCTTAATAAATAAGTTATCACCCGAATTGTTTTTAATCAAGATCTCATTTTAGTTGCGCTCTAATGAATTCCTTACGGTGGGTAGGGGAGAACACTGAGCTCAACATTGGCAGGCGAGCTGCTTGCATCTGCACTAGGGGCTCCACAAACAGCTGAATCTGTGACTATCACAAATCGCACCTTATGAAACTGTATGAATCTTTCCGACAGTTATAGGATAATTCCATTTTTTAATATCTTTCTATTTTGTTTTACAACATTGCCCTCAGAGTTCTTTGTAAAGTTCTGGGCACACTGTGACATTGCCACAGCAAATCTCAAACACTTCATTTAGATAGTACAGGTTTGTTGAAAGCACGTATGATCGATTCACTGCTCAGCTTTCTGTCTTCATTCTATTGACATCTGCACATTCCCACATTACAACAATTAATTAGGTGAACATAACATTATAATAACCAGATGAACATAATACAGAAACAGACAAAAATAAGAAGCTGACTCTTTATAAACTGGAATTATGATATGATCTGCGTTGCTCTTGTCAACAGCAGCTGGTTGGAGGGTGGCTGGTTCAAGTCCAACACAAGACCAGTCACATGAAGTGTGGAGTGTGACTGATAGCTAGAGAGGTACCAGTTCATCTCCTGGGCACTGACACGGTGCCCTTGAACAAGGCACCGAACCCCCAACTGCCTGGCTCGCCATCCGATTTGGGGCAGCCCCGTTGCTCTACATGGAGCCTACCTTGTAAATAGTCATAATTTAATTAATGCATGGGTACAAGTCCTGTTTATGCATGTGTTTTGGCCTGTCTGTTTGTGCGTGTGTGTTTTGGACTGTGTGTGTGTGTGTGTGTGTGTGTGTTTGAAAAATACAACCCAGTGAAAATATTGTATTTCCCCTCTCAGGACAAATAAAGATTCTTCTTCTTCTTCTATTTATGCGAGGTATAAATTCAAACAGGCTCAAGTGACTCCACCACTGAGGGACGGTAACAAGCAAACAGTCACATTAATGTCATTATGCTTGTTTTAATGGGGTGATACATTTGTAAGTGTGTTCAAGGATTAAATTATGACTCTTCACAATGCAGGCTGCATGCAAATATAGCCAACATAAGATTCAAATTTGAGAGGACACACATAAGAATAATTTTATGATGCATTAATGGGTGATATTTCAACATGAGTAATACTGTGCGTGATGTTCTAACAACTAACAGTCTCTGCACTAATAATTATATATATTATGGGCTTGCCACTTTGTATGAAACAAATACAATGTTCCTGTTTTCATTGCATTATATAATAAATCATAAATACCTTTTGGAATGCATGTAAAAATGACTTGTTGTTTCAGTGGATGAAACATATTCATCACACTGATCCAGTCATAGAGCACCAAAATATTACAAGGGTGAAACACTTTCAATACACATTGCTGCCTGCAATGAAGTTGCTCTGACAGACGAGCATGTTTCTTCTTAGATGTCACTTTTACAATGCAAATCTCACAGGCAATTTAACTCTAAGGGCTGCCGCGTTGCCAGGTACACTGCTGTTTATCACTTGGATAGTGAAAGAGAAGATGACATTTAAGTTGCTAGTGGTGACTGTACGTAAAGCCATATTACTGCTTCAGAACACCAGTCATGCAAGCCTCCAGTCATGTTCTCAGTGGAAGGAAGGATATACCCCACTTCCTAAAGCTCCACCCTGGCCCGTGCTCTGCAGAGGAAAGAGGAGAACATAAAATGCATGGCTGAGGAACTTCCCAGGGTTTCAACCATAAGATGGGAACAGCGCAGACAGCCCCTCTATCATAAATCATGGCTGTTTATATGGTATCCCAGGGTGTGGGACCTGTCATGCCATGCCTTAACCTTAGAGTAAGTTCAGGTTTGGATTTTGTTACTGTGATTACTGTATTTACTTGTTTGGATTGAGTCAAGGCCAAAGCCGGCAACAATAATGGTGTCAGAGGAAATGTTTGAAGCCATGACACTACTTTGTTGCACCAAAATTAACTGATTCAATGAGAGGTCTGAGGTTTTGAGGGAAAAGAAATCCCCCATTCCTTGCACCACAGACACAGACATTCATTCCTGTCATGGGCAGGCATGAAACATTGACTCTTGAGTTCTGGTTTTGGTCATTTTTGCACTAAGCTTACATCAGAGTACATAGAGATATTTTGGCTGACAAAGCGCTGCTGAAGTGCACTTCTTGCATTGTATGTCCACTATTCACATGCTTCACTTAACTGATGCCCACGCCTGAAAAACATTTCAGGACAAGGGAAGCTTACAGTATATGACATGTACACCTGCTCTATCACGTTCGGCAACCTGCTTGGATGGAAAAATACTTGTAGCATCTGTGGTTTTCCACTTGATTTCTAGTTGTGTTTTGCTGCTGTGTGGAAATTCTTGGGTGACTGCTGACAGACTGGATGTTGTCTCCACAATGCACAATGTCTCTTTTTAGCAAGGAGGGGACAATAGTGATGGAGGAACAGTAGGAATGGCAGAGCAGGAAGCATGCCGAGGACCACAGGAAATAGGAAGCGCAAGCAGGAATAAACCATGTTGAAATAGCCGGAGGGAAATTTCCGTTCCACTGTCTTAAGGTTCTCCTGCAAGTGATTTCTCTGCTGTCCTTGAAAGACACAGATAGCAAGCCGCTACCAAACATGGCATATTTGATATCAAAGGAATAAGCAATTAACACATTTCCCAAAATACACATTTCTTTCATCTTGAATGATGAAGCTTACAATAAGAAATATTTCATTTGTCTGTATGGGGATTGGGACTCAGATTTGAGATACTATTGTTGCAGGCCCAATTTGTATATTCAGATTTGCTTTTATATAGTTTCAAGTTGCAATATGTAACCAATCTGAGTTCAAATATAAATAAATAATGTGTCAAAGTGCTCTGTTTCCTCATTTGTAAAATGTCTGTGTTTCTAGAGTTTCAAATACAACAATTTAGCTTAATTTTGGTCATAGAGGTAGTCATTCATATTATATCATACCACCATCAAGACTTATGATAACCTATATCGTAAAAAGTATATTGCCTTCAAAGTCAAATTAAATTAAACTATTGTTACTACGTAATGAGAATGTATTAATGTAAAATATAACCGCAGGTTTAGGATCAGACAGTATAGCCTAAGACACACATTAATGCAGTGATGCCATTTCAAAATCCTCTCTACATTGACTTACACATCTACTAGCATAGTGTGTGTGTGTCCATTTGATTCAAAGCCACCAAGTGATCAACACTTTTTGGTTTCAATCCTCTGCTTTGCCTCAATCTTAGAACTAACTCTTGGGGACCAAACGGAGGGGGGAACAAAACTGTGCAGCAAGATCATGGCCGGTCCTCCACCCCTGTTGGCAGGAAGTGCAGAGCGCAAATCGTCTGTGGGCCTCTGCCCATCAGAAACAGGAAGAACAAAGTGCAAACCAGCGAAGCCGCCGCACCCCCTCACGCTAGGAAGGATTGTTGAACACCTTGGTGATGTTGTATCAACTGAATGTAACATCTGGTCCAGCCTCTTGTTTTTGGGTCATCTTCCAATGGGGACATTGCCATGTGGAACCAAAATAATTTAAGGAATTTCAATCTTCATGGGGGGGAAAAACGCCACACAAAGCCTGCATTATTTTAAAATAAACACATCTCAAATTAAGATTCTACCCTCGTGCTATCTGCTCATATTTTCCCTCTTGTTCATTCAAACTTAAGAGACCAAGACAAACCCACTTGGTTAGAAGTGAACACACTCCATGCAATTTCATCTAAAAGGTAAACACATCAATCACATATTAAATAATTTAATAAATACCTCACATACAACACATTTCCTGCTTACATTTCCTGGTTTAATAGAGAAGTGAACACAGGGAATTGTTTTTTTCTTCTTCCTGGGAGTCTATAAGAACATACTTGGGATTCATTGAGATGCACTCAACCACAATAAAATGCAATAATACAGTAGGCCTATATGAAGATACCACACAACACATTCACACATACTGGAATCTTTTGGCAAGCCAACACTGTTTTTTGGACGTATATGAAAAAGTCTAATTACACTGTGAGCAGTGGCGATAAATCACTGGATTCTTAATCAAAGCACTACAATAGAGAGAGTCATCAATCACTTACTACAGCAGCACAACACAACATACACAGCCTGTAGTGTCTCGTCTTGTCTTATGGCTGGCAGCCCCGCTCTGTGCCTAACATGGGGCATATCACTGTGACACATTATCATTAGCGCAATCAACACTGCTTTGGATGTCCTGACGGAGAGCCATCAAGTGGCAAATGGATATGGAGATATATAGGGCCATGAAGCTGCCAAACCCTGATTCCCAATGCGTGGAAAAGGACAGGGGCCAAGGAAAAAGAGAATTTCTTCTTTCCTGACAAAGAAACAGACAAAATATCATGGGCTCCTCTAAGGGCTCTCCCTTCTGTCATCGTGTCACAACGCTGATAGCCTGCTATGATCAAGTGTTTCAAGTAATGCTCTATCCAACACTGGAGTCTTCAACCTCTGCATGGGCACGTTGACTGTAGTTGGCTGTGATGGATGGTGGGGAGCTGGGTCACCTCAAAGGCACAGTAGTGACATTAAGAACGTCCCTGCTTAAGGTGCAGGAATGACAGATGGCATTTCAAAATTGGAATCTATAAAAATGTGTCACCACTAGAAGATGTTTTGACTTCTAGTCCTCAGTCTGCTGCCCTACTTTAGATCCATTCAACAACACTCAATGCTTTAAGGACCTTCAAAATAGTGCTGCAGGCAAAACCAATAGAAGAGGCTATTAGATCTGGACAAAATCAGACCTACCGGGCAAAACTCCCACAGCAATGATCCTCATTCATAGTATAATGGATTTGTTTTAAGTGTCTTGTGGGATTCCACCTTCCACCCTTTTTGATTATATACTGTATGTCATCACGCTTACCTGCTGTTTAAGAGAATAGGCTAAAGAGGACAAGACTGACGGAACAAATAGAAAAAAAGAGAGCGGAGTGGAGGGCCGGGATGGCAGCCAGTCAGCTATGAAGGACATGGCCGCAGCAGTTATTTTTAGTTATCAGTTTTCGCAGGCTGTCATTCAGAACATCTCATTAAAAATCTGAAAGAAATCTTGATGCTCCATCAAACCATTCAAATCACTAAAACTCAAAGGAAAATAAGCTCTCTGTCTCTCTCTCTCTCTCTCTCTCTTTCTCTCTCACACTCACACACGCACACACACACACACACACACACACACACACACACACACACACACACACACACACACACACACACACACACACTGATACACAGGGTGTTTCCTTAAACAGAGTCAAACAATATTCAATTTTCAGTACCTTCATTAGGCAGATCTCTTGTGACCTCTGCAAAAGGTATCTTCACTACAGGTCCTTTAACATTGGAAAGGTTGCGGACAGACGGATTAATTATGTCAATGTTCCCAAAGGCATGTCTCTGGATACAAAGTCCATCAAAGGTTTATTAATCATTCTGTGAGACTAGATTAAACACCAAGATTCATTAGTACAAAACAGTAAATCAGATACTTGAGGGAGATGTCCTCACTATATTGTAACGTCGTTAACTTAATAACAGGAACTGCAGGCTTATGTTTTATTCATACTAAGTGACTCGTGCAGCAATTCAAAATCAAAGTAACTAAATGTGATACATTTCTTTGACGTGTTTTTCATACTGTTTAACACGGTTGTTTTGTTCTGATTTCTGTTGCCAGTTAAATAGACACAGACAGAAAAGATGTAAAAACGCTGAAAGATTTAATTATAATCCAGTTAGAGTTTTCATCCGTGCCATTCTGTACAATAAGAGTGATTATTGCTCTTGAAACAGGTTAATTTGACCCAAATGAGCCATTTCTCTCATGCTGTCTCTCCTTAGTCGTAGGGCTGAACCACACAGAGCAGAGCAATTATCAAGTAATTACTTGTGGAGTCAATTATTTAACTCTCTTTGCCATTGTTAAACCTGATCCAATGTCCTACATTGTTTTAGAAACGGGGCAAACTCATCCATCATCAAAACGTACAAAAAAACGTGGACTATGTTGTGAATACACAATTTAACCATGTAACCATATAGATTTATCATAGAAACACAGTTTGATATGATCTAGGCTATAATAGGCTACACATTGGTGGATGATGTAGCCTACGTACGGCGCATGTTGAGCCATAACGAAATAGAAGATAAATGCTGCCACCTGTTGGATCTGTGGTGTGCTTGCTGTCTTTCATATATATAAAATATCTATGGTCGTCTTTGTGGTGGACTGTTGACAATGCTGCCTTCATAACTATCGGAAATGTATTTTAAACAAACTATTCCGCTAATGTTGAGTTCCTCCATTGGATTTGTATCATCCTTGGGCTCCAGCTGCACTTCACAATTGCTGTTTAGATCTAAAAATAAAAATAAACTTAGCCCATGCGACCATTTTTATATAATTGGCCGGGAGGATTTGTATTTACTACTACCGACATCGGCATTTGAAGGCAGTTAAGCAGCCAAACATGGCGGACACGGATGAGCCGTAAGTAGCTGCCGAAGGATCAAGCAAGAAACACAGTCATTAACTGCCCGAAAGATGCTTTTCAATCTCATTAACCTACGAAAGCACAGCATGAATGAACCTTCTTTTATTCTCTCTTTTTAGGGAGAAGAAAAGAAGGAGAGTAGTGGAGCTGACTGAGAAGTTAGTGATGAATTGGTAGAAGTGGCGGCAGGTTTGAGGTTACGAGACAGGAAGGTTTACGTTAGCTAGCTGAAGAAGCTAAACTGATAATGGTTGTTAACAGTACACTGACATATTGCCTACTTAATTCAGTACTGATCGGTTGGCCGCGAGTAGCTCACACGTCCAACGTTTTACAATAAAATCATGTGGTATTATTCACCTATACAAAAGGTAGAGGTGTTTTCTGTACATTTCTCACAGTTGACATGCTAGCTATTCACCTTACCTAGCTACAAGGAGCTGTCAAGCCAGGGAAGAGCGTAATGCTAGGGAACCCACACTATGCCAGAGGTTCAGAAACATCCAGCTGTACGAGTATGCAGTTTAACTTTATTGTCACAGACAGGTTAATCATATAGACATTCGTTGCATTGACATTGAGCAGACAAGTGGATGATAGTACAGAAGCTAATCCTAGTTAGTTTCTTGAACATTTTAAATGAATGCATGCATGTATCTGTTGTGAACTGTAAATAGCACATTTTACATTTGGTAGTCAATATCAGTAATAAGTTTAAGGTTTTGATTTACTTTTGTTGTTGTTGCATGGTTTCAGAAGACTTACTGCTAAGTTGTGTGTGATGTCAACCCATACAGTATTATGTCTTCCATCTGCCATTAAAAAATACTTTTAGATAAGGGGAGATGATCCTGATGACATCCTAAATGTAAATATTGTCGTCTTCAGGATGGTGATTGATGGAGGCAATGGTCGCACCTGTGAGTGGGAGGGGCGATGGAACCATATCAAAAAGTTTCTGGAAAGATTGGGCCCCTTCACGCATCCTGACTTTGAACCCAGCACAGAGGTAACAGTCACACAGGGAGCAGAATGATGCAAGCCTTTTATCATTGAAGCTATGGTGGGCCCTCTTCTGCTGCTCTAATACAAAATGTATTTTATCACATATCACCACAGTCGTTGCAGTTTATGCTAGAAACCTGCAAAATCCTGGTCATTGGTGCCGGTGGTCTGGGATGTGAGCTGTTGAAAGACCTGGTATGGTTACTGTTATTATATACAGTATTTGTATGAATATGTAGAATGTATAGTTTGTGCTTTAATGAATGGCCAATATTTTTTGGTTTGTTTTTGTACTTGTTTGTGGCTCAGGCCTTATCAGGCTTTCGGAACATCCAGGTTGTCGACATGGACACCATTGATGTTTCCAACTTGAATCGACAGTTCCTCTTCAGGTCAGTATTTAATAGATCCATATTATCAGTGAATGTTATGTTTGAATAAAGCACATGTGTTCTTTTAATGTGTGTGTCATTTTGTCCAGGCAAAAAGATGTAGGTCGGCCCAAGGCAGATGTGGCAGCTGATTTCATCAACAGCCGCATTCCTGGATGCTGTGTAGTGCCGTATCCTTTCGAGTAACCAACTATTGCAAGATTTTAGATGCTTAATACTAAAATTCACTGTAAAACTGTAAAAATGTTGCCAGCGGATAATCCACTTCTAAAAAAATCACAATTTGTGAATGCAAACATGGACACCATACCTTATTCTTAGGTAATGATGGTGAGGGAACATTCTGTCTTAAAATGAACTTCTCCTTAACGCTTTTTGCAGCCATTTTAAGAAAATTCAAGACTTAGATGAAGCCTTCTACAGACGTGAGTATCATGGGGAGTTTTAATTCCCACTGTTTCTATTGTAGGCTTGGAAGGAATGTTACGATTCAGCCAGTTTACCAGTCGGTTTGATGCACAATACAGTGATTGTCACATTTATATTCTTATGCTGTTACGAATAAAGTTAAGGGTCAATGATTCAATTCACTTGCATCTTTATTGTTATTTTGGCGAACACTGTATCCCTGACTGAAAAGCTGATTCACAGCACTCCCTTACCTCACATGTGGCAATTGATAAGATTTTAAATAAAACTTTATTATATTTTTAAACTCTATAATGCAAATCATTATGTCTTTGATTCATGACATTTTGTTACACCCTTACTATTAGGACTATGTCATTATGAGCATTTGAATTCATTCATCTTTCCTTTTTTATATTTTTTATCTAGAATTCCACATAATTGTTTGTGGATTGGACTCTATAGTTGCCAGGAGGTGGATGAATGGTATGCTGGTAAGTTGTTCCTCACCATTGCAAATTTAGTCACAGTACTTTTCTCAACTGTATTTGCAAACATTTATCTGCTTAATGCAATATGCCAAAAGGAACAATTAGTCTGCCTTTCTTTGCAGCTGTCTTTGCTGGCGTATGAAGATGGTGTCTTGGACCCTGGTTCCATCATTCCTTTAATTGATGGTGGGACCGAAGGCTTTAAAGGAAATGCGAGAGTGATTCTCCCTGGCATGACCGCCTGCATCGACTGTACCCTTGAGCTTTACCCTCCTCAGGTGAGGTGGTAAAAATACGGTCTCAAATAGCGTTTACAACCAACACTATTTTGTGGTCTTACAGAAACATTAGCTAGTTTGTTGTTGCTTAAACGTGCCTGTATTTTTAGGTCAACTTCCCCATGTGTACAATAGCCTCCATGCCTCGTTTGCCAGAACATTGCGTTGAGTATGTGCGGATGTTGCTGTGGCCGAAAGAGACACCCTTTGGAGGTATGAAATCACACTGCTAATACACTTACTGCACACTGCTAGTTATTGTTGATCATTTGAAATGACTTAAAAATCACTTTCTCTCTTACAAGACTTGTACAAACAAATAAACGTAAGTTCTCGTGTTGTGTGTGTGTGTGTGTGTGTGTGTGTGTGTGTGTGTGTGTGTGTGTGTGTGTGTGTGTGTGTGTGTGTGTGTGTGTGTGTGTGTGTGTGTGTGTGTGTGTGTGTGTGTGTGTGTGTGTGTGTGTGTGTGTGTGTGTGTGTGTGTGTGTGTGTGTGTGTGTTAGATGGTGTGGTCCTGGATGGGGATGACCCAGAGCATATCCAGTGGGTGTACCAGAGATCCCTGGAGAGGGCAGCAGAGTTCAGCATTACAGGAGTCACATACAGACTAACCCAGGGTGAGCAAACATAGCACATCTATGTGTCACCACCAGAACAGAGCTACGATTCTTGCAACTGTTCTGGGAGATGAGTCAAAGAAGCAAGCACACGGAAAACTGTTGCTGTTTGAAGCATTTGGGAAGTTTGGTATCTTGCTACAACAAGCTACTGTACTGATTTTGAAGTTACTGAACGGTCTGGTCAGAAGATTTAGATAGCTTTTGATTGATTGATTGATTGATTTTATTTGACCATTTTGATATAAAATATAAACAGCACTCTGTGTCAAACATTAAAATACATAACTAGTCAGGGATGACACAAAAAAGCCCAAAGGCTTATTTACATTGTGGTCCCTGCTTACATCTTTGATTTCCCATTTTATAAGCAAGCTAAACACATTTTCCTATTGGAATGTTGCAGGCGTTGTAAAGAGGATAATCCCAGCTGTAGCCTCTACAAATGCTGTCATAGCTGGTAAGTAGCTGAGACTGTCAAGGTGCTTTTAGTAGAGACCTGTGGACCTGATGCCTTTATGAAAGACTGTACGCCTTGCCAAATAAGAGTTAATAATTTCCAAACAATTGAGTACTATATTGACTTTATGTAAACAGAACTTTCTACCCGGACATAACACTTTTTTCTCCCTGATTTATTTGACCCAGCTGCTTGCGCAACAGAGGTTTTCAAAATAGCATCAAGGTGAGTGTACAGGTGCTGGAGCCATATGCACATAGTGACAATGTTTATAATAAACCACAGGTGCCTTTGACTGTTTCTTATGAAATTACCTTTTGCATCTGCAGCGCCTATATACCTCTCAATAACTACATGGTCTTCAATGATGTCGACGGCCTGTATACCTACACTTTTGAAGCAGAACGGAAGGTTTGTCCCTGAATTTCAACTGTCGTTTCATGATTGCCACAGTGATAAAGTTGCCTTTTTGTATAGCACATGTTTCTGTTCACTTCTGATGCAGGAAAACTGTTTAGCCTGTAGCCAAGTACCTCTGGACCTGCACTTTTCTCCATCTTCCAAACTCCAGGAGGTTTTGGACTACTTAACTGAAAGTGCTTCCCTGTAAGTTGGCTTTTATTACGAATTAATTACTTGACTGTATCACCCTTCTTAAATTCTGCTCACGGTCAGATTTACTTGTGTGATTCTTAGATGTACTCATTGCACATTGTCTTCAATAACCAAACATCATTTTATTTATTCTTTTAGGCAAATGAAATCACCTGCTATAACGGCAACAGTGGAAGGAAAGAACAAAACATTATATTTACCGGTAATAAAGCCCATCCTGGGTTCACACTGTTTTGTGTTTTCAGTTCGGTCTCATGTTAATGACTGAGGTTTGTCGTGATGAAATTATTATTCAGCATGCAATCATGTACGTTTTTGTTTGAGCTGGCATGAATTGGTATTTTGTTTTACAGTCTGTCGCTTCAATTGAGCAGAGGACGCGGCCAAATCTGTCCAAAACTCTGAAGGGTGAGGTGCTTTCTTTACTGAATAGGTTTCCTAGAAATGGCAATGCCTACACTCTGAACGAATGTCCAGACAAATAGACGGTGCATATGCTGACTCACCTATGTTATGAATATGTTTTTTCCAGAGTTGGGGCTAAATGACGGACAAGAGCTGGCTGTAGCTGATGTCACCACACCTCAAACCATGTTGTTCAGACTCGACTTTACCTCATAGGATGAACTCAACACTCCCACAACCATCTGATGTCATTCTTGTTTTTTTTGGCCAACTATGACTTGATGCAGAACATTTAAAATGGCCTAAAAACTAGAACAGTTTACAGTGTATTCAGTCACAGTGTAAATGGCTATTGCTCATTGCATTGTTTTAAAGTACTTATTGACAAAAGTTATTGTTTTACACTGAAAAGCCAAATCATAGTTTATAACTTGTCATGTTTTGGTGATACACGGTCTGCAAATGTTGAGGATTTCTGCATTAATGTATAATCTGCACTACAACCTAGTGAGCTTGGTGCAAACCGAGATACAGGCATCGGTTACTTTGGAAAATATTATTCTGTATTTGTTCTGGTTTTGGATATTTTGAATATTTATTTATTCCAACAGTTTTTTAGTTTCAGTACCCACTGCAGTGGTAATCAATAGGCACTGATACTATTGTGTGAACTGGAATAAAATGTTTTTCTTACAAACTGTCTGTTTTCTTTATGTTCTTACATTTATTTGTGGAAGTGCAATAAGACTTACTCAAAGGTGTTAAGCATCTAGGATTGAGAGGTCTAAAGGCAATATCTACTTTGCTTTAGAGGTGTTTGTTTACATGTATCAATACAGAGCCTTTAATTTCCAAGCTACGAGCTAACAATCGTTAGATCAAATATTAAAATGATAAAAGAAGAAAGGTTGGTTGGCATGCATGCAAGAAGTTGGTGGACTTTGCAGGATCTCCCTCTACCAAATGGACCATCTCTCAGTTTTTCTGGCCCAGACAACCCGGATCATGACGTCACGGTGCTACGTGGAAAGGAAGTAGCGAGCAGGCTAATGCTAGCTTGGCTACAAGTTGAGATCGATCAAAACAAACGATGACTGCGGAGCGAAGGAGCCGAAAAAAGCTTGGATTTACCATGGGAATGCGTTTGCTTTGATAGCCTTGGTAGAGTTGTGGACGCAGTATTAGCGATAGCTGTGTTTGTACATGACTGACCCGTAGACATTATGGTATTTTGAGTGCAGAGCGGCCAGCTGAGCGAGCTGTTTACTGTACCTAGGTCTGGGATATTTAAATGCTGCCACTCTACTTACGTTATGCTTTAGCTAACGTACAGCTGGGCTAACTAGCCAAGTGGTAGCTAGCTGTCAACATAGATTTTCTGGACGGAACAACATTTCTTATTGCGAGATATTGTTCGCACCAAGTTATCGTTGATAAGGGAAAATTCAGATACATTTAAAGTGACTATCTTTGTGTGGTCACGCCAATTTTCCTTCAAGTTCCGCGTGACAGTTTCTATACTTGGTCAAGCTTGCTAGCTTTATAGTCAAAATGAGTTGGTTCAACACGTCTCACCTTTCCAGCTTCGCTAAACAAGCTTTAAATACAGCTCAGAAGTCAATCGACCGAGTTCTGGATATCCAAGAAGAGGACCAATGGGGTGACACAGTCGTAATGCCCTTCGATGGTAGGTACTGCAACATAGGGCGTTAATAGCTAATGTTGCCATATGCACAATTTTGAGTTACTGTTAAAACCGGTACCATTTCTTTCCTGCCAGATACATTGCCTGGAAAGCTGTCATTAAGTGGAGGATGGGGAATGGCACAGTGGGAGGCACCCCCAGAAGAAAGGAGCACCACTCCTCCTCCTTCCTCTGAGGCCATCACCACTCCTGTCACCCGCACAGTTGTGGACGATTCTGCAAACTTCTTCAGTGCCTTTTTGTTACCCGGAGACGTACAAGGTGTCACCAACGACCAGGTGGTGTCCGTACCCCCTGCTAAGTCTCAGAGGAGGACCCGGGAGAAGGGAAAGAAAAATAAAGAGGCTGTGGTTCAAAAAGAAGAGGAGACTCAAGAGCCAGCACCTTTTGATGAGAGTTATGAGGATCAGACGTTTGATGAGAGTGAATCAGTGGAGTCCTCTCTGGCAGCACCTTATGCAGACACTATCCTCCTGGTGCCGCTTTCACCTGATTCTTCTCCCACCACAGATCTTCCTTGTAACCCTGACAATAGCCAAACGAGCACTGTAAAAACAGATGAAGGATCAACGGATCCTTTTGACCCAAAAACAGATCTGTCTCAGACTCCATCAGATGAACAGGTTGGGCAGGATACCACGGATTCATCTGAGCCTCCTGCTGTCACTTGTGAACCTGAGAGCTCTACCCCTTCAGATCCTTTGCCCTCTCCTTCGCCTAAAGAAGCTCTCACTGAGCAAAAAGACTCCAAATCTGAGGACCGTCAAACTGATACCCCCTCTCCTCCAGTCAGTGCTTTCTCCTCGGGAACCTCTACCACCAGTGACATTGAAGTGCTCGACCACGAGTCTGTGCTCAGCGAGAGCTCGGCCAGCTCCCGACAGGAAACGGGGGAGAGCAAGTCTGGCCTTCACCTGATGCAGGGCTCCTTCCAGCTTCTCTCTGCCTCCACCTGTGGAGACTTCCCCCGTCTGGAGGACTACTCCAAACTCACAGAGAGCTGCGGCTCTTCCTCGGACGCATTCGAGCGCATAGATTCCTTCAGCGTGCAGTCACTGGATAGCCGGAGTGTCAGCGAGGTCAACTCGGACGATGACAGCCCCGGCAGTCGGACACTAGCGTCAGTCACAGCGGGCTCAGCTCCTTTAATTGAGTCCTCAGCTGTATCTCAGAACAAGCAGGAACATGGAGCGCTGGAGAAGGAAGGAGAAGAGGAAAGAGAGGGAGTGGAGGATGAGGAGGAAGAAGAAGGCTTTACTGAAACAATGAGGGAGCAGTCGCCGGATGAGATGGAGGAGAGTGGACGAAGTGCCACGCCTGTTAATAGTGAGCAGCCCGAAGAGTTGCTGGACTTGCAAGATCAGGAATCTGAGGCTAATGTCACACTGGGTGATCCCCTAACCTGCACAGCTGAAGAGCAGAACACTCCACCAATCACAGAAGAGATGAAAAGTTTCTCAACAGTTCAGATTTTGGAGCTACAAAAGGTAACTGTTGCTAGTGTATTACTATGAAGATGTTAGTACAATGTAACAATCTCAAAAGTACAAGAACAATGTTTATCCTAAGTCTAAGTCATTCATCAAAAATGACATATATAACTATGTAGTTATCACAAAGCAACATCCATACATTTTCAAAAGTAACAACAAAGGCCCTTAAGCTAACTCAGTAGTTTTTGCATAGCCTTCTGTAGAATGCAAAATAGCCTAGATATATAGATATATATACAAATAGCTTTGCTAGACTGTCGTGTTATATTTACATTTCAGCTTTGTATTTTTTCCTAGCTTGCTTTCCAGAGCAACACTTGTGTTTTTCCTGATAGCTTGTATCCCAACTTTGCCCGGTGGTTGACAGCCATTGGACACTATTGTATTTTAAATGCACATATTTGATTTTTTGTTAAAAAATATCAGAATTTCCCTAGCCTGACATTGCCCACCTACCTACTTCCGCTCAATTTTCATTTCACTTCAGTAGTCAGTCGGGGGCTGCGGTGCATTCATTTGTTCCTGCTTGTCCAGATTTTTGGATGTCCAATCAGCGAACTGAGGGAGCGGCTGAGAACAATGACGTCGAAGTCGCGCTCCTTTATACTCGGAACTCAGAAATTTCCGACTTTGTAGTTCCGAGTTCCGACCTGTCTGTGTTTCAGTGCATCTGCTCGGGAAAGTATGGATGCCTACAACCTTTCTCATCCAAATAACTAAACGTTAGGTTCTAGCGAGTTACCGTTGCTGGGTACCGGTAGATCCATAGACTACAATATGTAGTGAAGTCGGAAATTTCCGAGTTCCCAGTACAACTGGAACGCACCGTCAGAAGCCGACTCATGACACACGTCACGACCAAACGTTATGCGATTGGTTGGCTGATCCAGAGTGGCACTGGGCAGATCCTATAGTTTTAAACTTCAACAGAAACCCGCCTCCAAGTGAGTGAAAGTTTGCCAATAGAGCAGTACCAGACCTTCTATAGGAAATAAAGTATGATGGTCTGGTTGGACCAGGCTATAATCCCCCCCCCCCCCCATAAGTCCCAAAATGTGTTATGCTATATGAAGAAGGTAATCGTTAAACTCTTTAAACAATACCACACTGCTTTCCTTATAAATAAGTTTGGTGCTCAAATAAAAATGCAAAAATTCTTTGTTGACATGTTGTAGGTGATTGATGAGCTGTCAGGCCGCCTGGAGAAGAGAGAAGCCCAGCTGCTGGCAGTCAGCAAAGGAAAGGCCAAGCTGGAAGAGGAGTGTGACAATCTGAAAGAGTAAGCACATGGCACACACATCTGGGTCACAATGGCGCTGTAGATATTTTCATAATAAAGCTGTTTTCCAGGTCAGATGAGGCTACATTACACAGTATAATGTTGTTTTCTATGAAACTATCAAATGGCATGATTATGTTGAACTGTACATTAAGCTATGTTGAAGCCTCTTTCTGTCTAATAAAGCATCAAAAATGACATAATGTAATACTTTTTTCAGTTTTTAATCTAAAACAAGCTGATAATGTAGTAACATGCACCTAGCGTGATACAATTTCTGAACCAATAAGGTAAAAGCCTTTTGACATTGTAACATTATTGGCAAAAGGTTATTACATCATTGGTTAATGTTATTGGTTAATGTATACAGTATTGTGTTACATCATTGGCAAAAAGTGATTACATTATTGGTTCAGAAATGTTATTATGTTATTGGCAAGTTATAACATTATTGGCTTTTGTTACATTAAAAACTGAAAAATGATAACGTTATTGGCAGTTATTGCACTATCGGTGGTTATAACACAACTGGTTGCAACAATAACATTTCAAATCTTTATTTATATACATTTAGTTAGTTAGTTTTAGTTATTTAGTTAGTTAGTTTTATTATTTGTCACATACGCAATTGCACAGGGCAATGCATAGTGAAATTCTTGTGTACGAGTCCGGCTGTCATTCAACTATATAAAGTGCAAGATTTGATTATAAAAATGATTGGGTGGTCACTGGGTGGTGGGCTAAGTGACATTGTCAGTCTGGTGGCCTGAGGAAAGAAACTCCTCCTCATCCTCTCTGTGTTGGCCTTCAGCAGAACTCAGACTGTTGTTGGGGTGGCTGGCAACAACAGTCTGTTTACCCAGGGAGATACTACCGTCTGCTTTATAAACTTATGTAATAATTTATTTCACTACAAGAAAGAAATACTGCTTAAAACTGCAAGTGCTGTTTTCATTCATTCATGTCACTCTGATTGTTGAGAGCAGAAAATAGTTTAGTTGCGCCATCTTGGCCTTGGCTGTGTACATTTCGACAAGGAGCTCTTGCACTAATGAGTCTGTTTGTCTTCCAGTGAAGTGGTCAGCCTGAAGGAGGAGACCTCCACTGTCCAGTCCCTGAAGGAAGAGTTCACCCAGCGCATAGCAGATACAGAGAGGAAGGCTCAGCTGGCCTGCAAAGAAAGAGACATAGCCAAGAAGGTAACTTCCCCAAAGCTTTATTTGTACTATTAGTATGAAGTTTTTTTTAAGACTAAGCCATATTTATCTACTTCAATGTTAAATTCTCAAATCTAACATGTATAGTAAAAGATTGGTGTCACAGAGGACATTTTTCAATGTTACAGGAAATAAAGGGCTTGCGAGAAGAGCTTTCTACAAGGCTCCATCCCAGTGATACAATGGAGATCATCAAAGAGAAGGAAGAGCAGATCCGAGGGCTGCTGGAAGAAGGTAAGACTAATTCATATTAGCAGATTATATTTCGTCACCTGTGCACAGTCAAGAAAATATGAAACATAAATCCAGTCCATAGAAAATTATTTACAATTGTCTCGAGATATAAACATAAATAATGCATATGTCAATCTTTATACCTTGTCACTGAAGTATAAAATAAAATCCTATCACTTTTAGGTGAAAAGCTGTCCAAGCAGCAGCTGCAGCACAGTAACATCATCAAGAAGCTGCGTTCCAAGGAGAAGGATAGCGACACCAGGATCACCAAGCAACAGAAGAAAGTCCAGGAGCAGGAGGAGGAGCTCCGCCAACTGCAGCAGGTCAGATAAATAAACAAAGTGGAGTTGACCGGTCAAGGTTTAATGTTAAAAAATAATGGTTTGCAAATTGACTCCCAAATGCACTCAGACCTATGTTATTGCTGCTGGTGCTAGTTTTCTTAGGGATTGTGGTACCTTGCAGGTTTAGCATAATGGTGGAATAAGCAGAATGGGTTGTTTTAAAGTAATTTGTTTGTTGAAGTTTTACAGTGAATAAGACCTTTAGTAAAGGGTTTGTTGAAAAAGAAAACCCACAACAAACAACGTAATAACATCTCTTAACAATACTGCGTGGGCTGACAAATGCATGGAATGCTTTATTTTATTGATATAGGGCCTCTGAATGTCATGCACTGGGTATTGGTTTACCACGAGTCATTACTGTTATGTCAGATGTCCTCCACTCCACCATATAAACCTATTTAAAATATAATTTGTTTATTCTAAAGACTTACCATGTGTTCCTCAGTTACTTTTTAGGATTATGTTGAGTATAAGCATGGTTGTAATCATGGCCATGCCGTCTGTGTTTAGTTTGTAGAGGGGAAGGAGGAGGTGGAGAAACAGCACAGGGAGAACATCAAGAAGCTGAACGCTGTGGTGGAGCGGCAGGAGAAGGAGCTGAGCAGGCTGCAGATAGACTCTGAGGAGCTGCAGGAGAAGAACAGGAGCGTCCAGGCTGCTCTGGACAACTCTTATAAGTAAGCACTGACACACCCTGCCTTGTACACAGAATATGATCAAACAGAGCTCTTACTGTAAACACAACCCCACCTATTGTATTGTACTTCACATTTCATTATATTATTTTATGTTTCGTGTAAGTGCGTACCAAGTAGTTTGAAAGTGACATATTTATTGTGTGTTACTAAAAACTGTTTATTGGATTTTAAATTACTTAAAAAAACAAACTTTAGGTTAATTTGTCCACTTCCCAGCGCCCTGCCAGATCATCGGTATAGCACGTACTATTAAGGCAAAAGTCCTTGTCCCAGCGGGCCCTGGTTCAACTCCGGCCCGGGCTGTTTACTTGATGTCCTCCCCCTATCTCTCCCCATTTAAACCAAGTGCTTAATAGTATCCAATAAAGGTGAAAACTACAAAATAGAAATATATATTTGAAAATAAATGTATAAACTAGTTTTAAGGGGACAGAAAGTAATCATGGAAATGAACATAAACTTAAATTATATATCAATACCCCATTGTATTGTAATTCTAAATTGTTTCATTTTAAACCAAAGTACAGGGCCAAACAACAACAACAAATCTTTCACTGTGCTTTGCAAATATAGATGGCCTCTGTGAAGGGTTTTGACATTCCACTTCTACATCTCTGTTGTCAGGGAGCTGGCAGAACTTCACAAGTCGAATGCCAGCAGAGCCAGCAAGGCAGAAGAAGCAGCTCAGAGCAGGGATTCACAGGTGAAGGAGCAGCTGGGCCTGGCTCTTGAGAAGGCCCAGGAGGAGGCCAGGATGCAGCAGGAGGCCCTGGCTGATCAGGTAACACAGGCTAATGCTGTAGACACACACAATGGAACAATGTGTCTGCCTTGCTTGTAAGTAAAGTGTTGAAAATCACTAGGGCATTTTGTCGATCATTTTGTTGGAGATGCTATGCAGGCCATGAATAAACGTGAGGCAACAATTTCGATACATTTTTTTCTTGTATTTACACATCTATGATAATTTGGTTCATTTAGCAAATAGATTAAAGTAAGCAAAGTCAGACCATTTTGTGATTGATATTCCTAACAGTGTTTTATTTTTTTCTACACTACACAATTTCTATAATCACTGCCCATTTAAACAGAACATGCTTTATTAACTATTTCTAATGTTGTGTACAGGTGGCCGACCTGAGAGTGGCTCTGCAGAGGGCTGAGCAACAGCAAGCAAGGAAAGAAGATTATTTGAAGGAGGAGATCAGTGAGCTGCAGCAGGTAACACAATGTAATGGTTAGAAGGTGTCCAACCTAGCTGATTCCTTTTGAGGCAAACAGACAACTGTTTTATTTATATAGCCCAATATCACAAATAGCCATTTTCCCCAGTGGGCTTCACAGTCCATATACAATATGACACCCCCTGCCCTTAGACCCTTGACTCCCCTTGACTGAGAGAACGACTCCCAAAAAAGAACCCCTCTCTCAGGACGAACAGACATGCAATAGATGTACAGAACAGACCAACAGAAAAATCTCAAAGGAACACAAATGTTAATAATCTTTATTAAATTAATCGTCATAGTCAATTGGCAGGGAGAGGATTTATTCAATGCTTGCCATTTTTTTCCATATCGTCTTCCACAGAGGCTTCAGGAGGCAGAGGCTAGGAACCAGGAGCTCAGTCAGAGTGTTACCTCGGCAACAAGGCCCCTTCTGCGACAGATTGAGAACTTACAGGCCTCATTGGGCGGGCAGACAGCATCCTGGGAAAAACTGGAGAAGAGCATCTCTGATAGGCTAGGTAAGAGGCAGGAGTTGGACTGTATCTGTAAAACAATTAAGAGCGTGCAGAATGCACAACGTCGGTTCTTTCTCATCCTTAATCCCCCTTTTCTTTTTCACAGTGGATGCCCAGGCACAGCTGGCTGTTGCCGTGGAGAAGGAGAGATCAGCAACAGAAGAACTGCTGAACATCAAGTCCCAGCTGACCTCTCTGGACTCCCAGAATTCCCTGATGCGACAGGAGAAGGCCCGAATCCAGGCACAGCTGGAGACTGAGAAAAACAAGAGAGACAAACTGGAGGACGATAGCAGCAGGTAACAAAAGATAAAATGCAGGTCTGCACAGTTAACTGATAAGGAACATCCAGCCGTCATTGTCACTGCTACTGTCTATTCGCCATGTATGTCTTTTATGCATCTGGAATGTGCAGGGTTGGATAGATGAATAAATGTATTGCCTTAGTGGGTTTATTTTTAACTCTGACATGGCTTTCAAAGGCTGTTTCTACTAAATTCTATATTAACCACTAAACCCTCAATAAAGTGTGTTGCAGGACAGAGGGACAGAGCTAACCATCAATAAGTACTCTAAAACAAGTTTGTTGTTCTCCAATTAGCAGTCTTTCTGGCTTTTCTGCAGTATTTTTGGCATTGTTTCCACAAACTTTACGAAGTCAATAAAGCTTAAGTTATACTGTACTCAATTCCTTCCTGTTACCTGGATTTCTGCATTAAAATATCTTACTTTAGCTGGAAAATGTTGCCAACACATCTCCCCTTGTAATGCTAATGATTCCTGGGGAGAGTATTTGTGAGTCAGTGTGAAGCAGAGGCCAGGGGGGTTCCCCCCTTACAGAAGCAGTCATGCATGAGCAGCACATGGCATTTAGTCACATGGTTACGTAACAGCTGCAGCAGGGCTAGTGGCGCAATGGATAACGCGTCTGACTACGGATCAGAAGATTCTAGGTTCGACTCCTGGCTAGCTCGGCATGCTTTTAGCTCATGCTGAAGGGGTACATTATGCACTGTGCAGGTGTTTTGTGACATAAAGTAGGGAAAATGTATCTTGATATAACAAAATGCCTCTATTAAAATGCTGAGAAAGTCTATTTAAGCTGCTTTTGTACTTTACAGCTTGTGGCTGCTGAAATAACCATGTAGCTCCTTCAGTGAAAAGGCGCACAGAGGATTTTCTGCATATTTCCTACCATTATACTTAAAAGTATTTGATTTAATTATAAGGATGTCAGAGGGTTATTTTTAGGGCCCAAGCACAGAGTGTGCGAAGCCCTATTGAAATCGGTTGGATTTTTATTCTTCCGTTTATTCTTAGTCATTTTTGGCACTTTTCACCCTCTTCCCCTGGTGGAAAAGTTGAAAAACTTTGCGGTAACTGATCCTGCAAAAAATTGCAACTTATCAGTGGTTTCAGGATTTGTGCAAAAAAAACGGCGCCTCCTGTGGCCACAAACAGTTTTTCAGGAAATGCATGCTCAAAAATTGGGCTAGAAGCCTGAAATGTTAGGACAGTATGTAATGGCCCAAGGCACACATAAATGCAATTGTATGTCCCATGTGCCGGCCGGGACTGCGTCCAGCACGAGAGTGCGAGGGCCCGTTCATCACTGCTTGCAGTTTTGATTTATTATTGAATCTTTGATACTGCTGATTGTTTGTAGTCACTTATTGCTCGTTCTCTCAATGTAGGGAGCATGTTGAGCTGGAAAATCTGCGAGGAGAACACACTCGGATGCTAGAAGATGCAAAGAAAGAAAAGGTACCATAATGCTCTTTCCTACTCCAGTTGTTATCCTCTATGAAACAACTTTACCATGTGCATCATCTTGCCTCTTCCACCAGCTGCTGCTGACCAATCAATTAGAGATGGAGAAGATGAAGGTGGAGCAGGAGAAGAAGAAATGCTACTTGGCACAAGAGGCCCTCAAGGAAAAGGTTTAGGAGAATTTTAGACATCGTTAACAGCAAATTAAATCTTTAATCTGTTCTCTTCGATGAAAATAGTGTTCTTTTAATTCTGTTCTCTTATAGTTGTGATTTATTTTTCATATCAGGAGCGGAAAGCCATGACCCACTCTGTGGGAGAGCCCCCAGCCTCTTCCACACCCTCTCTGTCCCGCTCTAGCTCCATTAGTGGGGCAGACAATGGTGGTCTACACACATCTATTTATTCTCAGGTAGACACATGAAAAAAAAGTTAATAATATAGATGTGATTATTTTGTACATGCTTTTTTTAACACATGGATTTGCTTTGTTTGATTTGTCCACAGGATGACTCTTTAGACCACTCACTGAGTACCATGACCATGTCCATGTCCATGAGCGGCACCAACCTGTACGAGGCCGCCAGGCTGTCTGGAGGCTCCAGCATCATGGAGAACCTCCAATCTCAGCTCAAACTGAGAGAGGGAGAGATTGCACAGCTGCAGGTAACTATTCAGAACAAACCGTCATAAAGCTACTGACAATGGGTCTGCTACGAGTCACATTAACATTTTGATCAAAATAAATTAGTCACCCCCCCTAGCACTAAAAGGCAGCCATGTACCAGCGGCTTTGTACTACCCTCTTTGTTTCATCCTGTTGTTGCAGCTTGAGATCTCCAGTCTGGAGAGGAGTCGTTCTGTGATGGCTGAAGAGCTGGTCAGACTCACCAATCTAAACGATGAGATGGAGGAGCAGGTGCAGGAGATCCCACAGTTAAAAATTCTACTCAAGGTACGGGCTATATAAGCATGTAGATAGGGTAGGGATACTTTAATATAAGTTGTAAACCTGAACATTCCTATTGAGAAGTGTTGTATTAGCGGAGGTTCTTTTCTAATTGGTTGTGTCCCTGCATTTCAGGATCTGGAGCAGAGGCACAACACCATCCTGCAGATGTATGGAGAAAAGGCTGAGGAGGCGGAGGAGCTGAAACTGGACCTTGAAGATGTCAAGAACATGTACAAAACCCAGATTGATGAACTGTTGAAGAACCAGAAATGAACAGTTTTTCTTGGGCTGTCTTCCTTCTCAGAAACAAACCAATCGACCAACTTAGCCAAACCTGCATTGTAAGGAAAAGATATGGTAGAGAATTTAAGTTTAATCACTGTGTTAAAACGCATCTTTTACTTTATTTTAATAATTCATCAGATACTTTATTTAAATTTGAATGTTGGGATTATGCATAACATGAAATGTATTACAGAATCAGTATGAAGGATAACCACATTTTGTGATTTGGGTGTTCATTTGGATTCTTTGGGTCTTAGTACTAACTTCGCTATAGACATAATGTCTTATTGCCGAACCTCACATGATATTGTATAGACAGTCTAGAACTGTAGAAGGTGGTGAAGGTTTTTTTGCACTAAACAAATTCATCCATGTTTATTTCTTAATCCATAATCAGAATAGTTTAAGAAATATTTAAAAATATTGTACAGAGAAATGTATTTACTTAACTTCTTTCAAATCACAAAATGTGGTGTAGACCTGAGAGTAGTGTGTGATTGCAATCCTGATTATGGATTTTAAACCGTATAAATATGTAAATAAATGAACATTTATTTGGGTGGTGAAAAGGACTGGGTTTTGATTTAAAGTATGTCATTACGCATAGGAAGCCAGGATTTCCTTTGATTTGACAGACAACGCACAATTATATCAATGCTACACAAAACTCTACAAATAAATAAATAAACTATTTCATACAATTGTCCAAATTTAAGCCTATTTGTATGCAATACTAGCCAAACTTGTAAGAAATGTGATTATAACAAAATATTTTTAGGTGCCACATGCTACAGAACATTAAATACAGGACCAGGTGTCCTTGTTTTGATGTCAACATTTTCTGCAAAATATTAGGGATTTAGTGTAATTTAGGGGAAAAGTGTGGTACACAGCGCCACCCCGTGGCTGTCTCTATACCTTACACGCCGGTACAATATTTCCGGTGTTATGGCGACCACCGCGGCTACATCATCGCTTCAGTCTGGAGGATAGCAGGCTGTGCATTCAGGTAAACTGCTTCTCAGTCACTTAAGCTCATATCAAACCTAATGTGGACGACCAGTGACGTTGGGTTTCGAGCCCGTGGCACGTTGTTGCAACGTGGAAATGTTTTTCTTTTTTCCCGTCCATTTCTCTTGCTGCCACATCGGTACAGATTAAATCAATGCAAGGGATTTCTTTGTCAAGAACTAACCCTATATATGTTAGCCAACAGATACACATTTTACGCATTGATAATGAATTCTTGCATTTCAATCTCTCTTATAGAGGTCCATGCATTTCACCCCCAAACAAAGATAAGAGTAAGTAACGTGTTATAACTTCCACTTGCCCTTTATATTTATCCCACATGCCTGTCAGTGTTTCTGGCGGGCTGTAACGTTAACATTATCTTAAAGCTTAACTTGTTAACTTTAGTCAATGGACGCTATCTGAAAGTTTGATAATTAGGCCTACACGTAAGACGTAAGAGATACTTAGCTAGCTAAAATTAAGTTTGCTTCTAGCTTGAGGGCGCACGCGCGAAAAGCGTGTGAGTAAACATATGTGCTCGTAGAAGACTCAAACACAAACAATTTAAATCACAGTTACGATAATTGGCTTCAATTGATTATATCAAAAGAAAACGTAAAGCTTTTCAGCGCCATGTTTCACATGCGGCTTTACTCGTGAGATAGGCTACTTGTGGAGCCGCTGTTTTGATGGAGCACAGTAGTTTCAGGCATCCTCAGGAAAATGCCCCTTATCAGTGACTTTTCACCGTCACTTGAATGGGCCCTTTGAAATGATGTGTAATTATTGAATGGTTGTACAAAACCTACTGTTGGCCTATAGAAAGTTCTGCAACATCAGGTCTCAGCTCTGCCGCTTGTGCAGTGCAGACATTGTTATTGTGGTAACTCTAATAACAGTATTACTACTATAAGCTTTGGTCATTTATTTGGAGAGTAAGGAATGACAGTGGCTGTGAGATATAAGAACATGCATACACTGGACTGAACAAAATAACTTGCATTGTGTGCAAATGCTGGTTTGGCCAGCTGGAACTTTGTAGGTCACATTATTTATTACCAGCCAACCAGCAGTTTCCCCCTTCAGCCTCAGTTATGATTGCTCAGACTACAAAAGGAAAAAGGGTCAGTATAATACTTCCTGCAACAGCACCTTTCCTTATGTGGAGCTCAGATCTGCCTGGAGCTAAGCTCCCACACACTTGCTTATGTCCACAGGCTTGTTTACTGTGGTGCTAGGCTTTCCACCAAGATTACAGAGGGCAACTCTGAGATGTGTCTCTGTCTCTCCTCTTCTTCTTTTTCTTTACTTCAGGGTGCTGCAAAGAGAGACAGCTATCTCACATGTCAGTGTAATTCTGACTATGCTGCTCTTGGTAGCGCTGGACATAATTTTTTCTTTCACTGTGGTCACTGCTGAGAACGCCAACCACAAACCGCCGGCACCGCTGTTCAACTACAGCAGCATCTCCCTGCCGCCAGAGCACATACCCTACTTCCTCTACAACAACAAGAGGGTCGCCAAGCAGTGCCGCCTGGATCCGCTCTGCCCTTTTAAAGTAAGAGATGCACTCTGTCAACTTTCCCTGTTCAATTTATTTATCACTAAAGTGTGTAGGGACTTTTTAGGGGTTTTATAGTGAGAAAAAGCTCTAACACAGCCCTGCTATTTAAATTGACTGTCAAGTGCTTTAAGATTTAGATCATGTATAATAGCAAAATTAGTCTGTTAGTCTTGTGTAGGATTATGTATATGTAAATTGACATGAAAGACTGTCTTTACCCTTCGTCTGTGGTCTCACACAGACAGAAAGTAATTTAGTTTTTGTATTTACCTTTTAGCACTTACAGTATGTTATTTGTTTGATAAGTACAGGATTATTTAGTTCTACCCTACTGTTTTTTTAACAGTTGATGAGTGGGGGTTGCTTTGGAGCATAATTTACAATTACAATTGCAGTTGTTGTGACTTGTGATAAGAGTGTTAGAGGAAGAACCCTGTTTTCAATACTTTCTTATATGTGAACGTTTCTTTATTGTGCCCCAAGTTAAGTTCTGTAAGCTCCTTTAATGGATTGGTAAGAATCTACTTTAATATAGTCAGACCCACCTTCCTCAGCTGTTATACATCTCACATTGCAGGTCACAGTTTTATCCCACCATAGTTTGTTATAGATTTTATTCATCAGTGTCGTTTTAAAAAAGATAACATTTGATTTTTAAACTTTTGCGACAACACTATGTAAAATGTGTCTTTCTCTGCCTCTCACACATGTGTATATATACTCACACTTGCTTTCACAACAGGATGTGCTGCAGGACCGGTCTGCCTGTTGGGGCTACGAGAAGAACTGTGATCCAAGAATGCGCTTCAGCTATCCAGTCTGTTCCAAGGCTGACTCTGGATGGTATTGTTCCCCACGTCACATTTGACTACTCTTTATATTCTCCCTTTGCCATTCTCATAAGTACATAATGCAGTTTACATAACTTACTTTCAACAGTCTCCTAGCAGCCATCCATAATGTGTCAGGTGCAAATAAGTAGCACATAATAGTAATCTTTTATTCATGAGTATTGGAACCACAGTCTCAAATTATTTTATCAAAGTAAAAGTGTGCTCAGTCAAAGCATGCATCATTGGATTAATCATTACGGCTTTGCTGATCTGCTTAAATCTGTTATCTGCCAGGGCCCGTTCGCTGGAGGCAGCCCAGGAGCTTTTCTGGAACCAGGCTGATTTTGGTTATGTGAAGGAGCGACTCTCTGAGCTCAAAACCCTCTGCAAGGCCAGCAAGCCAGTAAGTCTGCTCATTTCCTTAGTTCCCACGGGCATACTGAGTCAACAGGAAGAAACAACAGGTAGAAACAGACACAGTGTTCAACAAAAGACTCTGCAGGCGATGGGTGTGTGAACATAATTTGCAGTTCAAAAGCAATAGTTCGGAGAGAGCATAGATCATTCACTGAAATCTCTAAGGTCCTGAGTTTATCAGTATAATTTAAAGCTGTACTACGTAACTATGTAACAGGAATATGGGGTCTTTTTATTGACTGCACTGCCATGTCTAAATAATTAGCCATATAGTTATCCAAAGCGGATTTGTGTTTAAAAAAAATAATGTTGTCGCTAGAAATACATTTTTTATTTCACATCACTTCCTGATATATGAGTGCCTGTGTGATTCTGGCGTGAATTTAGGGGGCAGACAGTAAATACTCCAAATAGGATTTAGAGAAGAAGTATAGTCTTTGTACGGTCTAAGTGGAATGGTTATTGTGGACAAAATACCATTGAAAAATAATATATATATAAAAGAAATATATGAATAATACATATTTCTGCTCTTAATATTTCCCAAGGGGGACTCATCATTAAAATGTAGTGGCCACACTCGCTTCTGTAAGGCAACTAACCTTTACCTGGACTTGCGTAAGCCACACAGAAGTCATGATAGGTGAGTATATGTGGATGTTACATGTACATGAAAAATACATTGCACTAATGAGGGTGTCTTGAAGCTCATCTTTTTTTTGGGGGGGGGGCTTTAGATACAACGAGGACTTCATTCAGGCGGGGGAGATAGGCGGTCGTTGCAGACTGAACAAGCGAGCACTGGCCGCAGAGGGAGAGCACAAGAGCCCCTTACAATCTTGGTGAGACACAAGACACACACCCACGCACTCAGACTAACCCTTAGCCAATGACTTAGTTAGAGCCAAAATCCCATTCCCTTACCGGAAATCGAACCCCGGGGCGCGGTTGTGAGAGTGCCAAATCCTAAAAACTAGTTTGAGCACTTTTCAAATGTGTGCATCTATAACACTTTTGTATTTATTGTTAATGCATCCGAGGTTGATTTGTAAAGTGCCTCTTATGTAAATGTTCTTATTTGGAGGCAATAATGACGCTGCATGATCTGTATGTTCACACTTTGTGTTCCTTCACTTGTGAACCGAATTTAGAAAGGAAGGGTTGCTGATACATGTATCCCAATAGATAAATAAATAGCCTGTCACTAGGTGGCGCTTTCTCCTTCATGATACTACTCAGTGCACTGTATTGCCAGACTTTTGAGACAGGCATCTGTAGGTATTAGTGTCTTGTGCGGCTTATGCTGGGTTTACACTAGAGGACTTTTAAAAGACTTTGAAAAGACTGAAGACTGAAACCCTTTTACATCTAAAGACAATCAACTCACACCTGAAGACAACTAGTCATTAGTTTTCAGTTGCAGAGTGAGATTTTGAAAAGACAGGGGGTCTCATATTGCAAGACTACAACTAGATTCCTTTTGAGATTAATATCATTTCCGCAAACGCGATAGTGATTATTTAATTAAAAAAAGGTTAATTCAATATTCCGAGCGGGGGACTTCCTTTAGTTATTTGACCATCTTTATTTGCTTATCTCGTCCCCCAATAACTTTAACTTCTAACCCTGTATTTGACGGTAAAGTGTTAAGGTTGCGCGGCTGTCAGCCTGGTTCTCCCGCCGATGCTTCAAGGAAAAAGTGTCCGAAATAAGTCCCTGCACAGGCGGACACAGGTCGCGACTAATGCCGCTCCTCCTACGTCGTGCTTGGTGCATGCGAGAGTGTGACAGTGTTTACGTCATTTCGCTTGAGCCAACCCCTTAAAGGTCACATATTATGCTAAATGCACTTTTTAAATGTGTTCTAACATATCCATGGGTCCACGGTGTGCCTAGAGACTGCCAAAATATTTAAAAAAATAACAATCTCTCCTTTTCTCACTCTCCCCCTTTCTGAAACCCCCACCCCTCCCCCCAATATACTCCAGTCAGAATTCTCCTCGTTTCTGACCTCACAAACTGGAAAGCCAGAAGCTTCCACTGTGCAGCCCACACCCCTATTTCTTATTGGTCCACGGCCCCGACAGACAGAGGGCGAGGCGTATCTGGCTTCGCTTCCGGACAGGGGGAGGGGGCAGCTCAAAGATTGTATATTTACGAGGGGAGCTGCAGCTCTTTTTAAAAAATAGGCCATTGTGAGATTAGCTGAACATCAGCATAGTACAATAAATTATCTGAAAGTTTTTTTCAGCAAACAATTAAAGAAAAACGTATTAGGGACCACTAAGACCATATAATATGGTGTATAATAGTACCGAAAAGTGTATAATATGGGAGCTTTAAGACTAACGATAATATCAAACATGTTTGATAATGTCGGAACGTCAAGACGGGAAGAAGACTTGCTGAAATCGGGTCGGATGACCACCTTACACCAAACGACTGAGATTACGTGCGCGCGCCACAACTCCAGCACGACTTCTGTGATTTCAGTCCGACATTGGAAGATTGTCTGCGACTGTCAAATCGTGTGAAAAGTCGTGTAGTGTAAGCCCAGCATTAGGTGCAGGTAATGTCCTGCCTGGGGAATTAGCAGTTACAGTATGTGTCACATCAGAACAGCTTCTTCTCCAATATAGTGAGAACAGTGCAAGTATAATCTTAAAGTGAGAAGCTCTGCGGACAGCTGTTACAGACACAAAGACTTGTCAAACAATAGGATGTAACCTTGCTTCAAAATGTAAGATAGAACTAATGATGTCCGTTCTAATGTCACTAATATAAATAAAATGTCATTCCTAGGCCACAGCATATTTTCAATCTAATTCAAATTATTCTGTAAAGTTGTCTTTTACATAGCATCACAACTCATTTATGTTGTTGTGATCGTATGTCTGAAAGCAATGAAACACACGTCACAGTCAAGAACACACACACACACACACACACACACACACACACACACACACACACACACACACACACACACACACACACACACACACACACACACACACACACACACACACACACACACACACACACACACACACACACACACAAATCAGTCCTGAAAGGGAGGGGGGGGGGGGGCTGTCAGGAATGTGAGAGTGGAATTTGTGCTCCATGCAAACCTTTTGTTTGAAGTGGGGTATGCTTCCCGCGGGCCAGTGGCGCAATGGATAACGCGTCTGACTACGGATCAGAAGATTCTAGGTTCGACTCCTGGCTGGCTCGTTCTTTAACCTAATTTGTGAAGGGAGTTGTGCTGTGTAGGCAATTTTTAGACACTTTCTGTGAAATAATGTATAATCAACAACACCCAGTATAGCAGTGCTTCTCAAATGGTGGGGTGGTGTTTTGAATGAAATGCAAACCTCAGTTAATCATTTGCTCTTGTTTCTCTGTCCTGAGATTCACACATACTGAGTAGTCTTGTTTAAATGTTACAAATTGAGCTAATAAACTGAACTTCGACTTTTTTTTAAGTTGCTGCAGAAGTTATCTCAGCTAATTTTATAATCTAACATCTAATTTGATAATAAGGTGATTGTATGCAGAATGCTCATGCCAGAAACTCATACAGTGGTTTTGTACAGATAAATAAATAAATATTAGCAGGTTCTCAACAGTATTTCAATTTAGGGGGGGCGCGAAAAAATGTATGTCCCCTAGGGGGGGCATGACAGAAAATAATTGAGAACCACTGCAGTATAGTATCAACCTAGTCATTCGTCTCCTATTCTAATGAACACATCGTAATAAATTTTGGCATTAATAAGCTATGGTATGTTTTTTGAATCCCATTTGAGTTGTTAAACTTTAGGTTATTGCTTTAGTTCAAATTACCATAGGTATTAACTCAAGAAGCCGGGTTCAGACCAATGAGCCCTGTGTGAAAAAGCTGCTGTCAAAAGACAACAATCTTCTGGATCTGCTTCGCCACTCATAGAAATTCATACCGTCCTCTCTGTAAGACTTGTGCTATAGCATTGGAACTGAAAAGCTTCCACTGACAGACTGATATACTGAGTCTAGTATAGTGAGTGTACGAGCCAAAATGCATTGCTGTCTGCTGCAGTTTATTTTCCGATACTTAGCAGTTACCAAAGTCAGAAATGTGCCAATCCTACACATAGGAGCATTAAAAAGAAAACAGATCATGGTAGAAGACTAGAACAAATGTAGTTGGGTTGTTATGCTTGTTATTTCCACGGTGTGCCACCTTGTACCATAATGAAGCATTTTTACAATTTATATTTACGGTGCATAATTGGTGTGATTTGCTGTGCTGTTTTCTTAGGTATGCTGAGCTGCAGACATACACACAGCTGGACTTTTATCCCATAGAGGATGGACACTGTGACATCATAATTGAAAAACCTACTGTTTTCATGAAACTGGATGCTGGTAGGTAACAAAGATTCAGGTGCCTCAATGTAATACACAAAATTAGCTAAAACCTTTACTTAATAATAAAAACGATGCACATGGTGTTGTTTATATGCACACCTTAAACTTGTTTGAGGCTAGATGGACTTTGATTTAAATCTTACATTACTAGAATGTAATAGCGTGTAATTTGATTCCATCAAATGGTACAATTCATGAAAACCTTCTTGTTATTTTCCTGTGACAAACTGAGAGTTTGTCCCCAGATTATTATTCCCCTTTTAGTCATCAGGCCTTAAAAAGATTGATGTTTAGAAAATTTTCCATTTTCAGTTGTGACATGATTGCAAAAGGGATAGTTTTGTGTTTTTCTAATAGGGGTCAACATGTACCACCATTTCTGTGACTTTGTTAACCTGTACGTCTCCCAGCACATAAACAACTCCTTCAGCTCAGATATCAACATCATCATGTGGGACACGGTGAGTACCTGGTGCCTCCCACTACAGAAGCAATGGAGGCAAGGATGAAGATATATCTGAATATTTTGTTTCTATGTAAGATGTAAGAACAGCTTTATAATTAAATAAATCTTTATCTATAAAACTCCCAATCTGACTTTACTGTCCTGAGTAACATGAGAAGACACAGTCATACAAACATGCAATTTAAAAGTTAGATTGGATTTGAGCTCTTCACAGCGGTTAAAAAACCCAAGCAGCAGTTTGTCTTAACAAGTCTGGGACATACAGTATGTGCCTAGTGAAGGCACCAAGGGGAAACAGCAGTTGAAAAAAAGAATGCTTTACAGACAGCCTTATCCGGCCCATTGTTCCCCTCCACTGTGCACAGAGGCAAACTGGAAAAGGGAAGAGAGAGAGAGAGAAAGAAATGGGAGGAAGTGAAAATGGTCACAAACTGCACACTGCAGTACAAACAGTGATAAGAGATTTTGAAAAAAAAAAAAATTAACCGAGTTTGAAAACTTTGAACTATCTACTTGTTTTTTCATTTCAGGCGTAATAATAATAATAATAATTGTTTCCCTCTTGTTTATGTCTAAGAGTTTGTATGGTTATGGAGATCTGTTCAGTGAAACATGGAGGGCCTTTTCAGACTATGACATCATCCACCTAAAGACTTTTGACTCGAAAACAGTAGGTATAATGTACCCCATGGGTGGTCATTGTATGCTCCTTCTTTGTAAAGTTGTTGAACTCATCACATACTCACATATTTTCTTTTAGAAATACCCCAAAAAATAGGTAATTTTTGGTCTGTGGAAGTTAATTAAAGTGTTGTTACAGACCCCAGTGCTGTTTTTTTTACAGGACAAATTCTCTGGCGCACAGGGAATGGTGTGTTTGGTTTATCCATAAGCAGCAACAATGGTCTTGATGAAATATATACGTAAGAAACTGTGATGTTAGTATGACCAACCATATCTGAACAGATAAGAAAATAATGACTCAAATTTCATCAATATAAAATCCAATGGAAATGATGTCCGATATAAGCACTTCATTAATCTGAGCACTGCAATTAAAAAGCATCATCACAGTAATGAGCACTATTAATATTTATATAGAATGGTGGCTAATTGTTCATGTACACCAAAATCAGCATACCACCATTTTTTATTGCATGCTCATGTGTGTATAAGACCATGATGACAGTCGTGTACACAACATCCGAGTTCGGTGTTGTGCTGTATGCTTACTTCATTGACCTATCCTTACTTTTCCATAGGTGTGTTTCAAAGATGCCTTCTTCTCCCTCCTACCGAGAATGAGATACGGCCTCTTTTACAACACGCCTCTCGTAAGTTAACCCCTCATGTATTATGTGTGTGTGTGTTTGTGTGTGTGTGTGTAGCCACAAACCTGATGTATTTTAGATATGTATTTGCTTTGAATAATGTGCAGTGTCTCATACTTTTACAGCTCCCTTGTTTGTGTCTTCATTTATATATTTATCTCACACTTTGTGATCGATTTTTTAAATGATTAATTTAGCTTATTTATTTGTTTCCTCCATCCCTACATGCACAAAGATATCCACTTTGGTCATAAACATTCAGTTCAGGTTATGCATGTGATGTATTCTAGAGCTCAGCAAGTGCTTAGTTATTTAAATGATAATTCCAAGGAGATTACTATAAAGAAGATCTGATGTAAATATGTGTTGCCCTGTGGTTCCAGCCTTGAGGTGTGATATATTGATAGGTCGGCCTCAAGCTGATGCTTTTGATTGCCCCTGCACCACACGTCATGTTTATATTCATGTGCTCACATTTACAGCTGCAGTTCAGCGGTCTATGTGTGAGATTCTTGACAAGTGCATATGCTCATTTGATATTCATTCAGGGGAGATTGGGAAATATAACAGCAATCTTCTTCATATTCCCAGTGTGTTACATATTTTTCATCAAATCCAAGTGCACTAGTGTGGCCGAGATTTAATTAGCCTTTAATTGATTTCAAACCACAGTTATCTTCTCTTAGAATACAAATATTGCACGACTATGTACAACCTTTAACAAAATGATAATTTTCATACAATATTTTTTAATTGAATGGGTGATGACTTGTGTATGTGAGTCACATTGGCGCTTTCCGTTGTGTGTTGATGGCAGATCTCAGACTGCTACAGTGAAGGAATGTTTAGGGCGTTCTCCCAGCATGTCCTCCATCGACTGCATATCCCACAACAAGGTCCAAAGGTAGGTGAAAGGAAAGAAACAATTTAACATCTATTACTTTGTTATTATAACATTTCTAAAGGTTTTTATGATCAAGATACAGTTAAATTAAGATAGTGTGAATCTACATTTCTGCAGATAGTGTTAAAGAATCCAACATTCAGCCAGATGAAAAAAATAAATATAACAGAGTTGTAAAAAAGCACGAAACTGCAACCAGATAACTTTTGGGTTATTTTCTAAGCTTGTCTCTAGAAAAACTAGCCTATATTCTTGTAAAAACAAGAATATATGCACATGGCTCCCTGGTAGTCTAGTGGTAAGGATTCGGCGCTCTCGCCGCGGCTGGGGTTCAATTCCCCGTCAGGGAATAACTTGTTTATGGTGTGAAGTGGGTAGAACCTTACTGTCTGTAATCCAGGTCTTCGGGTCAATAATGCGGCTAGATTGTGGATTTATGATGAGTTTCATCGGGGAACATTCAGCCAGATGAAAAAAACAAAACACTCACAGTTATAAAATAGCACCAACCTGCACCCACATGACTTTTTGGTTATTTTCAAGCTAGTCTCTAGAAAAACTTGACCAGATTCTGAAACATGGTTTCAGCAGCCAGAAATGGGTTGGATGGCATTTAGTGGACTTGTGTCCTCTGATTGGTCGGTTTCAGTCTGTTAAATGTTATAATCATGTTGTGGTGTTCATGAATGAATCTCAGGTTCAATCGTAAAAACCGGTAGGGGATTGTAACGGTTAACAGTCTGAATGCGTCCAATCAGAACACAAGCCTTATATGAGTGCGCTAAATACTCACGAGGGCCTGCGCATGGCTCCCTGGTAGTCTAGTGGTTAGGATTCGGCGCTCTCACCGCCGCGGCCGGGGTTCGATTCCCCGTCAGGGAAGAAGTTATTAATGTGTATGAAGTGGGTCCTAGAACCTTAGTATCTCTAACTAGTTGCGTTCTATGAAAGAATGTCAGGTTTAACAAAACAAACCCGGGGGAAACTTGTTATTATCCAAATGAAAAAGGCAACCCCGCTTTCCTTCACTTTTTTTGTGATTTTAATGAAGATGATATAATTCAAAAGCTTAAGCTCAGCCTGCAGTTGTACTTTTGAAATTAAGTTGCGTTTTGTCATTTGGGAAATTAAAAAAGGAAAGTACATTTTGCATTCATTTTCATTATAAATAATGCAGGGTTAGATTTTTAAAACCCGCAGACCATTTCTTTTTTCAGTAAAATGTGTCACTTCAATTGGAATCTTTGTCAGCAATGGTGCCTTATCAAAAATAGGACTTGAAACACTTTTCAATCTACATTTACAAATGCACATTATTTACTCACAACTGGAAGATCAACTGTACATTTGACTGAATGATAGACATTCCTGGACTTCCATACTTGTCCATATTTGTCATTTCAATTGGAATTTTGGTCAGCAATGGTGCCTTGTCAAAAATAGGACATAGAACATTTTTCAATTTACATTTACAAATGTACATCGTTCACTCACAAATGGTAAATAAATTGTAATTTTGACTGAATGATAGACAGTCCTGGACTTCCATACTTTCATATACGTATGGCAAGACCTTCATTTGAACCTATGGATCGGAATACTGTTTTAACTTTAAATATAAAGTAATGTAACTGAGAAAACAAGCCATATATGATTGCACTTAATACTCACGAAGGCCCGTGCATGGCTCCCTGGTAGTCTAGTGGTTAGGATTCGGCGCTCTCACCGCCGCGGCCGGGGTTCGATTCCCCGTCAGGGAAGAATTTGTTTATGGTGTGAAGTGGGCAGAACCTTACTGTCTGTAATACAGGTCTATGGGTCAATAATGCGGCTAGATTGCGGAGGACCTTCTACTCACGATGAGTTTCATCGGGGAACCTTCAGCCAGATGAAAAGAACAAAACACTTACAGTTATACAATAGCACCACCCACATGACTTTTTGGTTATTTTCCAGCTAGTCTCTAGAAAAACTTGACCAGATTCTTGTAAAAACATGGTTTCAGCAGCCAGAAATGGGTTGGATGGCATTTAGTGGACTTGTGTCCTCTGATTGGTCGGTTTCAGTCTGTTAAATGTTATAATCATGTTGTGGTGTTCATGAATGAATCTCAGGTTCAATCGTAAAAACCGGTAGGGGATTGTAACGGTTAACAGTCTGAAACCGTCCAATCAGAACACAAGCCATATATGAGTGCGCTAAATACTCACGAGGGCCTGCGCATGGCTCCCTGGTAGTCTAGTGGTTAGGATTCGGCGCTCTCACCGCCGCGGCCGGGGTTCGATTCCCCGTCAGGGAAGAAGTTATTTATGTGTATGAAGTGGGTCCTAGAACCTTAGTATCTCTAACTAGTTGCGTTCTATGAAAGAATGTCAGGTTTAACAAAACAAACCCGGGGGAAACTTGTTATTATCCAAATGAAAAAGGAAACCCCGCTTTCCTTCACTTTTTTTGTGATTTTAATGAAGATGATATAATTCAAAAGCTTAAGCTCAGCCTGCAGTTGTACTTTTGAAATTAAGTTGCGTTTTGTCATTTGGGAAATTAAAAAAGGAAAGTACATTTTGCATTCATTTTCATTATAAATAATGCAGGGTTAGATTTTTAAAACCCGCAGACCATTTCTTTTTTCAGTAAAATGTGTCACTTCAATTGGAATCTTTGTCAGCAATGGTGCCTTATCAAAAATAGGACTTGAAACACTTTTCAATCTACATTTACAAATGCACATTATTTACTCACAACTGGAAGATCAACTGTACATTTGACTGAATGATAGACATTCCTGGACTTCCATACTTGTCCATATTTGTCATTTCAATTGGAATTTTGGTCAGCAATGGTGCCTTGTCAAAAATAGGACATAGAACATTTTTCAATTTACATTTACAAATGTACATCGTTCACTCACAAATGGTAAATAAATTGTAATTTTGACTGAATGATAGACAGTCCTGGACTTCCATACTTTCATATACGTATGGCAAGACCTTCATTTGAACCTATGGATCGGAATACTGTTTTAACTTTAAATATAAAGTAATGTAACTGAGAAAACAAGCCATATATGATTGCAGTTAATACTCACGAAGGCCCGTGCATGGCTCCCTGGTAGTCTAGTGGTTAGGATTCGGCGCTCTCACCGCCGCGGCCGGGGTTCGATTCCCCGTCAGGGAAGAACTTGTTTATGGTGTGAAGTGGGCAGAACCTTACTGTCTGTAATACAGGTCTATGGGTCAATAATGCGGCTAGATTGCGGAGGACCTTCTACTCACGATGAGTTTCATCGGGGAACCTTCAGCCAGATGAAAAGAACAAAACACTTACAGTTATACAATAGCACCACCCACATGACTTTTTGGTTATTTTCCAGCTAGTCTCTAGAAAAACTTGACCAGATTCTTGTAAAAACATGGTTTCAGCAGCCAGAAATGGGTTGGATGGCATTTAGTGGACTTGTGTCCTCTGATTGGTCGGTTTCAGTCTGTTAAATGTTATAATCATGTTGTGGTGTTCATGAATGAATCTCAGGTTCAATCGTAAAAACCGGTAGGGGATTGTAACGGTTAACAGTCTGAAACCGTCCAATCAGAACACAAGCCATATATGAGTGCGCTAAATACTCACGAGGGCCTGCGCATGGCTCCCTGGTAGTCTAGTGGTTAGGATTCGGCGCTCTCACCGCCGCGGCCGGGGTTCGATTCCCCGTCAGGGAAGAAGTTATTTATGTGTATGAAGTGGGTCCTAGAACCTTAGTATCTCTAACTAGTTGCGTTCTATGAAAGAATGTCAGGTTTAACAAAACAAACCCGGGGGAAACTTGTTATTATCCAAATGAAAAAGGAAACCCCGCTTTCCTTCACTTTTTTTGTGATTTTAATGAAGATGATATAATTCAAAAGCTTAAGCTCAGCCTGCAGTTGTACTTTTGAAATTAAGTTGCGTTTTGTCATTTGGGAAATTAAAAAAGGAAAGTACATTTTGCATTCATTTTCATTATAAATAATGCAGGGTTAGATTTTTAAAACCCGCAGACCATTTCTTTTTTCAGTAAAATGTGTCACTTCAATTGGAATCTTTGTCAGCAATGGTGCCTTATCAAAAATAGGACTTGAAACACTTTTCAATCTACATTTACAAATGCACATTATTTACTCACAACTGGAAGATCAACTGTACATTTGACTGAATGATAGACATTCCTGGACTTCCATACTTGTCCATATTTGTCATTTCAATTGGAATTTTGGTCAGCAATGGTGCCTTGTCAAAAATAGGACATAGAACATTTTTCAATTTACATTTACAAATGTACATCGTTCACTCACAAATGGTAAATAAATTGTAATTTTGACTGAATGATAGACAGTCCTGGACTTCCATACTTTCATATACGTATGGCAAGACCTTCATTTGAACCTATGGATCGGAATACTGTTTTAACTTTAAATATAAAGTAATGTAACTGAGAAAACAAGCCATATATGATTGCCGTTAATACTCACGAAGGCCCGTGCATGGCTCCCTGGTAGTCTAGTGGTTAGGATTCGGCGCTCTCACCGCCGCGGCCGGGGTTCGATTCCCCGTCAGGGAAGAAGTTATTTATGTGTATGAAGTGGGTCCTAGAACCTTAGTATCTCTAACTAGTTGCGTTCTATGAAAGAATGTCAGGTTTAACAAAACAAACCCGGGGGAAACTTGTTATTATCCAAATGAAAAAGGAAACCCCGCTTTCCTTCACTTTTTTTGTGATTTTAATGAAGATGATATAATTCAAAAGCTTAAGCTCAGCCTGCAGTTGTACTTTTGAAATTAAGTTGCGTTTTGTCATTTGGGAAATTAAAAAAGGAAAGTACATTTTGCATTCATTTTCATTATAAATAATGCAGGGTTAGATTTTTAAAACCCGCAGACCATTTCTTTTTTCAGTAAAATGTGTCACTTCAATTGGAATCTTTGTCAGCAATGGTGCCTTATCAAAAATAGGACTTGAAACACTTTTCAATCTACATTTACAAATGCACATTATTTACTCACAACTGGAAGATCAACTGTACATTTGACTGAATGATAGACATTCCTGGACTTCCATACTTGTCCATATTTGTCATTTCAATTGGAATTTTGGTCAGCAATGGTGCCTTGTCAAAAATAGGACATAGAACATTTTTCAATTTACATTTACAAATGTACATCGTTCACTCACAAATGGTAAATAAATTGTAATTTTGACTGAATGATAGACAGTCCTGGACTTCCATACTTTCATATACGTATGGCAAGACCTTCATTTGAACCTATGGATCGGAATACTGTTTTAACTTTAAATATAAAGTAATGTAACTGAGAAAACAAGCCATATATGATTGCCGTTAATACTCACGAAGGCCTGCGCATGGCTCCCTGGTAGTCTAGTGGTTAGGATTCGGCGCTCTCACCGCCGCGGCCGGGGTTCGATTCCCCGTCAGGGAAGAAGTTATTTATGTGTATGAAGTGGGTCCTAGAACCTTAGTATCTCTAACTAGTTGCGTTCTATGAAAGAATGTCAGGTTTAACAAAACAAACCCGGGGGAAACTTGTTATTATCCAAATGAAAAAGGAAACCCCGCTTTCCTTCACTTTTTTTGTGATTTTAATGAAGATGATATAATTCAAAAGCTTAAGCTCAGCCTGCAGTTGTACTTTTGAAATTAAGTTGCGTTTTGTCATTTGGGAAATTAAAAAAGGAAAGTACATTTTGCATTCATTTTCATTATAAATAATGCAGGGTTAGATTTTTAAAACCCGCAGACCATTTCTTTTTTCAGTAAAATGTGTCACTTCAATTGGAATCTTTGTCAGCAATGGTGCCTTATCAAAAATAGGACTTGAAACACTTTTCAATCTACATTTACAAATGCACATTATTTACTCACAACTGGAAGATCAACTGTACATTTGACTGAATGATAGACATTCCTGGACTTCCATACTTGTCCATATTTGTCATTTCAATTGGAATTTTGGTCAGCAATGGTGCCTTGTCAAAAATAGGACATAGAACATTTTTCAATTTACATTTACAAATGTACATCGTTCACTCACAAATGGTAAATAAATTGTAATTTTGACTGAATGATAGACAGTCCTGGACTTCCATACTTTCATATACGTATGGCAAGACCTTCATTTGAAACTATGGATCGGAATACTGTTTTAACTTTAACTAGAACTGCAAGCAGTTTTTACCGGGGGCCAAGCCTCCGACGCAACTCGTCGTCAACCGCCGCGCCGGCCGCTCACTTCACAGAATCTGTGGATGTAAAGTTTTTGACTGTGGGATGTTCGGTTGGCGAGTTATGAGCAAAAGCAGATTAAAATGGCGACCCGAGCTAATTGCACAATGTAATGTCAATGGACATGCTATCTGAGATTAGCAATTGCGCCAAATCTCTTTGACGGAAAAAAAAAATCTAATTTTATTAAAAAGTCCCTTGAACATTACTATTTCTTGGCCATATTTTTTATATCGACTCGGGTATGCCCCTTGATGGTTTCCCTGGAGTTTTAAAAAAATTCCTTGGGCCAATTAGGAGATATCAAATTTCCTCGTTTTATGGCGCCCCCTTATGGCGAAATTCTCCAATTTTTTATTGAACGCAATTAAGGGTAGCACCAACATATGTCTAAAATTTTGACTTGATCCGACTTATACTTTTGGATTTATGAATATTTACGTACAAGGAAGTAACTGTGAGCTAATTTTCAAATATTCAAAGCGCTACCGTTTCGTCATCGAAGGTCGTATCAAAATTCTTTCAAATAACTTTTTTCCGTGTGGGTCGGTAGATGTTCTGTGCAAAGTCTGGTGTCAATTGTCCAGAAATTGTGGGAGGAGTAGCGAAAAATAACTTTTTCAGTTTTCGCGATTTTGCGAAAAATCTATATATACGGAAATGGGCGTGGCCTATGCCAAAAGATGCAGCTGACTCCAGTGAATCTGTGCATATAAAGTTTTTGACTGTGGGAGTTTCGGTGTGGGAGTTATGGCCCCAAACGCGTTTTCTTTGGTGTAGCGCCACCTAGTGGCCGGCATGTCTGAATTTTTTTGTATGCTGAGAATTCACGGACCTGGATCTAGTCATGCAATTGGCATGTCTGCACCCTTTACGGTTTGGGCTGTGCACGCAGTTCTAGCGGCGACAAATAATAATAATCCTTACAAAAACAATAGGGTTCCCTGCCCCGCAGGGCTTGGGAACCGCGTTGCTGTGCAAAACGCGGTCCCAGCTCCTGCTCGGGCTTGGCCCCCTAAATATAAAGTAATGTAACTGAGAAAACAAGCCATATATGATTGCCGTTAATACTCACGAAGGCCCGTGCATGGCTCCCTGGTAGTCTAGTGGTTAGGATTCGGCGCTCTCACCGCCGCGGCCGGGGTTCGATTCCCCGTCAGGGAAGAATTTGTTTATGGTGTGAAGTGGGCAGAACCTTACTGTCTGTAATACAGGTCTTTGGGTCAATAATGCGGCTAGATTGCGGAGGACCTTCTACTCACGATGAGTTTCATCGGGGAACCTTCAGCCAGATGAAAAGAACAAAACACTTACAGTTATACAATAGCACCACCCACATGACTTTTTGGTTATTTTCCAGCTAGTCTCTAGAAAAACTTGACCAGATTCTTGTAAAAACATGGTTTCAGCAGCCAGAAATGGGTTGGATGGCATTTAGTGGACTTGTGTCCTCTGATTGGTCGGTTTCAGTCTGTTAAATGTTATAATCATGTTGTGGTGTTCATGAATGAATCTCAGGTTCAATCGTAAAAACCGGTAGGGGATTGTAACGGTTAACAGTCTGAAACCGTCCAATCAGAACACAAGCCATATATGAGTGCGCTAAATACTCACGAGGGCCTGCGCATGGCTCCCTGGTAGTCTAGTGGTTAGGATTCGGCGCTCTCACCGCCGCGGCCGGGGTTCGATTCCCCGTCAGGGAAGAAGTTATTTATGTGTATGAAGTGGGTCCTAGAACCTTAGTATCTCTAACTAGTTGCGTTCTATGAAAGAATGTCAGGTTTAACAAAACAAACCCGGGGGAAACTTGTTATTATCCAAATGAAAAAGGAAACCCCGCTTTCCTTCACTTTTTTTGTGATTTTAATGAAGATGATATAATTCAAAAGCTTAAGCTCAGCCTGCAGTTGTACTTTTGAAATTAAGTTGCGTTTTGTCATTTGGGAAATTAAAAAAGGAAAGTACATTTTGCATTCATTTTCATTATAAATAATGCAGGGTTAGATTTTTAAAACCCGCAGACCATTTCTTTTTTCAGTAAAATGTGTCACTTCAATTGGAATCTTTGTCAGCAATGGTGCCTTATCAAAAATAGGACTTGAAACACTTTTCAATCTACATTTACAAATGCACATTATTTACTCACAACTGGAAGATCAACTGTACATTTGACTGAATGATAGACATTCCTGGACTTCCATACTTGTCCATATTTGTCATTTCAATTGGAATTTTGGTCAGCAATGGTGCCTTGTCAAAAATAGGACATAGAACATTTTTCAATTTACATTTACAAATGTACATCGTTCACTCACAAATGGTAAATAAATTGTAATTTTGACTGAATGATAGACAGTCCTGGACTTCCATACTTTCATATACGTATGGCAAGACCTTCATTTGAAACTATGGATCGGAATACTGTTTTAACTTTAAATATAAAGTAATGTAACTGAGAAAACAAGCCATATATGATTGCCGTTAATACTCACGAAGGCCCGTGCATGGCTCCCTGGTAGTCTAGTGGTTAGGATTCGGCGCTCTCACCGCCGCGGCCGGGGTTCGATTCCCCGTCAGGGAAGAATTTGTTTATGGTGTGAAGTGGGCAGAACCTTACTGTCTGTAATACAGGTCTTTGGGTCAATAATGCGGCTAGATTGCGGAGGACCTTCTACTCACGATGAGTTTCATCGGGGAACCTTCAGCCAGATGAAAAGAACAAAACACTTACAGTTATACAATAGCACCACCCACATGACTTTTTGGTTATTTTCCAGCTAGTCTCTAGAAAAACTTGACCAGATTCTTGTAAAAACATGGTTTCAGCAGCCAGAAATGGGTTGGATGGCATTTAGTGGACTTGTGTCCTCTGATTGGTCGGTTTCAGTCTGTTAAATGTTATAATCATGTTGTGGTGTTCATGAATGAATCTCAGGTTCAATCGTAAAAACCGGTAGGGGATTGTAACGGTTAACAGTCTGAAACCGTCCAATCAGAACACAAGCCATATATGAGTGCGCTAAATACTCACGAGGGCCTGCGCATGGCTCCCTGGTAGTCTAGTGGTTAGGATTCGGCGCTCTCACCGCCGCGGCCGGGGTTCGATTCCCCGTCAGGGAAGAAGTTATTTATGTGTATGAAGTGGGTCCTAGAACCTTAGTATCTCTAACTAGTTGCGTTCTATGAAAGAATGTCAGGTTTAACAAAACAAACCCGGGGGAAACTTGTTATTATCCAAATGAAAAAGGAAACCCCGCTTTCCTTCACTTTTTTTGTGATTTTAATGAAGATGATATAATTCAAAAGCTTAAGCTCAGCCTGCAGTTGTACTTTTGAAATTAAGTTGCGTTTTGTCATTTGGGAAATTAAAAAAGGAAAGTACATTTTGCATTCATTTTCATTATAAATAATGCAGGGTTAGATTTTTAAAACCCGCAGACCATTTCTTTTTTCAGTAAAATGTGTCACTTCAATTGGAATCTTTGTCAGCAATGGTGCCTTATCAAAAATAGGACTTGAAACACTTTTCAATCTACATTTACAAATGCACATTATTTACTCACAACTGGAAGATCAACTGTACATTTGACTGAATGATAGACATTCCTGGACTTCCATACTTGTCCATATTTGTCATTTCAATTGGAATTTTGGTCAGCAATGGTGCCTTGTCAAAAATAGGACATAGAACATTTTTCAATTTACATTTACAAATGTACATCGTTCACTCACAAATGGTAAATAAATTGTAATTTTGACTGAATGATAGACAGTCCTGGACTTCCATACTTTCATATACGTATGGCAAGACCTTCATTTGAAACTATGGATCGGAATACTGTTTTAACTTTAAATATAAAGTAATGTAACTGAGAAAACAAGCCATATATGATTGCCGTTAATACTCACGAAGGCCCGTGCATGGCTCCCTGGTAGTCTAGTGGTTAGGATTCGGCGCTCTCACCGCCGCGGCCGGGGTTCGATTCCCCGTCAGGGAAGAATTTGTTTATGGTGTGAAGTGGGCAGAACCTTACTGTCTGTAATACAGGTCTTTGGGTCAATAATGCGGCTAGATTGCGGAGGACCTTCTACTCACGATGAGTTTCATCGGGGAACCTTCAGCCAGATGAAAAGAACAAAACACTTACAGTTATACAATAGCACCACCCACATGACTTTTTGGTTATTTTCCAGCTAGTCTCTAGAAAAACTTGACCAGATTCTTGTAAAAACATGGTTTCAGCAGCCAGAAATGGGTTGGATGGCATTTAGTGGACTTGTGTCCTCTGATTGGTCGGTTTCAGTCTGTTAAATGTTATAATCATGTTGTGGTGTTCATGAATGAATCTCAGGTTCAATCGTAAAAACCGGTAGGGGATTGTAACGGTTAACAGTCTGAAACCGTCCAATCAGAACACAAGCCATATATGAGTGCGCTAAATACTCACGAGGGCCTGCGCATGGCTCCCTGGTAGTCTAGTGGTTAGGATTCGGCGCTCTCACCGCCGCGGCCGGGGTTCGATTCCCCGTCAGGGAAGAAGTTATTTATGTGTATGAAGTGGGTCCTAGAACCTTAGTATCTCTAACTAGTTGCGTTCTATGAAAGAATGTCAGGTTTAACAAAACAAACCCGGGGGAAACTTGTTATTATCCAAATGAAAAAGGAAACCCCGCTTTCCTTCACTTTTTTTGTGATTTTAATGAAGATGATATAATTCAAAAGCTTAAGCTCAGCCTGCAGTTGTACTTTTGAAATTAAGTTGCGTTTTGTCATTTGGGAAATTAAAAAAGGAAAGTACATTTTGCATTCATTTTCATTATAAATAATGCAGGGTTAGATTTTTAAAACCCGCAGACCATTTCTTTTTTCAGTAAAATGTGTCACTTCAATTGGAATCTTTGTCAGCAATGGTGCCTTATCAAAAATAGGACTTGAAACACTTTTCAATCTACATTTACAAATGCACATTATTTACTCACAACTGGAAGATCAACTGTACATTTGACTGAATGATAGACATTCCTGGACTTCCATACTTGTCCATATTTGTCATTTCAATTGGAATTTTGGTCAGCAATGGTGCCTTGTCAAAAATAGGACATAGAACATTTTTCAATTTACATTTACAAATGTACATCGTTCACTCACAAATGGTAAATAAATTGTAATTTTGACTGAATGATAGACAGTCCTGGACTTCCATACTTTCATATACGTATGGCAAGACCTTCATTTGAAACTATGGATCGGAATACTGTTTTAACTTTAAATATAAAGTAATGTAACTGAGAAAACAAGCCATATATGATTGCCGTTAATACTCACGAAGGCCCGTGCATGGCTCCCTGGTAGTCTAGTGGTTAGGATTCGGCGCTCTCACCGCCGCGGCCGGGGTTCGATTCCCCGTCAGGGAAGAATTTGTTTATGGTGTGAAGTGGGCAGAACCTTACTGTCTGTAATACAGGTCTTTGGGTCAATAATGCGGCTAGATTGCGGAGGACCTTCTACTCACGATGAGTTTCATCGGGGAACCTTCAGCCAGATGAAAAGAACAAAACACTTACAGTTATACAATAGCACCACCCACATGACTTTTTGGTTATTTTCCAGCTAGTCTCTAGAAAAACTTGACCAGATTCTTGTAAAAACATGGTTTCAGCAGCCAGAAATGGGTTGGATGGCATTTAGTGGACTTGTGTCCTCTGATTGGTCGGTTTCAGTCTGTTAAATGTTATAATCATGTTGTGGTGTTCATGAATGAATCTCAGGTTCAATCGTAAAAACCGGTAGGGGATTGTAACGGTTAACAGTCTGAAACCGTCCAATCAGAACACAAGCCATATATGAGTGCGCTAAATACTCACGAGGGCCTGCGCATGGCTCCCTGGTAGTCTAGTGGTTAGGATTCGGCGCTCTCACCGCCGCGGCCGGGGTTCGATTCCCCGTCAGGGAAGAAGTTATTTATGTGTATGAAGTGGGTCCTAGAACCTTAGTATCTCTAACTAGTTGCGTTCTATGAAAGAATGTCAGGTTTAACAAAACAAACCCGGGGGAAACTTGTTATTATCCAAATGAAAAAGGAAACCCCGCTTTCCTTCACTTTTTTTGTGATTTTAATGAAGATGATATAATTCAAAAGCTTAAGCTCAGCCTGCAGTTGTACTTTTGAAATTAAGTTGCGTTTTGTCATTTGGGAAATTAAAAAAGGAAAGTACATTTTGCATTCATTTTCATTATAAATAATGCAGGGTTAGATTTTTAAAACCCGCAGACCATTTCTTTTTTCAGTAAAATGTGTCACTTCAATTGGAATCTTTGTCAGCAATGGTGCCTTATCAAAAATAGGACTTGAAACACTTTTCAATCTACATTTACAAATGCACATTATTTACTCACAACTGGAAGATCAACTGTACATTTGACTGAATGATAGACATTCCTGGACTTCCATACTTGTCCATATTTGTCATTTCAATTGGAATTTTGGTCAGCAATGGTGCCTTGTCAAAAATAGGACATAGAACATTTTTCAATTTACATTTACAAATGTACATCGTTCACTCACAAATGGTAAATAAATTGTAATTTTGACTGAATGATAGACAGTCCTGGACTTCCATACTTTCATATACGTATGGCAAGACCTTCATTTGAACCTATGGATCGGAATACTGTTTTAACTTTAAATATAAAGTAATGTAACTGAGAAAACAAGCCATATATGATTGCCGTTAATACTCACGAAGGCCCGTGCATGGCTCCCTGGTAGTCTAGTGGTTAGGATTCGGCGCTCTCACCGCCGCGGCCGGGGTTCGATTCCCCGTCAGGGAAGAAGTTATTTATGTGTATGAAGTGGGTCCTAGAACCTTAGTATCTCTAACTAGTTGCGTTCTATGAAAGAATGTCAGGTTTAACAAAACAAACCCGGGGGAAACTTGTTATTATCCAAATGAAAAAGGAAACCCCGCTTTCCTTCACTTTTTTTGTGATTTTAATGAAGATGATATAATTCAAAAGCTTAAGCTCAGCCTGCAGTTGTACTTTTGAAATTAAGTTGCGTTTTGTCATTTGGGAAATTAAAAAAGGAAAGTACATTTTGCATTCATTTTCATTATAAATAATGCAGGGTTAGATTTTTAAAACCCGCAGACCATTTCTTTTTTCAGTAAAATGTGTCACTTCAATTGGAATCTTTGTCAGCAATGGTGCCTTATCAAAAATAGGACTTGAAACACTTTTCAATCTACATTTACAAATGCACATTATTTACTCACAACTGGAAGATCAACTGTACATTTGACTGAATGATAGACATTCCTGGACTTCCATACTTGTCCATATTTGTCATTTCAATTGGAATTTTGGTCAGCAATGGTGCCTTGTCAAAAATAGGACATAGAACATTTTTCAATTTACATTTACAAATGTACATCGTTCACTCACAAATGGTAAATAAATTGTAATTTTGACTGAATGATAGACAGTCCTGGACTTCCATACTTTCATATACGTATGGCAAGACCTTCATTTGAACCTATGGATCGGAATACTGTTTTAACTTTAAATATAAAGTAATGTAACTGAGAAAACAAGCCATATATGATTGCCGTTAATACTCACGAAGGCCCGTGCATGGCTCCCTGGTAGTCTAGTGGTTAGGATTCGGCGCTCTCACCGCCGCGGCCGGGGTTCGATTCCCCGTCAGGGAAGAAGTTATTTATGTGTATGAAGTGGGTCCTAGAACCTTAGTATCTCTAACTAGTTGCGTTCTATGAAAGAATGTCAGGTTTAACAAAACAAACCCGGGGGAAACTTGTTATTATCCAAATGAAAAAGGAAACCCCGCTTTCCTTCACTTTTTTTGTGATTTTAATGAAGATGATATAATTCAAAAGCTTAAGCTCAGCCTGCAGTTGTACTTTTGAAATTAAGTTGCGTTTTGTCATTTGGGAAATTAAAAAAGGAAAGTACATTTTGCATTCATTTTCATTATAAATAATGCAGGGTTAGATTTTTAAAACCCGCAGACCATTTCTTTTTTCAGTAAAATGTGTCACTTCAATTGGAATCTTTGTCAGCAATGGTGCCTTATCAAAAATAGGACTTGAAACACTTTTCAATCTACATTTACAAATGCACATTATTTACTCACAACTGGAAGATCAACTGTACATTTGACTGAATGATAGACATTCCTGGACTTCCATACTTGTCCATATTTGTCATTTCAATTGGAATTTTGGTCAGCAATGGTGCCTTGTCAAAAATAGGACATAGAACATTTTTCAATTTACATTTACAAATGTACATCGTTCACTCACAAATGGTAAATAAATTGTAATTTTGACTGAATGATAGACAGTCCTGGACTTCCATACTTTCATATACGTATGGCAAGACCTTCATTTGAACCTATGGATCGGAATACTGTTTTAACTTTAAATATAAAGTAATGTAACTGAGAAAACAAGCCATATATGATTGCAGTTAATACTCACGAAGGCCCGTGCATGGCTCCCTGGTAGTCTAGTGGTTAGGATTCGGCGCTCTCACCGCCGCGGCCGGGGTTCGATTCCCCGTCAGGGAAGAACTTGTTTATGGTGTGAAGTGGGCAGAACCTTACTGTCTGTAATACAGGTCTATGGGTCAATAATGCGGCAAGATTGCGGAGGACCTTCTACTCACGATGAGTTTCATCGGGGAACCTTCAGCCAGATGAAAAGAACAAAACACTTACAGTTATACAATAGCACCACCCACATGACTTTTTGGTTATTTTCCAGCTAGTCTCTAGAAAAACTTGACCAGATTCTTGTAAAAACATGGTTTCAGCAGCCAGAAATGGGTTGGATGGCATTTAGTGGACTTGTGTCCTCTGATTGGTCGGTTTCAGTCTGTTAAATGTTATAATCATGTTGTGGTGTTCATGAATGAATCTCAGGTTCAATCGTAAAAACCGGTAGGGGATTGTAACGGTTAACAGTCTGAAACCGTCCAATCAGAACACAAGCCATATATGAGTGCGCTAAATACTCACGAGGGCCTGCGCATGGCTCCCTGGTAGTCTAGTGGTTAGGATTCGGCGCTCTCACCGCCGCGGCCGGGGTTCGATTCCCCGTCAGGGAAGAAGTTATTTATGTGTATGAAGTGGGTCCTAGAACCTTAGTATCTCTAACTAGTTGCGTTCTATGAAAGAATGTCAGGTTTAACAAAACAAACCCGGGGGAAACTTGTTATTATCCAAATGAAAAAGGAAACCCCGCTTTCCTTCACTTTTTTTGTGATTTTAATGAAGATGATATAATTCAAAAGCTTAAGCTCAGCCTGCAGTTGTACTTTTGAAATTAAGTTGCGTTTTGTCATTTGGGAAATTAAAAAAGGAAAGTACATTTTGCATTCATTTTCATTATAAATAATGCAGGGTTAGATTTTTAAAACCCGCAGACCATTTCTTTTTTCAGTAAAATGTGTCACTTCAATTGGAATCTTTGTCAGCAATGGTGCCTTATCAAAAATAGGACTTGAAACACTTTTCAATCTACATTTACAAATGCACATTATTTACTCACAACTGGAAGATCAACTGTACATTTGACTGAATGATAGACATTCCTGGACTTCCATACTTGTCCATATTTGTCATTTCAATTGGAATTTTGGTCAGCAATGGTGCCTTGTCAAAAATAGGACATAGAACATTTTTCAATTTACATTTACAAATGTACATCGTTCACTCACAAATGGTAAATAAATTGTAATTTTGACTGAATGATAGACAGTCCTGGACTTCCATACTTTCATATACGTATGGCAAGACCTTCATTTGAACCTATGGATCGGAATACTGTTTTAACTTTAAATATAAAGTAATGTAACTGAGAAAACAAGCCATATATGATTGCCGTTAATACTCACGAAGGCCCGTGCATGGCTCCCTGGTAGTCTAGTGGTTAGGATTCGGCGCTCTCACCGCCGCGGCCGGGGTTCGATTCCCCGTCAGGGAAGAAGTTATTTATGTGTATGAAGTGGGTCCTAGAACCTTAGTATCTCTAACTAGTTGCGTTCTATGAAAGAATGTCAGGTTTAACAAAACAAACCCGGGGGAAACTTGTTATTATCCAAATGAAAAAGGAAACCCCGCTTTCCTTCACTTTTTTTGTGATTTTAATGAAGATGATATAATTCAAAAGCTTAAGCTCAGCCTGCAGTTGTACTTTTGAAATTAAGTTGCGTTTTGTCATTTGGGAAATTAAAAAAGGAAAGTACATTTTGCATTCATTTTCATTATAAATAATGCAGGGTTAGATTTTTAAAACCCGCAGACCATTTCTTTTTTCAGTAAAATGTGTCACTTCAATTGGAATCTTTGTCAGCAATGGTGCCTTATCAAAAATAGGACTTGAAACACTTTTCAATCTACATTTACAAATGCACATTATTTACTCACAACTGGAAGATCAACTGTACATTTGACTGAATGATAGACATTCCTGGACTTCCATACTTGTCCATATTTGTCATTTCAATTGGAATTTTGGTCAGCAATGGTGCCTTGTCAAAAATAGGACATAGAACATTTTTCAATTTACATTTACAAATGTACATCGTTCACTCACAAATGGTAAATAAATTGTAATTTTGACTGAATGATAGACAGTCCTGGACTTCCATACTTTCATATACGTATGGCAAGACCTTCATTTGAACCTATGGATCGGAATACTGTTTTAACTTTAAATATAAAGTAATGTAACTGAGAAAACAAGCCATATATGATTGCAGTTAATACTCACGAAGGCCCGTGCATGGCTCCCTGGTAGTCTAGTGGTTAGGATTCGGCGCTCTCACCGCCGCGGCCGGGGTTCGATTCCCCGTCAGGGAAGAACTTGTTTATGGTGTGAAGTGGGCAGAACCTTACTGTCTGTAATACAGGTCTATGGGTCAATAATGCGGCTAGATTGCGGAGGACCTTCTACTCACGATGAGTTTCATCGGGGAACCTTCAGCCAGATGAAAAGAACAAAACACTTACAGTTATACAATAGCACCACCCACATGACTTTTTGGTTATTTTCCAGCTAGTCTCTAGAAAAACTTGACCAGATTCTTGTAAAAACATGGTTTCAGCAGCCAGAAATGGGTTGGATGGCATTTAGTGGACTTGTGTCCTCTGATTGGTCGGTTTCAGTCTGTTAAATGTTATAATCATGTTGTGGTGTTCATGAATGAATCTCAGGTTCAATCGTAAAAACCGGTAGGGGATTGTAACGGTTAACAGTCTGAAACCGTCCAATCAGAACACAAGCCATATATGAGTGCGCTAAATACTCACGAGGGCCTGCGCATGGCTCCCTGGTAGTCTAGTGGTTAGGATTCGGCGCTCTCACCGCCGCGGCCGGGGTTCGATTCCCCGTCAGGGAAGAAGTTATTTATGTGTATGAAGTGGGTCCTAGAACCTTAGTATCTCTAACTAGTTGCGTTCTATGAAAGAATGTCAGGTTTAACAAAACAAACCCGGGGGAAACTTGTTATTATCCAAATGAAAAAGGAAACCCCGCTTTCCTTCACTTTTTTTGTGATTTTAATGAAGATGATATAATTCAAAAGCTTAAGCTCAGCCTGCAGTTGTACTTTTGAAATTAAGTTGCGTTTTGTCATTTGGGAAATTAAAAAAGGAAAGTACATTTTGCATTCATTTTCATTATAAATAATGCAGGGTTAGATTTTTAAAACCCGCAGACCATTTCTTTTTTCAGTAAAATGTGTCACTTCAATTGGAATCTTTGTCAGCAATGGTGCCTTATCAAAAATAGGACTTGAAACACTTTTCAATCTACATTTACAAATGCACATTATTTACTCACAACTGGAAGATCAACTGTACATTTGACTGAATGATAGACATTCCTGGACTTCCATACTTGTCCATATTTGTCATTTCAATTGGAATTTTGGTCAGCAATGGTGCCTTGTCAAAAATAGGACATAGAACATTTTTCAATTTACATTTACAAATGTACATCGTTCACTCACAAATGGTAAATAAATTGTAATTTTGACTGAATGATAGACAGTCCTGGACTTCCATACTTTCATATACGTATGGCAAGACCTTCATTTGAACCTATGGATCGGAATACTGTTTTAACTTTAAATATAAAGTAATGTAACTGAGAAAACAAGCCATATATGATTGCAGTTAATACTCACGAAGGCCCGTGCATGGCTCCCTGGTAGTCTAGTGGTTAGGATTCGGCGCTCTCACCGCCGCGGCCGGGGTTCGATTCCCCGTCAGGGAAGAACTTGTTTATGGTGTGAAGTGGGCAGAACCTTACTGTCTGTAATACAGGTCTATGGGTCAATAATGCGGCTAGATTGCGGAGGACCTTCTACTCACGATGAGTTTCATCGGGGAACCTTCAGCCAGATGAAAAGAACAAAACACTTACAGTTATACAATAGCACCACCCACATGACTTTTTGGTTATTTTCCAGCTAGTCTCTAGAAAAACTTGACCAGATTCTTGTAAAAACATGGTTTCAGCAGCCAGAAATGGGTTGGATGGCATTTAGTGGACTTGTGTCCTCTGATTGGTCGGTTTCAGTCTGTTAAATGTTATAATCATGTTGTGGTGTTCATGAATGAATCTCAGGTTCAATCGTAAAAACCGGTAGGGGATTGTAACGGTTAACAGTCTGAAACCGTCCAATCAGAACACAAGCCATATATGAGTGCGCTAAATACTCACGAGGGCCTGCGCATGGCTCCCTGGTAGTCTAGTGGTTAGGATTCGGCGCTCTCACCGCCGCGGCCGGGGTTCGATTCCCCGTCAGGGAAGAAGTTATTTATGTGTATGAAGTGGGTCCTAGAACCTTAGTATCTCTAACTAGTTGCGTTCTATGAAAGAATGTCAGGTTTAACAAAACAAACCCGGGGGAAACTTGTTATTATCCAAATGAAAAAGGAAACCCCGCTTTCCTTCACTTTTTTTGTGATTTTAATGAAGATGATATAATTCAAAAGCTTAAGCTCAGCCTGCAGTTGTACTTTTGAAATTAAGTTGCGTTTTGTCATTTGGGAAATTAAAAAAGGAAAGTACATTTTGCATTCATTTTCATTATAAATAATGCAGGGTTAGATTTTTAAAACCCGCAGACCATTTCTTTTTTCAGTAAAATGTGTCACTTCAATTGGAATCTTTGTCAGCAATGGTGCCTTATCAAAAATAGGACTTGAAACACTTTTCAATCTACATTTACAAATGCACATTATTTACTCACAACTGGAAGATCAACTGTACATTTGACTGAATGATAGACATTCCTGGACTTCCATACTTGTCCATATTTGTCATTTCAATTGGAATTTTGGTCAGCAATGGTGCCTTGTCAAAAATAGGACATAGAACATTTTTCAATTTACATTTACAAATGTACATCGTTCACTCACAAATGGTAAATAAATTGTAATTTTGACTGAATGATAGACAGTCCTGGACTTCCATACTTTCATATACGTATGGCAAGACCTTCATTTGAACCTATGGATCGGAATACTGTTTTAACTTTAAATATAAAGTAATGTAACTGAGAAAACAAGCCATATATGATTGCAGTTAATACTCACGAAGGCCCGTGCATGGCTCCCTGGTAGTCTAGTGGTTAGGATTCGGCGCTCTCACCGCCGCGGCCGGGGTTCGATTCCCCGTCAGGGAAGAACTTGTTTATGGTGTGAAGTGGGCAGAACCTTACTGTCTGTAATACAGGTCTATGGGTCAATAATGCGGCTAGATTGCGGAGGACCTTCTACTCACGATGAGTTTCATCGGGGAACCTTCAGCCAGATGAAAAGAACAAAACACTTACAGTTATACAATAGCACCACCCACATGACTTTTTGGTTATTTTCCAGCTAGTCTCTAGAAAAACTTGACCAGATTCTTGTAAAAACATGGTTTCAGCAGCCAGAAATGGGTTGGATGGCATTTAGTGGACTTGTGTCCTCTGATTGGTCGGTTTCAGTCTGTTAAATGTTATAATCATGTTGTGGTGTTCATGAATGAATCTCAGGTTCAATCGTAAAAACCGGTAGGGGATTGTAACGGTTAACAGTCTGAAACCGTCCAATCAGAACACAAGCCATATATGAGTGCGCTAAATACTCACGAGGGCCTGCGCATGGCTCCCTGGTAGTCTAGTGGTTAGGATTCGGCGCTCTCACCGCCGCGGCCGGGGTTCGATTCCCCGTCAGGGAAGAAGTTATTTATGTGTATGAAGTGGGTCCTAGAACCTTAGTATCTCTAACTAGTTGCGTTCTATGAAAGAATGTCAGGTTTAACAAAACAAACCCGGGGGAAACTTGTTATTATCCAAATGAAAAAGGAAACCCCGCTTTCCTTCACTTTTTTTGTGATTTTAATGAAGATGATATAATTCAAAAGCTTAAGCTCAGCCTGCAGTTGTACTTTTGAAATTAAGTTGCGTTTTGTCATTTGGGAAATTAAAAAAGGAAAGTACATTTTGCATTCATTTTCATTATAAATAATGCAGGGTTAGATTTTTAAAACCCGCAGACCATTTCTTTTTTCAGTAAAATGTGTCACTTCAATTGGAATCTTTGTCAGCAATGGTGCCTTATCAAAAATAGGACTTGAAACACTTTTCAATCTACATTTACAAATGCACATTATTTACTCACAACTGGAAGATCAACTGTACATTTGACTGAATGATAGACATTCCTGGACTTCCATACTTGTCCATATTTGTCATTTCAATTGGAATTTTGGTCAGCAATGGTGCCTTGTCAAAAATAGGACATAGAACATTTTTCAATTTACATTTACAAATGTACATCGTTCACTCACAAATGGTAAATAAATTGTAATTTTGACTGAATGATAGACAGTCCTGGACTTCCATACTTTCATATACGTATGGCAAGACCTTCATTTGAACCTATGGATCGGAATACTGTTTTAACTTTAAATATAAAGTAATGTAACTGAGAAAACAAGCCATATATGATTGCAGTTAATACTCACGAAGGCCCGTGCATGGCTCCCTGGTAGTCTAGTGGTTAGGATTCGGCGCTCTCACCGCCGCGGCCGGGGTTCGATTCCCCGTCAGGGAAGAACTTGTTTATGGTGTGAAGTGGGCAGAACCTTACTGTCTGTAATACAGGTCTATGGGTCAATAATGCGGCTAGATTGCGGAGGACCTTCTACTCACGATGAGTTTCATCGGGGAACCTTCAGCCAGATGAAAAGAACAAAACACTTACAGTTATACAATAGCACCACCCACATGACTTTTTGGTTATTTTCCAGCTAGTCTCTAGAAAAACTTGACCAGATTCTTGTAAAAACATGGTTTCAGCAGCCAGAAATGGGTTGGATGGCATTTAGTGGACTTGTGTCCTCTGATTGGTCGGTTTCAGTCTGTTAAATGTTATAATCATGTTGTGGTGTTCATGAATGAATCTCAGGTTCAATCGTAAAAACCGGTAGGGGATTGTAACGGTTAACAGTCTGAAACCGTCCAATCAGAACACAAGCCATATATGAGTGCGCTAAATACTCACGAGGGCCTGCGCATGGCTCCCTGGTAGTCTAGTGGTTAGGATTCGGCGCTCTCACCGCCGCGGCCGGGGTTCGATTCCCCGTCAGGGAAGAAGTTATTTATGTGTATGAAGTGGGTCCTAGAACCTTAGTATCTCTAACTAGTTGCGTTCTATGAAAGAATGTCAGGTTTAACAAAACAAACCCGGGGGAAACTTGTTATTATCCAAATGAAAAAGGAAACCCCGCTTTCCTTCACTTTTTTTGTGATTTTAATGAAGATGATATAATTCAAAAGCTTAAGCTCAGCCTGCAGTTGTACTTTTGAAATTAAGTTGCGTTTTGTCATTTGGGAAATTAAAAAAGGAAAGTACATTTTGCATTCATTTTCATTATAAATAATGCAGGGTTAGATTTTTAAAACCCGCAGACCATTTCTTTTTTCAGTAAAATGTGTCACTTCAATTGGAATCTTTGTCAGCAATGGTGCCTTATCAAAAATAGGACTTGAAACACTTTTCAATCTACATTTACAAATGCACATTATTTACTCACAACTGGAAGATCAACTGTACATTTGACTGAATGATAGACATTCCTGGACTTCCATACTTGTCCATATTTGTCATTTCAATTGGAATTTTGGTCAGCAATGGTGCCTTGTCAAAAATAGGACATAGAACATTTTTCAATTTACATTTACAAATGTACATCGTTCACTCACAAATGGTAAATAAATTGTAATTTTGACTGAATGATAGACAGTCCTGGACTTCCATACTTTCATATACGTATGGCAAGACCTTCATTTGAACCTATGGATCGGAATACTGTTTTAACTTTAAATATAAAGTAATGTAACTGAGAAAACAAGCCATATATGATTGCAGTTAATACTCACGAAGGCCCGTGCATGGCTCCCTGGTAGTCTAGTGGTTAGGATTCGGCGCTCTCACCGCCGCGGCCGGGGTTCGATTCCCCGTCAGGGAAGAACTTGTTTATGGTGTGAAGTGGGCAGAACCTTACTGTCTGTAATACAGGTCTATGGGTCAATAATGCGGCTAGATTGCGGAGGACCTTCTACTCACGATGAGTTTCATCGGGGAACCTTCAGCCAGATGAAAAGAACAAAACACTTACAGTTATACAATAGCACCACCCACATGACTTTTTGGTTATTTTCCAGCTAGTCTCTAGAAAAACTTGACCAGATTCTTGTAAAAACATGGTTTCAGCAGCCAGAAATGGGTTGGATGGCATTTAGTGGACTTGTGTCCTCTGATTGGTCGGTTTCAGTCTGTTAAATGTTATAATCATGTTGTGGTGTTCATGAATGAATCTCAGGTTCAATCGTAAAAACCGGTAGGGGATTGTAACGGTTAACAGTCTGAAACCGTCCAATCAGAACACAAGCCATATATGAGTGCGCTAAATACTCGCGAGGGCCTGCGCATGGCTCCCTGGTAGTCTAGTGGTTAGGATTCGGCGCTCTCACCGCCGCGGCCGGGGTTCGATTCCCCGTCAGGGAAGAAGTTATTTATGTGTATGAAGTGGGTCCTAGAACCTTAGTATCTCTAACTAGTTGCGTTCTATGAAAGAATGTCAGGTTTAACAAAACAAACCCGGGGGAAACTTGTTATTATCCAAATGAAAAAGGAAACCCCGCTTTCCTTCACTTTTTTTGTGATTTTAATGAAGATGATATAATTCAAAAGCTTAAGCTCAGCCTGCAGTTGTACTTTTGAAATTAAGTTGCGTTTTGTCATTTGGGAAATTAAAAAAGGAAAGTACATTTTGCATTCATTTTCATTATAAATAATGCAGGGTTAGATTTTTAAAACCCGCAGACCATTTCTTTTTTCAGTAAAATGTGTCACTTCAATTGGAATCTTTGTCAGCAATGGTGCCTTATCAAAAATAGGACTTGAAACACTTTTCAATCTACATTTACAAATGCACATTATTTACTCACAACTGGAAGATCAACTGTACATTTGACTGAATGATAGACATTCCTGGACTTCCATACTTGTCCATATTTGTCATTTCAATTGGAATTTTGGTCAGCAATGGTGCCTTGTCAAAAATAGGACATAGAACATTTTTCAATTTACATTTACAAATGTACATCGTTCACTCACAAATGGTAAATAAATTGTAATTTTGACTGAATGATAGACAGTCCTGGACTTCCATACTTTCATATACGTATGGCAAGACCTTCATTTGAAACTATGGATCGGAATACTGTTTTAACTTTAAATATAAAGTAATGTAACTGAGAAAACAAGCCATATATGATTGCCGTTAATACTCACGAAGGCCCGTGCATGGCTCCCTGGTAGTCTAGTGGTTAGGATTCGGCGCTCTCACCGCCGCGGCCGGGGTTCGATTCCCCGTCAGGGAAGAATTTGTTTATGGTGTGAAGTGGGCAGAACCTTACTGTCTGTAATACAGGTCTTTGGGTCAATAATGCGGCTAGATTGCGGAGGACCTTCTACTCACGATGAGTTTCATCGGGGAACCTTCAGCCAGATGAAAAGAACAAAACACTTACAGTTATACAATAGCACCACCCACATGACTTTTTGGTTATTTTCCAGCTAGTCTCTAGAAAAACTTGACCAGATTCTTGTAAAAACATGGTTTCAGCAGCCAGAAATGGGTTGGATGGCATTTAGTGGACTTGTGTCCTCTGATTGGTCGGTTTCAGTCTGTTAAATGTTATAATCATGTTGTGGTGTTCATGAATGAATCTCAGGTTCAATCGTAAAAACCGGTAGGGGATTGTAACGGTTAACAGTCTGAAACCGTCCAATCAGAACACAAGCCATATATGAGTGCGCTAAATACTCACGAGGGCCTGCGCATGGCTCCCTGGTAGTCTAGTGGTTAGGATTCGGCGCTCTCACCGCCGCGGCCGGGGTTCGATTCCCCGTCAGGGAAGAAGTTATTTATGTGTATGAAGTGGGTCCTAGAACCTTAGTATCTCTAACTAGTTGCGTTCTATGAAAGAATGTCAGGTTTAACAAAACAAACCCGGGGGAAACTTGTTATTATCCAAATGAAAAAGGAAACCCCGCTTTCCTTCACTTTTTTTGTGATTTTAATGAAGATGATATAATTCAAAAGCTTAAGCTCAGCCTGCAGTTGTACTTTTGAAATTAAGTTGCGTTTTGTCATTTGGGAAATTAAAAAAGGAAAGTACATTTTGCATTCATTTTCATTATAAATAATGCAGGGTTAGATTTTTAAAACCCGCAGACCATTTCTTTTTTCAGTAAAATGTGTCACTTCAATTGGAATCTTTGTCAGCAATGGTGCCTTATCAAAAATAGGACTTGAAACACTTTTCAATCTACATTTACAAATGCACATTATTTACTCACAACTGGAAGATCAACTGTACATTTGACTGAATGATAGACATTCCTGGACTTCCATACTTGTCCATATTTGTCATTTCAATTGGAATTTTGGTCAGCAATGGTGCCTTGTCAAAAATAGGACATAGAACATTTTTCAATTTACATTTACAAATGTACATCGTTCACTCACAAATGGTAAATAAATTGTAATTTTGACTGAATGATAGACAGTCCTGGACTTCCATACTTTCATATACGTATGGCAAGACCTTCATTTGAACCTATGGATCGGAATACTGTTTTAACTTTAAATATAAAGTAATGTAACTGAGAAAACAAGCCATATATGATTGCAGTTAATACTCACGAAGGCCCGTGCATGGCTCCCTGGTAGTCTAGTGGTTAGGATTCGGCGCTCTCACCGCCGCGGCCGGGGTTCGATTCCCCGTCAGGGAAGAAGTTATTTATGTGTATGAAGTGGGTCCTAGAACCTTAGTATCTCTAACTAGTTGCGTTCTATGAAAGAATGTCAGGTTTAACAAAACAAACCCGGGGGAAACTTGTTATTATCCAAATGAAAAAGGAAACCCCGCTTTCCTTCACTTTTTTTGTGATTTTAATGAAGATGATATAATTCAAAAGCTTAAGCTCAGCCTGCAGTTGTACTTTTGAAATTAAGTTGCGTTTTGTCATTTGGGAAATTAAAAAAGGAAAGTACATTTTGCATTCATTTTCATTATAAATAATGCAGGGTTAGATTTTTAAAACCCGCAGACCATTTCTTTTTTCAGTAAAATGTGTCACTTCAATTGGAATCTTTGTCAGCAATGGTGCCTTATCAAAAATAGGACTTGAAACACTTTTCAATCTACATTTACAAATGCACATTATTTACTCACAACTGGAAGATCAACTGTACATTTGACTGAATGATAGACATTCCTGGACTTCCATACTTGTCCATATTTGTCATTTCAATTGGAATTTTGGTCAGCAATGGTGCCTTGTCAAAAATAGGACATAGAACATTTTTCAATTTACATTTACAAATGTACATCGTTCACTCACAAATGGTAAATAAATTGTAATTTTGACTGAATGATAGACAGTCCTGGACTTCCATACTTTCATATACGTATGGCAAGACCTTCATTTGAACCTATGGATCGGAATACTGTTTTAACTTTAAATATAAAGTAATGTAACTGAGAAAACAAGCCATATATGATTGCCGTTAATACTCACGAAGGCCCGTGCATGGCTCCCTGGTAGTCTAGTGGTTAGGATTCGGCGCTCTCACCGCCGCGGCCGGGGTTCGATTCCCCGTCAGGGAAGAACTTGTTTATGGTGTGAAGTGGGCAGAACCTTACTGTCTGTAATACAGGTCTATGGGTCAATAATGCGGCTAGATTGCGGAGGACCTTCTACTCACGATGAGTTTCATCGGGGAACCTTCAGCCAGATGAAAAGAACAAAACACTTACAGTTATACAATAGCACCACCCACATGACTTTTTGGTTATTTTCCAGCTAGTCTCTAGAAAAACTTGACCAGATTCTTGTAAAAACATGGTTTCAGCAGCCAGAAATGGGTTGGATGGCATTTAGTGGACTTGTGTCCTCTGATTGGTCGGTTTCAGTCTGTTAAATGTTATAATCATGTTGTGGTGTTCATGAATGAATCTCAGGTTCAATCGTAAAAACCGGTAGGGGATTGTAACGGTTAACAGTCTGAAACCGTCCAATCAGAACACAAGCCATATATGACTGCAGTAAGTACTCACGAGGGCCTGCGCTTGGCTCCCTGGTAGTCTAGTGGTTAGGATTCGGCGCTCTCACCGCTGCGGCCGGGGTTCGATTCCCCGTCAGGGAAGAACTCGTTTATGGTGTGAAGTGGGTAGAACCTTACTTACATTTGACTTAATGATAGACATTCCTGGACTTCCATACTTTTCCTTATTTGTCATTTCAATTGGAATTTTGGTCTGAAATGGTGCCTTATCAAAAATAGGACATAGAAAATTTTTCAATTTACCAGAAATGGGTTGGATGGCTTTTAGTGGACTTCCATACTTTGATATATGTATGGAAAGACCTTCATTTGAACCTATGGATTGGAATACTGTTTAAACTTTAAATATAAAGTAATGTAACTGAGAAAACAAGCCATATATGATTGCCTTTAATACTCACGAAGGCCTGTGCATGGCTCCCTGGTAGTCTTGTGGTTAGGATTTGGCGCTCTCAGGGAAGAAGTTGTTCATCTGTGCTAAGTGGGTCCTACAACCTTACAGTCTGTAATCCAGGTATTCAAGTGAATAATGCCGCTAGATTGTCGGGGAAGTTCTGCTAATTTTTAGTTTCATCAGCCAGCATTCAGCCAGATTTAAAATAAAATAAAGAAACCTAAAAGCAAGTTAGGACCTACTCTTAGCCTTATGAATTTTTGTATATACATATGGTGCAGTTGTCTATTTTGACTTAGGTTCAAGTAATCAATTTTGTTTACTTAAATAGCTTAACTGACAGTACGGTTCTTGTGATCATCAGATACTTGTATCTTATAACACATGAACCAAAATAGCAAGAGTTCATGACGCAACTGACAGTTGTTTGCCTATCTTGGGTTACATGTCTTTGCAAGTTCCAATTACTGCATTTTAAAATGGTCATCATAAACATAGTTGCATGACCTTTCTGGCTAATTTACATAATAAAATGCAGCAAGATCTCTGACAGTATATGTTCATCAAAGAATGACATAAAAGGTATATGTTCCTATTTTATGATTGATAATTTGGTAACACTGTACAGGAAGGGTACATTAATTGTGACATACCGTTGAGTTAGTGCTTAATAGGCATTAACAAACTGTTATTATATGATTAGTTCATTTTTAATAAGAACTAACTAAGCAAAAGTAACAGTTATGCTTAGTTAATGCTTAACTAACATTTGTTAACTAAGCATAGTTAATTGTTAACCAAGCATTAACTTACCTTAACTTAAAAAGCATTAACAGTAAGTTAATGCCCTATAAGCAATATGGACAAGTAGGGAAGTCCAGGAATGTCTATCATTCAGTCAAATGTACAGTTGATCTTCCAGTTGTGAGTAAATAATGTGCATTTGTAAATGTAGATTGAAAAGTGTTTCAAGTCCTATTTTTGATAAGGCACCATTGCTGACAAAGATTCCAATTGAAGTGACACATTTTACTGAAAAAAGAAATGGTCTGCGGGTTTTAATATAAGCATTAGCTATTCATTAACTAACCATTAATAGCATTAACGAAGTAATAACTCAGTTACCTTATTGTAAAATGTTACCGATAATTGTATAACACTGGTCCCTGGTGGTCTAGTGGCTATGGTTCCATTCCTGGTTAGGAAATTGTTAGGCAAGGCAAGGCAATTTTATTTATAGAGCACATTTCAGGCACAGGGCCACTCAAGGTGCTTCACAGGGTTAAAATCAAATAAAGAATACAAATACAAAAAAAAGAAAGAAAAAAGGAACACATTTAAAACATGGATAAAAATACAACATTTAAATAAAATAATTAAAACATTTTACCAAAAAAATAAATAATAATTACAGGTTAAAAGGGAAACAAGAACGTTTTGAGATCTGATTTAAAAGAGCTGAGAGTCTCAGCGGACCTCAGACTCTCTGGCAGTCCGTTCCAGACATTGGGCGCATAAACGCTGAATGCCGCCTCTCCCTGTTTAGTCCTAGCTCTGGGGACTTTTAAAAGACCTGTCCCAGACGACCTAAGGGCTCTGTGCGGCTCATAACGTATCAGCAGATCAGTAATGTATTTTGGCCCTAAACCATTTAAGGCTTTGTAGACCATCATCAATATTTTAAAATCAATTATTTGAGTGACAGGAAGCCAGTGTAAAGACCTAAGAACTGGGGTCATGTGATCTACTTTTTTGGTCCTAGTGAGGACTCGAGCAGCAGCGTTCTGAATTAGCTGAAGCTGTCTGATTGATTTTTTAGGAAGGCCTGCAAAGACACTATTACAGTAGTCAAGTCTACTAAAAATAAATGCATGCGTTAGGGTAGTGGCAGGCAAGCAGGACCCAAATGCAGAACGTTTCAAGTAAGGGTAATTTATTGTCCAAAATGCAACTCCAAAAGACAAAAGACAACAAACACAGGTAACGCAAGGAACATAGCCAGGACAAGAACTCACCAACGACCACACGACAAACCATAATGCAAGGACAACAAACAAAGGAACGACAAGGGGTATATATACTAGACACAACGAGACACAGGTGTAACACATCAGGGCGGGGCCAGTAATCAAACAGGAGGGAAACTTGACAGGACATGGGGAGAAACAAGACAGACATACCAAACTAAAACAGGAAACACCGGGACACCACCAAAACAAGACAAGACACAGACAGACCATGACAGAAATTTGCCATTCTGGTTCCTTCTGGTCATTCTATTCCTATTGAATATTGTTTCCAACTTTTAACAACCCTTCACACTCTTGCATATTTCACTCTCTGATTCCATACTTTACTTATATATTATTTTGCATAGAAACACCACGGAATAATATTTCAGTCATTTTCAGGAGAAAAACACAATCTACAAGAATCCAAGAGCCATACTTAGAAGGGATTTGTCTCTTTTGTTCTGCAGTCACCCTCGATATCATTGCATTAAATAAAAACATTGTGCTTTAATGACTTCAATCTTAGCTTTGGTATGCACACTAAAGTTACATTTATTTTACATTACACCAATTATAAGACGTCAAGACTCTGCACTGGCTCCTTGTGAACTTCAGAATATATTTTAAAATAGTTTTATCATAGCTCTTAATGGTCTTGATCCAGTAACTATTTGTCAGATTTTTTTTAACCTATTCCTTCCTAACTATTTTGTCAGAAAAGTACAGTACATGCATCTGTCAGTCAGACTTCACCGTGGGGTTCGTGACTGGTGCCGTAAACCATGCCATGTAATGTTTTTTTTTAAACATTAATAACCAGAGCAGTTGCTTAACCAGTATTCAAACAGTGCCCTATTTGTGTATTGGTTTTGGAGCTTTGAGCTTTGGGACTTTGCAATTTTTAAGCCAAGTTAATTTTGTTACAGTACATTTGATATTTTGTGAATGGCAGAATAAGCAGAGATATGTGATGGAGGTCATAGTCACTCACTACAACCACATGTCACTGGTGATCTCATTACTCTCTCAACTCATTGGGTTCCTGGTACTAGTAGCCTTCTAGTTCCTGTAACAGTACATGCATGAGTCCTGTTCGTCCATGAACATTTACATACTTTCAAAGCCCTGCACCTACCTCCGAGTTCATCTCCTACATTTATAACTCAGCAGCACTCCTCACAGGTATGTTTATGATCCAAGCTTTGAAGCACCTCACTGTATCTTTATGACCAGCAAAGCCCAATAACTTCTTCCTTCCTGTGAAGCAGCTCATTGGGTATTCATAGTCTTCATTGGAAATATGCTAAGAGGCTTTTCAGCGAGACATAGGGCTGCTAGTCATAGCAGGCTGGTGACTGAATGAGAGGTCTTCCCAACCCTGACCCTCTTCCCAGCTCCTCTTTTCATCCCTAGATTAATGGCACAGCCAGAGACTCACACTTTCGTTCTCCCCTATTGTGTCCAATTCGTTTGTGCATTTTCCCAATCTAACCTTCATCATTGTTTGCTTTGATCTGGTCTTCCTCAAAATTGCATATGTTTCAATACTTTAAAAAAATAATTCTGAAGTAGAAGACAACAATTTGGTCTGTGTTGAATACATACATATGCCTACTGCATATTAGCTGGTTTAGCTAGTGATAGTGTCATTACTTTTATTTAAGGAAAGTGAAATTTTGATCATTCTTGCTTATTTCCATCTGTTACAAATGTTGATACCTTTTTAAAAAAAGTAAAAAATTCCCTTTCAGAACACAAGGTGGCAGTAGAAGAACACATAAGGAGAAACGTCTGAATAGACACTGTGTTAACCAATAGGAGCACATCAGAAAGGAAGACCTTTGATACCACTATTATATTCATACTTTGTTATGTGTTTTGAGCTAAGTGATTCTTTCATCTGGGCTGTGTAAAAGAAACATTTAAGGCTTTTTGTAGTTAGTTTGAATGAGCATCATGTCTTCCCTGCCGCCTATCTTTTCTGTCCTTGGCTGATTGATTATTGGGTGCATTGCTGTTTTCAGGAGGGGCGTGTTCGTGTCACCCTGCTGGCGCGCAGCACAGAATACAGAAGGATATTAAACCAAGTGGAAGTGAGTCCAGCACTTCCTTCTCTCCCTCCCATCCTTCTTTCTCCCTTACCTCTCTCCTACTTTCTTTAACTTTTTTTCTTCCCTTAATTTTGTTCTGCCATCTGTCCTCCCTTTTCCTTTCTTCTCTGAATTTCTCTTACCTCATCTATGTCTCTTCCTTCACTCTATCCAACTCTCCCACTCCCCCAGCTCCTCCTTTCCGCCATTGATTTAATGCCCACATCTGTTAAGTGCCTATTTAAAATCTTATTTGCTATAAAGAAGTGAACAAGACGTGTGGTTTATATGGTCACTGTCCATTTTTGTTTGCGCTCTCATTGATAAGAGAACACGTTCCTCTGTTGTTGTTGTTTTTGTTACAGCTGGTAAATGCCCTCAAGACTGTGCCTTTACTGGAGGTCAACGTGGTGGACTACAAATACAAGTGAGTTATAGGGTGTTTGCCACATTATCACATGAGATATCCAGTGCTGCTGCTTAGCATTGGCACAGGATGTAACAATGCTGTGTGTGAATGAAGAAGGGGTTTTGCTTTTTATTGTATTTTCTATTGTGTAATAGTTGACAGCTCCTACACAATGAAGATGATTGATGTGTGACTCCCTGTCTTGTCTTTCAGGGATGTTCCCTTCCTGCTGCAGCTGAAGATCACCCACAACGCTGACATCTTTATAGGAATGCACGGGGCGGGTCTCACACACCTCCTCTTCCTCCCTGACTGGGCTGTCATCTTTGAGCTGTGAGTGACACTCTTTGCCTGCCCATGTGTGTGGATTTTGTTGAACAAGAGTCTGTATACAGCGAGAGAGAGAGAGGTAGGGAGGGAGGGAGGGAGAAAGGAAGAGTAAGATGGACCAATAAAGAGTGAAAGTAATGCAGACCAAGAAGAGCAAGAGATACATTGTCAGCATCTGTCCCTCCCAGATATAATTGTCAGGATGAGAGCTGCTATCGAGATTTGGCTCGGCTGCGTGGCATTCGATATATGACTTGGCAGAAAATGGACAAAGTGCTCCCACAAGACAAGGTAGGGGAAACTCCTGTACCAGCGATTAACTCCCTGACACCTCAGCATGAACTTTTCTCATAACATCCCCACCTGGCTCACATATACACACACTCTGGAAAACATCTGTTGTAAAAATCTCTTTTTTGTTAGACCTGCCGCTGGCATATTTAAATTTGCTCAGCCTTTTGGTTCTGGACACGAACCATTGAAGGTCATTAACTATGTCGGAAAATGTGGAGCTACCACTCAAATCGTTCTATCTGATATGGGCGGGCCAGAGCCCTATTTATGGGGCTCTGGGGCGGTCGTAAGCGGATGACGACAGTGCTGTGCATGCGCCGTCGAAGTCAACACTCAAATCTTTCATTAGCAAGAAAGAAGAATTTTCCGTTTTGCCGACCGACCACGGCAAAAGTTGAATTTACCAGTTAACCCCACCGTTCGCTAAATGAACGGGGCTTAATACGTCACCTTGTTCATTGCTCTGGTTGGTCGTAGTGCTAACCAATTATGTGCAGTGGTATTTGAAATTCATGCAATGATGCCGACCCTTGAGTTAGGAAGGTCTATTGCTCATCGTGTGAGTCTGGATTTTTTTTGTATTTTTTTGCTACTTTTTTGTAGAAATCAGTGATTATCTCCTCATGATACACATCTTAGGCTCTGTAAATGGGTATGTAAACAAAGGGGATGTAAACAAAGGGTGCCATCCGTAAGCTAGCAACATGCTCATTTACAGAGCCTTAGCTGTCTATAAACACCAGATTTTCTTTTTCAGCACACACAGTATGGAAAAAGGGTTTTTGACAACAAGCATTCTCCAGAATCGCTGACTTCCCCTTTAACACTCTAATGCACACATTCGAATGTGTCCAAATACAGGCACAGCAGAACAAACATACAGACTTCTTCTTTTCACTTGAGTTATCTCTCCTAGTCTTATTTCAAGGACACTCTTGCAACACAAATTCCCTAGATATATTATCTTAATGTATCCACTTTTCTCTATCGCTTCTTTCAGGGTCACCATCCAACCCTCGGGGACCATCCCAAGTTTACCAACTACTCATTTGATGTGGCGGAATTCATGCGCCTTGTGCTGGAGGCCGCCGATTACGTCACACACCATCCCAAGTGGCAGCATTGTAGCCGTCGTGATGAACTGTAGAGTCTCTGTGAGTGTGGGACAGTGACAACTGGATGCTGAAGAACTCGAAAGATAATGTTGCCGTTTGTGCTGATCTAAACACCTGTTCATTTCTAACAATGTTTTATCCTTAGAAATAAATTGTTTATAAAAACAGTATGGCGGCCAACTAGCGGTGTCAAATCTGTGAAAGGACGAGGCACGTGCAGTCAAAGCATCTGTTGAGCGATAAGATGTGTCCTATGTTTCTTCATTACCTCCGCTGCGTCTACTTCATTCCACGCTGAGAAAGTACGCTAATGAGCTGCTGTTACGACGGCCCTTCACATGCGACTTCTTGTCACATTCGATAAGAGTCACCTCTTCAGAGTTGCTGACAATCATGCCAGAGTATGAACAACCAGCTTACACCGGTCTAATATTACATGCAGTATTATGCTGGATTCACGCATACAGTTAAAGATTTTTTCCCCCCAGATAATTTGACATGTTGATTGAAGTTATGCTCATGACAAACACTAGTAACTCTAAAGATAATAGACGGAAGGAGAGCGAGGGATTTTCTTTTATATAAGAATATATGCGTTCATACAGTATATCTGCAAGTTACGTTTTTAAACACTCAAATACTGATAAGTACTGTGAAACATACATTCAAGTATCTGTCAATGAAATGTAACACTCAATTTTAAAAGCAACATAATGTAACAAATGTCACGTCTTTCTGCTAAATATAAAAAATTATCAGGCAGCTTTTTAAAACTACATTTTATTTTTGCAACTATATTTACAGTTTACATTGTTGTCCTTTGCATTGGTAGAATTTCTTATTTAAACTAATGTATTTATTGTTGGTTTGACAGAAATAAATAAATAAAATGTAATTCCTTTGCATTTTACCAAAGGGATTATAATGTCAGAGTGATCAGATGATGCCAGTGCTGCTGTTTTTACCTTTCCTAAAATCTTTTGAATGCTGTTACTTTAATACTTTACAGTAAATGAGTCTGAAATGGAATGAGTACAATTTAAATGCTGTCTGATGCAGTCGAGAGGTTCACAAGATAATTTTCATGTTTCTTTGCCTCCGTGGGTTTCATGTTTTATTTATCAAAGAAACCGCGTTGAACTCGGTTGGACCTTTGTGGTCAGGTCTTTGCTTGACTTGTTGGTAATTTCCTGATCAAAAGCTGTGTAATGTTTTGAAATAAATAATAAAAAAATAAAAAAAGCTGAGGTATGCCAATCTGTCTGTGCCAGCCATATTAAGCATCAAAGATTGAATCCATCTTAATGTTTACCAGTCATCTTTTGAAGTCTGACCTTGGTGGGGGAAAGTGAAGCCTCTGTCTTGCCAGTTATTGCTGATAGAAGACCGTGGGTTTCATTATTTTTGCGAGTTAAAGTATAAGGAGGGAAAAGGCTCTTCGCAAAAGGCCAATAGTTCAGTTTTTACTGTCACTAATATATCTGCATGACCTCAAAAACTACCTGTTAACAGTGACGCCTCATAGCCACGTGGGGGCAGTAGCACACCACGAATGAGACGGAACCGTCACCCTGCGCAGTATGATCGTCCCTGACAGACTTGTTCCAAACAGTGCAGAGATCTGAGAACAATTGATTCTCAAATATATCATCAGGGTCATGAGAAGACCCGCATTTGTTTAAGCATATTTGCTTCAATAGTTTGATGTCATACCGCTCTTTGCGGATGTTGTGTCTGAACTTTCTGAGCATTGACAGACACCGGGCCTGTCTGGGATGGACACTATTTATGGCCCTTCTCGGGTTACTGCCAGTGACCTCGTAAAGAAATGAAGAATCTCTATGCAGGGGGAGAGATCAAAAGCAGAGGAACCAAGATGTCTGTTCACATTAACCTTCATGGCGGCTCCAAATCGATGGCCATGTCCTACAGCGCAAAGCCCGCCTGCCGCATCCTGGGCTGGATGTATCCAAAAGTGGCGTGTTTGAGTTGAAGAGAACACGTCAGCAGCACGCGAGAAAACACATCGGATCACACAAGCCTCCTTTATGACTTGCAAGTGTAAGGAGTGAAAGAAAAACGGTGTGCGAAGTATCAGGTACAAAACACCATACTGTGTTCGTGTGGAGGGAGTTCGTGCGCACAGTTCACCTTTGTAGATGCGTCTCTGGCGTCAGGACGCAGCGTACGTGCACTCGTGTAATCAGTGGTGCTGCAAGTATAGGCCTACTTTCTCTCACCTGTGGTGGCTGAACAGGCCGCACACCCACCCAGAGTTCTTCATCATCAGCCATGTTTGGGTGGCCTTATCTCGTCCTGCCGTAAGTGATCGAGTGTTTTCTTGCATAAATATTGAATTAATTATCTATGTCGCCCTAAAACAGTCCTTGGAGTAAAGAAATGGGCACAAGGAGAGCTGATATACGCAAAGGGAAGAGGGTTAATCAATCACTGAGGTGGAAGCTTTAAGTAAAGTCATTAGATCACGTCTGAACCGTGACAATTTGGGGTTTTCAAGAGAGATGTTACACTGTCCATCCGACATTTCCGCTGGAACAGCCATAATATCAGCAGCTCTGAACGGTTCGCGTGCTCCCAGAGCGATTAATGCCTAAAGCTGACTTTACATCCATTTATCTGCGTGCTTTAGGCTACTAAATGATCGTTAGTATCATCTAGTTTATCTCAAAAGACAAAACATTTCCCACCACTGTACTCAGACCAAATCAATCACAATGCTTTCATCCTATCCTACCTTGGCCCGGTTTCTCGTGCATGGCGTCCCCCTTCACCAGGAAAACTCGCGTCTTCCCGAAGGATTAATGCAGGGATATCGATTTAGTAGGAAGCAAATATCCCCAAGTTAAGAGCAGATATTTCCTTAATGTTTTCCTCCCCTGGGCGATGATCGTTGGAGCCAATAATCCCAGAGGAGATCCTATGACCCCGGGCCTCTGATACATGACACGCTATAGGAGAACTTCAGCACCTTTTTCCACAATGCTGAAGTATGTGACAAATTATTCTACGACCTTTAACTCGCCATTCCTGCTTATGTCTAAAACGAATAGGCTTACACACATATGTTGAGGTAACCGAAAGCTCTGTTAAAACATATAGGTGTAATGGAAGGGGAATTATATTCCACAACGTTCGACTTCACACTTTAAAGTTTACATCACATATAGTTTCCTCTTAAGCCTTCTATCTGGGCCTCCAAAGGAAGGCTATGATGCAAGTGCTTTTGCATCCATTAGCTATCTCACTTTAAAATTAAAGGCCTCCTTCCCCCTGGTTCAGTACTGCAGACAAAAACAATTATCGGTGCAGAGAGAATCCGGTAAGTATGTTTTACCAATTTTATGGTTAAATTTTACATATTTTTTTCTTCACATACACTTTAAATTTGTCTATTTGAGTCTGAAAAATGGATTAGCCATATACAACAGATTACAGATTGTGTCCAACATCAACAACATAGAATCGCGGCGCGTCTGGCCCTGTCCATGGTGCTGAAAGTACTATTATTTTTATTTGTTTTACTTTAGTTTACTCTTGCAACTAAAGCGCTGCATGTCCCACAAACCCCACATCATCAATGACTAATCTGTTCTCAGTTCAAAGTCAGACGGATCGATTTGTAATAGATTCGAGCTTAAATTAATCGGTTGAAAATAACCTACAGCACTTTCTCACTCACGCTCGTGGAGCAAAGTGGTCATACGGGGTTGAGGACAGTGCCATGCGATTGCTGTAAAGATAAATGCCCGTGTTCCATGCTGTAGTCCTGAAAGTCATTACATTTCAAGGTGCGTGGCTCTCTCTATCTCCTTCTCTCTCTTTTTTCTCTTTTGCTTCCATAAATTCAAAGCCACATGTCTTTAAATCGCCCCAAAACACGATTTCCTTTTCTGACTCGGGCCTCACCGTGTGGCCCAACCAGCGAAGCTGGCAACAAGAAAACAAGGAAGACTTCCCAATGTATCGGATACTCCTCACCTTGGGTCGTTAGCAGACATCGACCCCCTCTAAGTCTTAACGACTGCAAATACAGCGCAAAGCAATCAATCGCCATCAACACGCTAGAATATTCTAGGGATGGATTAATTGATAGGCTGTCTCTCGGTGCGTAACGGAGAGGCGGCGGTGATTAAATGCTGTTTAACATCTCGGTGGGAGGGTGGTAGGGCCGGGGGTAAAGCTGAGCACACAAGAATGTATTGATATCCAGACACCATCTGCAACATGATCTAAGTGTATAGGCGAGGTGGACTATTGTGTCATGATGAGGTGGGGTCATTGACTAATGCACAGGCGAGCACATGTCAGTCAGGTATGGTGCAGTCATCAAACCCCCTCCTCAACCCAAACTCACTCACTACTTATAAACAAGTAATGAAGTGGTGAAAACGTGGAAGATATGTCCTCCAGCCTTTTTCTCAAGGCACACTCCTTCCAATCACAAGGTATGTGAAAAGAAAATCATTGCACAGACTTTGTACTTAGTGTACATCTTACTCTGTTAAATGAATGAAACCCTTAAGGGGCGCATGGCCATGGTGTGTACTCTGTTGCGTCAAACTCCCTTATAGCTCGTTTAAAAAAAGATTATTCATGTGTCCCTGTTGCAACTTGCATGATTTAAGATTCAAAGGCACACATAGAAAAAAAGAATACTAACACAATAGAATAAAATACAGTATACGTTTTTCCCGTTAATGAACTGTAGTTTTAACCCCCCCCCCCCACAGACACACACACACACACACACACACACACACACACACACACACACAGACACACACACACACACACACACACACACACACACACACACACACACACACACACACACACACACACACACACACACACACATACCTTCTAAGACAGATAATTCATTGAAACAAACCATAAAAAGTGGCGATGCAAAGTGATGAAGTATTACACCCTATAGCTGGCTAAAATGAACTCTTCGCAGTAGTGTATGAATGACTGCTATGTGTCCCATCTCTCCGTGGACACACAGGCACGGAAATGCCCACCCTCTGTCCCCCTCCACTCCAACAGTCCAGGCTACTTGTAAACTACATGACATCAGTGGGGAAGAGAGGGGGTGTACTTGGGAGCTGGTGAACTGGGCGGGCGCTGCTGCACGTGTTCTGAATGGGGAAAGACGGACTCGCAACGCATTTCTCATGTCCAATCGATCCCTGCTCGCGGGAGGAGCGACGGGAGCGCAACTATCACTCCTGCATCACTACACCATCACTCTCATCAGCGTCTCTTTTCGGCGACTAGAACGCCTCTTGTGTGACTGTCGCGTGCAGTGGGGAGATTTGAACTTGTGTGGAGAGTTCGCAAAAAAAAAAAAAAAAAACATCAGACCGGTGTCTGTTTTGGGGAATTACGCACTTTTCTATGACTTTCTGACGCGGCGAGATCATGGCAGGTTGTTGGACCACACATCTCCAGCGCGAGCTCTCTTTTCTCACCCGACTCTGGAGGGCTGCTACTCTGGCGTGGCAGTAGCTCTCTCTACTCACCCCCTGCTTCAGTGTGTCTGTGCGCGGGCTCCTGGAACTGGACTGGACGCTCTGAAGGATTGCCCCGTTTAGTGGGGAAACAAAATTCTGCGGTATTGAAGCAGAAAGTGGCAAACCGCTCTACTGTCCTTCACCTGGATCCTTTATAATCTCCAGTCATCATGCCATCGATTTTATAGATTTGGGTAAGGTGGTGTTTTATTTCTATTTATTTTTTTATTTAAATTCAATTTGTATAGATTTGTATTTCAATTCCAAGTGTTTTGGCATTGCGCACGGTCAATGGGCTAATGGAAGGAGGCTGGGGTCAGAGAGGGGGGCGGGGGGGGGGGGGGGTTGGCTTTGGCTGTAAAGATGTGGAACATTGTTTCCACGGGCAGCAGAGATACAAGAGCTGGCGGCTGCCTGTCTGACTGAGTGACACAATGAGTGGCGAACTGAACTGTGAGCAACTTTGACGTTCTTGGCTCAGAGCGCCGCGCGAACACATTTAGCTGAGGAACGGTCATCCTCCTAAACGAACAGCGGGATTTCCACCTTCCCTGATCCCCCGAGTGACTTCTCGGCTTTCTCCCGGCGCGTGATCGCCATGCGTAAAAATTGAACGTAGTCAGTTCTGCTGACCATGTGCAGCAGCGGTCCCGCGCTGAGATAGCAGGGAAGATTGAGGTGAGATTGATGCAGTGTTACGCCACCCGTGAGGTTAAATAAGCGATCGGTCGGAAAGCTCTGCGCGGTTTAGTGGCTATTGAGTGATCTGCGAGGCTGATCCGCTGACCGAGCCCTTTTGGCGCGCCTTCTAATCGCCCTGAATGGATTGCGATCACCCGGGGATGGATAGCCTGAGAGTGCGCGGACCTCTCATATGGGAGAGAAATGAGGTGCCTGTCGCGGGTTCCCCGGGCAGATTGCGCACGGGGGCTAGGAGGTGTGTTGCAGCGCAGAGTTGCAACCTCTCTATTGGTCGCACACACAGCACGCACATACTCTCTCTCTCTCTCTCTCTCTCTCTCTCTCTCTCTCTCTCTCTCTCTCTCTCTCTCTCTCTCTCTCTCTCTCTCTCATGCGCACACGTACACACAAACTGAGGCGGGGAAAATTACTTGGTGCATGTTAATAGCGCAGTAATGAGACCCAACCCCTATCGTGTTGTAATTGTTAGTCATCCTTGTCTCCACTCCTCCCTCTCTCTCATCCCCCAACCCATTTTTTTCCTTTCCTCCATCTCCCCTTGCTTCTATCCTGTGCTCTCCCGTTGCTCAGGTCTGCAAATGTGTACTGTATTGGGAGAGTGTAATTATTTCCCCATTGTTTTTAGCGCGCGGCACTGGCACTCCACAGAAAGAGGTGTCGTTAGTGTGACAGGCCAACAGGGGAGGGAGGGAGAGAGGGAGGGAAAGAGAGAGAGAGAGAGAGAGAGAGAGAGAGAGAGAGAGAGATGGTGTGGTGGGGGGTTGGAGAGGTGGAGAGCAGAGCCTGTTGGAGAGGATCGGTCCAGGGACTTAATTCTCATTGACAGTCACATTAACACAGGAGCAGCACTCTTAATCCTGTGGAGATTACTCTCTCCAACCTGACCCCCTGTCACCCAGCCAGCCATCCTTCACACACACACACACACACACACACACACACACACACACACACACACACACACACACACACACACACACACACACACACACACACACACACACACACACACACACACTCACCTATATGAGGGTGGCACGTTGACGTCTGGCTGTGCTTCTCCTCTGTCTTTGTCACCCTTTGCCATCTCTTCACACCCCACCCTCCCTCTCTCCCACTGCACTTTTCACATATCCACACACACACACACACACACTCACATACAAAAACACATACACACAGACACAACACACACATTCAAACACTGGGCAATTACTCCCATCTCTAGGCTCAATCTCATCTGGACCCTTCCTCTTCTCTGCCCCCCTCCTCTTCCTCCTGTAGTAGGTCCCAGCGGTGGGACAGCCTGTATTCTCAGAAGGCCATTCAGCTCTGCATGCCTCAACAGCCCGCTATCTACTTACCCAACGCGGGGCTGTTCAGGATGACTGCTTGGGAATAAGGGGCAATGGATTGTGTGCATTTGCGATTTGTGCGCGAGGACACGGCCAAGCAGAGAGGTGACAAACTGCAGCAAAGAGCAGGGGAGGCAGGGGAGAAATGAGCTGGAGAGACAGAACAAATGTTTGTGGGAGATGAGGCGAAGGAAAAGGATTGTGTGTGTGTGTGTGTGTGTGTGTGTGTGTGTGAGTGTGTGTGTGTGTGTGTGTGTGTGTGTGTGTGTGTGTGTGTGTGTGTGTGTGTGTGTGCCTGCGTGAAAGGGAGCAATATACAGCCAAATGACCTGCACGTGTGCCTATATGGAACTGAGAGGAACTTTTCACAACGGAATCTTTTGAATATAAGAAAATTGTTTTTTCATGTGTTAGGGAGAGAAGAAACTGAGATGATAATGATGTGTGTGTGTGCGTTCTGGATGATATGATATGAATAAGCAAGGATCAGGCATGTAGGACTGGTGAGTTGACAGCAGCGCGACATATTCGAGATCACCTCGACACACACACACACACACACACACACACACACACACACACACACACACACACACACACACACACTGGCATTAGCAGATTGACTGTGATAAATGGATACGTACCGACTGAGAAGAGGAGGAGGAGGAAAGAGACGAGAGGAGCGGCACTCCATCATGCCATGGGCAGAAAGATGGACAAAGGTCTCTAATTTTTTAAATGACAGTGTGCTGGATCTTTCATCTTGGGCAGTTTCCGGGGTGTATTGAGTCAGAAAACATTAATAGGAGTCATGCGAGAGCAACAGCGGACAATAATGCCTTCTCTCATCCTCATGAAAGCAGGTTCAGATATCCCTAATATACTTATCTTCCTGAGCAGGGAGGTCCATGACTCCTAACGGAGGACAGATAGGTATTAGATCAATGAGTGTGAGCTTGGTGTGTATCTGTTTACTTGCATCAACCTCAAAACCACAGCTGGACAGAGGTCATGACCCATGGTTAAAAAAGGGTAAAGTTCAGCTGCTGCTGACAGGACAGTGGTAAAATGCATTAACCATGCACAGTGGCTCAGACTAGATCCACATGGGTTAGGCCTCCATGAATGAAATGGGTGCTCACAATCAGAAATAATTTCTGAAGAAATTCCACTTGAAAACATAGTCCTCGTCTTCAACTAACACTCTCTCATGTCTTCTCCCATGTTGTCTATACTGCTCGGCAGACTTATGTTACTGTAAGTGAGTTTGTACTACCGTGAATCAGGATGGGGTAGTTTCATCTATGGTGTATTCTACATGCATAAGTAAAGGGTTTTAATTGTAATCAATAACTAAATCTGTCAAAGTGCTCAAGAGGTGAGAGTGGTTTTAACTTTGGTGTAGTCTTCGTCAAAATACCTAACTAGGCTATTTATTTTATCAAAAGATTTAATTTGATCTCAATTGAAATCATTTTCTTAGCCTGTGCAGCTCTTGTTTAGTCCATATTTAGAGCAGCAACATCGCACATTTGTATTACAATTAGAGTGAGAATGATAAATTGTACAGGACGCTATAGCTTACTGAAGCTCCATTGGTATTAGTGCCCACGCTATTTTGTAATTGGATTTTAATATCCTTAATATTGATATTGGCACCAAAAATCCAGTATCCTGCTATAAATACAATCCCTTTGTAATTTATATTTTCCATTTATTGTGTTGTACATACTCCCCTTTTTTCAGAAAAACATCAAAATAGTATACAATATTGCTGCCTTTTTGTTAATAACACGCCATTGTAGCATAGTATCTATTTATTGAAATATTTGAAGACATTTGACATCACCAATGAACCTTTTTAAACTTTCACCACCAACACAGCACAGACAGGGATCTTGCACCCTTACAATTAAACACATTGTAGTTTCTACATGTGTCCTGTTTGAAGGTGTGGAAGTTGATTCTAATTTTACCCTTACACAGTCATTACATTGTAAGATCACATACCGACCGGCCCCACCAGTGGAGGTCGTGTGTGTGCCTTGTCTTCCATTCTCCCCTCTGTCAATCAGTCCTGTGTGGCACCATCACACCTTCCAGACTCTCCATCTAACAGGTCCTGCTTTGACTGACAGCTCACACTGCCATGCGGCCTCCACCCTCTTCAACCCCAGCAGACGGAGAAAGGCACAGCAGTAGCCACACTCAAGCTTCCTGCTCTCTTGAACATAGTTGACAGATTGGCAGCATGTGAGTGGATTATTGGGTAACACTTTATAATAACTATCCGTTGTAACTCGTTAATAGATCATTAGTAAACTCTTAATTAATGATTATTAATGATTTGTTAAGTGTTTGTTAGCAGTTTGTTAAGGATTTATAACAATGGTAGATAGTTAATAGCTTAATAATTGAATCAGTTCATCTGGGAGGTAATCCGAGATACCGACGAGGCTGAAATAGGCTATAGACTATACACAGTGCATGGGCAACTGAGGGCAGCCCCATTTTCAAATATTTTTAAATAAACTCAATACACACTGTGCATGCCATGGACTTGAACGTGACGTGATCAGTTAATCTCGGATTACCTCCCAGATGAACTGATTCAATTATTAAGCTATTAACTATCTACCATTGTTATAAATCCTTAACAAACTGCTAACAAACACTTAACAAATCATTAATAATCATTAATTAAGAGTTTACTAATGATCTATTAACGAGTTACAACGGATAGTTATTATAAAGTGTTACCGATTATTGCTATGCTTTTAAATAGTCAGTCATGTAGTGCCAAGGGTTACTGTTTTCAACATATGTTTGTTATTTCGGAGTGATGAATTGAACATTTTAGTCATTTGATCGGGAGACAATTTTGAGAACTTTGTAACCCTTTTTATAAAAACACAAAAATGACACCAACTCACAGGCCTCAAGGTGCTTTCTTCACACTCCCGACCATGGCGAATCTCCCGAAGTGCTAGTAATGATTGTAATTGAACAGGCACAGTTCCTTCCTACAGTGCTCCATCTATCACCTTGGATGCAATCGGCTGCTTCCACTTGTGTGTATGTGTGTATGTGTGTATGTGTGTGTGTGTGCCTGCGTGTGTCCAATCGTGTGTCTGTGCGACAGACATTGTGTGTGTCCCTGTTCGCTCCCCTCTGGCAGCTGGCAGATGTGCCGGTTACTGTTAGAGACAGTGTGAGCGTGTGGGAGTGTTAGGTTTGAGGGATTATATGAGAAGCTCCCAGCATGCTTTGCAGTGTGGGTCCACTGCGAGGTGGCGTAGCCCAGGGTGATCGTCGCAACAGCCTCGAACAACACCCATGCTTCATAGGGGGGTTCAGCCCATGGCCCAGTGTGTGTGTTAGGCGAATAGCATGAGAGAAAGGCTTCAACATAGACGGGTTTGTTAAGAGAGTGAGTGTAAGTGTTAAGTGTAAGTGTGTATCTCTATGTCCGTGCATGCAGTCTATTTGTTGTTTGTGTGTGTGTGTGTGTGTGTGTGTGTGTGTGTGTGTGTGCGTGTGCGTGTGTGTGTGTGTGTGTGTGTGTGTGAGCTGGCAGTGATGGCTTTGTAATGAAAGCAGCAGGCAGGCAGCGGTCGAGGGTCCCTCTTGGTGGCTGACTGATGTCAGTCACTAGCGGACAATAGCCTCCCCTGGAGACAGCTGCTCGGATGAGGGTGAATCATGATTGTCTGTGGGTTTGTGTGTGTATGTGTGTGTGTACTATAGTCATTTTACCTGCCTCTACTTTAAATCCTCCAGCAAGTGGATTTACGCAAAAGGATCACGCATATCCTATCCACTGTGAAATAGCAGAGAATTGATGGTTGTTTGCCATCAAGTTGTCTTGTATTAACCTCAATGTGGGAATCAAAATCTGTTCATATCCACTTTGGAAACACAAAGCTGGGTCCCCCTAGAGGAAAATCCATACATTTTGGGTTAAAACAGTTTTTTTAGGGGTTATACTGTACACTTGTGATTATGGCTTAAGTTAAGGTAAGTCTGCAGGGAATGAGTACATGTCTCCAGATTGTCCTAACATATGATAAAAAAACATGTGTGAGATTATCCACAAACATTTGTATGAAAATGTTATTGTGTCAGCATATCTGTTCGGAACTGATAACCGTCCGTGATCCTCCTGGTATGGAATAGTCTCGCAAAGCCAGAACAAAACTACAACAAGTAGGTATGGAATGGCTCTGTACAAGTGTGCAAGTATGCGTGCCTGCTTGTGAGTGAGTGTGTGTGTGTGTGTGTGTGTGTGTGTGTGTGTGTATCAGGGAGAGGGTTAGAGGCCTCGCTTGTCTCAGGGGAGAGTGATATGGTGTCATGCTCCAGAGACCCACAGACAAATTAATTCACTTATTGACACTGCTGACACGTCTCAGTGACTTTGTAAAATGAACAATTGATCAGGTTTCCTCTCTCTCTCCCCTGCTCTTTGGCTTTGTCTCTCCATCACTCTCTTGCACTCTATCTTCCCGTCTTCTCTCTCTCCCTCCCTCCTTCCTTTCTTCCCTCCTTTTCTGCCGTTTCCCACTCCGGCAACTCTCCAACTCCTTCATCTGGCAGTATTTTCCTATGCATTCCTTTCGCTCATTTTCTCCCATCTACTTGTATCAAGCTCTCCCTTTCCTTTGGCTGGCCCATTGAGAGGCGTGGCACGTATGGTAATTAATGTAGAATTACTCGCAAGCTGGTCATTAACAGCAGAGGGGACTGATATAATCAAGATTTTCAGTTTGCATATGCATTTCTGTGAGTGTACGGATTTGCAGAGATTTGCAAAAGACAGAGGGTGTGTGTGTTTGTGTGTGTGTGTGTGTCTGTGGGTGTATCGAGCTAGAGGATGCTTCTTTGTCTGTGTTTCAATTGCTATAAAGCTGTTGAAAGTGTCATTGGGCCCAATAGTTTAGCTTTTGTGAGCATTTGCCCAGCACTTTTCTCTTGGCCAGAGCAGTCTCGCTACGTCTACAGCAAGACCAAGGCTCATAGAAAATCAAAGCAGGCTCCATATCAAGGTTGTTTATTTTCCATTAATCATAATTTGGGTACAACGCACAATGAATGGCCGCCGCTCTCGGGAGACTCACTGTCAAGGCCTATGGTCTGCTTTTGTTTGGCTCCGGGCCGCCATTCGATTTCAGCAGCAACAGAGGAAGGGGTCCAGTCGGGGCAGTCACACACACACACACACACACACACACACACACACACACACACACACACACACACACACACACACACACACACACACACACACACACACACACACACACACACACACACACACACACACATAGTAGCAAGGATCAGTCAATGGGTTTGTAGAAACCGTGTTTTATTGCTTGGCTACATTGTCCTGTTTCCCTGCTGACCGCCTTGTCCTGCTGTGGTTCACCCGTTTTCTCCTCTAGTAGATATCTCTTCCTTTTGATCCCTCCACAGGTTGGAAAGGGAAGAAAAAAAATAGATGCTTGCAGTGAAAGAATGAGATTAGGAAAGGAAGAAAATAAGAGTTGACACAAGAGTTTTCCCATGACTGGAACATTATCCTCAGTGATAATGTTCAATTTTTCATAATTGTGTTAAATAGTTAAACACCAAGACCTAATAAGGAAGTCTAGTATAGCTCCTTAGGTACCTAAGCCAAGATGTCAGAAGTAACTTTACATATTTTTTTTCTGCAAGATAGTGTGAACAAAATGTGTTATAGGGCTGGTAAGAGATCAGTGTAGCAGGAAATGTTGCTGTAGTGGAGGCAGAGATCTGAGTGATCACTGAGTGAGCATAGCACTACATAAAGATTGTTTTTCACCATTCTAAATCACTGTTTATTTTTTTGTTTTCTTCAGGGCAAAAAGCAAGGCGCAGCCGTCAAGGATAAAAGAGGAGTAATAACAGGACAAAGGCATCAATATTGCAGATGCCTAGTTTGTCTCGAGCAGAGAGGAGAAGAGAAAACCCGTCAAAGTGTGTGTGGGTGTGTAGAGCCATCTCAAAGTGTCTCCATTGCTTTGCACCTTTCCATCCATCTTCCGGTGCTGAGGGACACTGACTTTTAATGGCCTTTTATTGCTTTATTAGAGTGCGCTGGATTTACAGTCTGGGCTCTGCCTTCTGTCTGTCAGCGGCTCTGAGGAGGGTCGCGCTCTGATCTATGTTGGCACATGTTGTCTGGGTTTTAAACAACACACTTGTAAAGAGGATACCAGGGAGTGGGCTGTGGCTTAAGACTTGTTGTGTTACTGAGCTAATATTATTGAGACTGTTAGTGCGATTTTACCCCTCCATAAAACAAGTAACTGCTTGCATCTGCCTCTCCCCCTCCTTTGCTAAAGTTGGAGAGATTGTTAAAAATTCTCTAATGAGACTTGCCTGCAATGTGTGAATGTGACAGGTACATTCAGCAAAATCCGACAACGAAAAAAACAAATGCACCTGCTCGTTCTCTGTAAACTGTGTAAGAGGATTGAACAGGATGGGTATCGTATGTGTGATTATGTGGTCTGCTAACAGGGTTTTTATGTGTGTTCTAGCTGGAGGTTTTGGTCCAGACTCCCCGCCTTGACACATGAAACACCCATTGGGACTCAGATGATTTCTGCCTTTTATCCATGAAAGTGGAGCAGGGAAAAGAGAGAGAGAATAAAAGAGAGAAAAAGAAGTGGGGGGCAAAGAGCAACCTTGGAAAACACCAAAGACTCAAGACACATAACATTTCTGAGCAATTGCACATGCACGCCCAAAGCACACAAACACACACACACACACACACACACACACACACACACACACACACACACACACACACACACACACACACACACACACACACACACACACACACACACACACACACACACACACACACACACACACACACACACACACACACACACACACACACACACACACACACACACACACACACACACACATGCACACACTCACATATATCTCTTGGTCACCGGATACTGAGACGATGGCTTGTGCAACAAGGTGGGATTTGGACTTGAGTGCAGTCCGATCAATTGGGCTGTAATGGTACCTTAGTGCCAAGGCCATTCTTTGAACTTTGCAGTCAATACCAGAGGCTAGAGGTATTGGTTCAGAATTCAGACTTTCATTCTCAACTTTCTCTCCCCACCTGGCCATTCCACCCAACAGAGGGTACTCCACTTAATTGCTTGTTGGTTTACTGGAGGAAGTAATACAGAGGAGGAGGTGTGGCACTATGGATTGATGGCTGGCAGTAAAAAGCTGCATTGTGTCCCCCAGACGAATCCTGACCTTTACCGTATAAAATAATATTATGTTGTACAATGATATAAATGTACAGTTTTTGCGGACCTTAAGTAGTTACCCAGTCTAGCGTGTCACACGCAAACATGTATTCGGATGGTATTGACTTTGTCTATAGAAGATTAAAAAAACAGTAAAAGACACAGGTATGGAAGCATGAATACTGTATAGAGAAATAGTGAGACATAAGGAGAAACAAACAAAAAACAGCAAAATAGCAGGCTGTGGGGCCTGAACCTAAGGAGTTATAAAAATGCAATGGGCTCTGTCTGGCCTCTGAATACATACTGGTGTCTTAATTAAAGTTGTGTGAGAGTGTTTGCTTTTTTTGTGTGTGCTCACACACCCACTCTATCTGCCCAGTGACCCAGAGGAAATAGCGAGGAGCTGCATTCTGTAATGGTTTAGAGACGAAGGCAGACAAATATATCGAAGAAGAACATTACACACACTAACTGAATGTTAATACGCTGCATATCGGCAGAAATCTGAAACGCATCGCATAAGAATCCATTGGGCCTTGTGCTTTGGCCCGTTTCATTTTCAGTATCTTTCCGCCTTTGGGAGATGCACATTGTTTTACACTGATATGCTTTTTGTCTGCTAGTGTATGTGTCTGGGCATAGAGAATCAGCAAACTGAGATACTGGTGCGATGCTTGTGTGGTCTTCAATCTCACAGTCTTTTTTTTCACAGATGCACACTGGATTTCAACTGAAGCCCACATCACAAAGCCAATACTGACACTGTGCGTGACACTTTTTCTATGATACATCCTTTTTTCGTTGCTATATTTAATTTAATTTCATTATATCTATATAAAATACATTTGTATTGAATTAAATGAATCAATTATTTTAGTGTTTGGTCAATTGAATTAGTAAAAATATACTGACTGTAGAGCAGGTTTGTAAATTGAGAGTGTGTGAGAGACAAAATAAATAGCCAGGAATAGAGGATTATAGCGATGATTCCGTCCCACAGCATATAAGTGTTGGACGAACACTATAGAGCTATACCAGAAACACCACTAGAAACACCTTAAGATAAAGCACAAGAGGGAGGGTTTTTAAAAGGGTCAATTCCATTCTGCTCATTTTGATTTGGTTTGGTAAGATAATTTAAACACTCAAGGGGGTCAGAGAAACGTTCATCAAAATAAAAGCTCAAGGCATATTTTCCCTTGATTTTTATTATTCCTCTACCTGACCAAAATTTATTTTTGTGCTTCACATAAGGTCAAAGTTCCCCAAAAGGTATCAATTTCTTAAGATCAGGAATGATATTAAGATCGTTAACTCTAAATTTGTCCAATGAGAGATAGCTCATCCATTGAAGAAAGATAAGCCAGAAATACTCACAAAAGCCCAAATGTGAACACTGGGTGCATACATAACAGGTGACACGGAGGTTATCAAGTAATGCTGTAGTTTGTATTCTCCCTGGGAGCCCAGTTCTGTTGAACAAGAACTTCCTGTACTGTTGGGAAAATGATATAATCCCTGTGAGTGTCAGCCCCATGCCCATCATGCTGAGAGAGTGTCTCACTGCTTTGTTTCTGATGTGTTGCTTCCTGATGTGTCAGATGAGGTCACTGAGGCTTTTGCGTACATGCCAAATTTTGTAAATTCATTTGCGTATGTTTGTGCATGTGTGCTCAGAGAGTTGCTGTCAAACGATGCTGTTTGGATGCAGGGCATTTCTGGACGCGAGTTGGATTGTCACGTCACGTTGCTTGTCAATGAGCCCCCCCCCCCCCCACACACACACACACACCTTTGTTTATTATTATTCTTTCACGTGTGTGTGTCCTTTCTGCTGTCAAATCCAATGACTGATCCAATGAGTCCCGTACACACCTCAGCTTCCTTCATGATGCTCTCCTATAAGGCCACAGTCTGTGTGTACGTGTGAGACCCAGAAGAGGTGACAACGTTGCTGTGACTGATGAGACATATTGTCCCTGAAGCCCTGACGAGACTGAGCTGCATCTGGAGACCACACTTATGCACACACACACACACACACACACACACACACACACACACACACACACGCACGCACGCACGCACGCACGCACGCACGCACGCGCGCACACACACACACACACACGCATGCACACACGCGCACGCACAGACACACACACACACACACACACACACACACACACACACGCATGCACACACACACGCGCACGCACAGACACACACACACACACACACACACACACACACACACACTGTTACTAGAATTATTTCATCAAGTGTTTGAATAATTGAAACTGAGTCAGGCCTTCTTGAAAGCAGGTGAAATTTACTTGCAAACAGCATACAAGGGAATCAACAATGTACCTGGCTTGATACATGGTTGAATACATCGAATGAACAGTGTACAGAGATTATATGCAAGAGAAGGTGGTGTGTGCGCAAACACATACTAGGTTTGGTGTGTCCAGCCCTTGTTTTGCTGGCGAAAGCAGAAATGTTTTTAATTAGGCAGATATTCCCAGAAATTCATCTCAGCTGGTGTTATCCTTCATACAATGTCTGATAACAGAATATGGGGAGTGAAACTACTGTGCACATGAATGCGTCATACCTCTGTATGTGCCAAAATCTTATTAGGCAGTTTCTTCTTCAAGGCTAAACAACAACTTGTAGCAAAACACTTTGGAGTTCTTTAAGTTTACTGGGACAAAGTTCAACAGCCAGAAAGCATGTATTGTGCATTAAAATATTATACAATAAAGCAAATTAAATTCTGTTAACACACACACACACACACACACACACACACACACACACACATACACACACATGAACACACATGAACACACATGCACTATTGTGCTCTTTTAATGAGTGTATCAGAGAACAAAGCTGATAAAAATGCATGCCATTGCCCAGCCTTTAAAAAGAGAATAAGAAATTGGTTACTGTGCTACCATGCAGCATGCCTAATCACCCTGCTCACACAGCACATGCCCCTCTCACACTTTAGCATACTGTACTTGAATAAAACACTCACACACATTGACACACAACTACACCAACACTGTCATAGATGCTGCACACGCAAATAAACAAACAAATGCAAATTAAAACAATGTATTTTCCGTAGTCTTCCCTTTTTCATTTCCTCTCCTCTCATTATCTTACCTTCACATCTCTTCGTCTGTTTCCCTCCTAGAGGTTGTTTTGAAAGGTTATTCATCTTTCTCTCACGTTCACTACCTGCTAGTTTTTATATAGTAATATTTTCTTGTGTAAGAGGTCCCTCTTTCCGATCTTTGGCTCATCCAGGGCAGCTGTTATCAGTTTGCTCCCCACCAGGGGGCAGTGGCACTACACCGATGGCTCAGCGGAGGTGTCAGGCATGGTTGGAGCTGACACATTCCGAGATGTTCCTGAGCACAGCAGTGGACTGAGCAGCATATCAATGAGTCATGATGAATAATGAAGATTAAAGGAGGGGAGAAACATTTTGTTATTAATTTAAATATGTTGTCTTTCATTTAGATTGCAGAGTTAGTCCCTTTGCAAAGAGAGGTGTGTTGACACACTCTTACAATGAGGATGGTAATTTACTCTCTGTGTGTGTTTGTGTGAGAGAGTGTGTGAGGTTGTCACTCTGCTGTAATTAGGGAGAGTCTCTCCAGCTGTTCTCCGACATTGCATAAGTTTACCTAGCAAACACTAGTGATAATGTACTGTGTGTGTGTGTGTGTGTGTGTGTGTGTGTGTGTGTGTGTGTGTGTGTGTGTGTGTGTGTGTGTGTGTGTGTGTGTGTGTGTGTGTGAGTGCGTGCACATCAACTACTGTTTATGACTATAGGTTGATGATCAGATTTGCTATCGGTAATTGTTTCAGTTATGAGTGTATTCTGCAGGTTTTCCTTGTTGAACACCAATTTTGAAATCAGGTTTTACTGTTATGTACACTGTTTTAGTGTATATATCGGTGTGTATGTGCATGATGTATGATGGTGTATGTGTGTGTGTGAGAATGTTTGTGTGTGAAAGACAGAAAGGGGGAGTGCTGTGTGTGATGTCTAGAGTGAGGATCACATTCAGCCTGGGGGTAGGTGAACCTATTGTAAACAATGGATCTGACAGAATGTAGGCCTTCACATCTCTACCTGTATGTGTGCGTGTGTGTGTTTGTGTTTGTGTGTGTGCGTGCGTGCGTGCGTGCGTGCGTGTGTGTGTGTGTGTGTGTGTGTGTGTGTGTGTGTGTGTGTGTGTGAGTGTGTGGACCTTCACACAAGGCCATTGGGGGCCACTGAGGAACCCCAGGGCAGACTAGCCTCTCTGACCAAGTGTCTTTGTACCTTCACTCTCCAGGGGCTTCTTCTGTTTGAGGGGAGGAAGAGGAGAAGCAAGAGGAGAAGGAAGGGAAGAGGAGGAGGGCTGAGGTGCGAGTGAATGCAGCCATGGCCGGTGCACCCTGTCCATAGAGGAGCTACCGAGTGGAAGAGAGATCAAATAAGACAGAGACGACCAATAGGTGAGCTGACGTCTTGCCCTGAAGAAGAAATCTTGTGCTGCCTGCAACTGCTCATTATGTTCATTATCTATAAATCAGTCTATTTAGGCTAGTGTCATACATTGGTGGAAGGGGGAAGGGGGGAGGGTTGTGGTGTAGTGGTTAGAGTGAACATGTCTTCAATTTTAATACATTAACCAGTAAATCGTTACAGCAACAACATACATTGGTTTTGAACTGTTGGCAGTAGTACAAAACAAGCACTTTGAAGACATTACCTAGGGCTCTGGAAAAAAAACGGCTGACTAGCTATTTTTTAATTTTTTAATTATTAATATTATTTTTATTTATTTTTTACATTTAACAGACAGAGCAATTAATCCAGACCATAATCAAAATAATTATCAGTAATTAAAATGTAAGTTGCAGGCTCAGCCTTCTGTTTCTTTGAAAACCTGCCATGACTCATAAAGTCAACATTTTGGTAACAGACTGCTTCCTGAATAATATTGAATGAGTGAATCCTAATGTTATACTAATAGGCATGAAATGATGCTAGTAGCATAGTTGTACCGCTGGCGAGTTAGCCCCACCATGTGTGTCTGTACTGGAAAAGTGTTTTCTTCTGCTGTGTTCTCAAACTCCTACATTTTTATTTTGACCTTTTTCGCCTTTCAAAAAACTATACAATATGTTGTATATTCTTTTTTGTGTTAGCATGTTCTCACCTTTTTCTCCTTCCCTCTTCCTCCTCCTCTTCCCTCAATGCCCCTCTCTCTCTCTCCCTCTGTCCCTCTCTCAGGATGAAGCTGTGTTGGAGGTCAGCGTGGCCTTTGCAGGTGGCCCTCCTCGTTGCCATGGTGATGCTCTGCGTTGACCCGGTGTCCGCCGGCAGCCGTAACCATCGGGGACCGACAGGTACACCAGGTCTTGCTCTGAATCCCCCCTTCCAACACTATGAGAGGTTAATTACACTGTCACTGCAAAGGTATAACACATGTTCCCTGAGCCCATCTCAGAGCAGAGGGGGGCTGAGCTGGCACAGTTCACTCTGTCCCTCACACTGGGGCATGATGTAATCTAGACCAGACCTGGTTTTGGTCACAGATGCAAACACAGCCCTGTTTGACTGATGGAAACAAATGGCACTTAAGCTGTCAGGAGCTGTCAACACAAACAGTTCGGTGTGGGTTTGATCTGATCTTTACAGAGTGGTTGCAGACATCCACCAGTATCTGGGCTGATGCCGTTGTTCTCAAGCAGCCTGATTCTTAGTGGTTTAGTGTTGCTATAAAGCAGGGTGAATGTCTCCTGTAGAAGAGGCCATGACGGCTCATGACTTCTAATCCTCAGGCTCCTAATTGCCAATGCCTGCATTAATATTCATAGCTTTGCAGTACCCCCTTCAACCAAAGCTCCACTTCTCTTTATCCACTGAGAAATTCATGAAAAAAGGTAGAAACCATAGCCAGTTCTGACTTAATTGATGGCCATAGGCTCTTTTCTATCTTCAATTTCCACAAGTCATGAAGACAGTCCTCTACCCAAAGCCAGAAAATGACCAAGAAAGTCTTATTTGACTGGGGCAGGCTACAGGGACAGTGCTGAGTCACAGCATCTTGCGCCTCGACTTGTTAGCGCCAACCTCCCAAGTCACCTCTTCCTCACACTTAATTATGATGATACCCTTAATTATCTGTTGGTTCATAAGCTTTCACTGCTCTTGTTTTGCAAGGTGACCTTTATGTGCGGCAGAAATGCTACCAGCATCCAGTCTTTGAAGTGAGGGATAGTGGTAGTTTCATTATGATGGAGAGGAGGCAGCCTGCTTACGGCAGGGACACTACTAATTGCAGGTCCTGTGTATTGTGAAGGTCAGCATGGGTGCCCGCCCCCTTCTTGTTTCACTCTCGCTGTGGAACAAGATGACTCGCTCCCAATCCAACTGGTGCTTTTTTCAGAGGGTTTACTCTAATTGGTGGAAGTTTAGGACTTGTTGGCCGTGAATGCCATCATGAGACAGACATCGGTTTGAGGTTGAAAAATAATTGGCCATGCAATAAGCTGGATATGTTTTCTATGTTTCTAAGTTCTATGTTACTGCAGTTTTTCTTTATTTTACAGGTCAGTTAGGCATCCATGTGATTCATGTTACTGGTGATGTACCACTTGCTGCCACATGGTGGCTCTAGAGGTAAAAAAATGCTCATCTAGACATATGCATTTTCAAATTATCATAGTCTCATTTGCACAATGCAATTCCCAAAGGCAATCTACAGAAAACTCTCCCAAAAAAAGCAGAAAAAAGTTACAATAGCTACGGAAGGAATGAATTTCAACTTACCACGCAGAACCTATTATGATTGACGGTTGTTTCTTTAAATAAATGTGAAAAAATATAATCTACTCTTTTGGCCCTTATTGCCTGCCATTTACTTACAAGTAATTTGGTAGTTTCTCAGCACTTTTATGTCTTAAATTATAATACATATTAAACTGTAATACAGGTAAAATAAGCATATGTTTGCTGGAATTGTAGAAATACATTATCCAGGAAAAAATAATGACCGTGTGAGTCCATTTTCTTCTCAGTCCTGACAACCCGTAAAAGCACAAACAAAATGCACATAATTTACTCAATACAGGAAAAAGCTTTTCTCTTCTCTGGGTTCATATCAGAACACTGACGTATTCAGCTCAGAGAAATGAGCAACTAAAGCATTCATTATAACTTTTTGAAGCATGCAGCAACAAATAATATGCCCCCTGGATCTTTGATGCTATTCATTTACTGTATTTATTAACCATTACATGGAATAATCATAAGTGGATCACACAATAAATTGCATTGCAGGAGCTATCAAGGTAATCCAACACACATATTTATGCACTCCAACCGTACGTGCTGTTTCTCAATTAAACAGCATTTTTCTTTGTGTTAAAATGGTTGATTGTGCTTTTACAGCCTCGAGTAACATTTTCCTGTGTTTTGACAATTACATTTATGGCAATGACATTCTAACATGCCCATTTTCTCGTCTTTTTTGAATGCCTGAGATTTCATCTGAGACAAACAATTTAGTTGCTAGCTTGCAGACTTCATATACTTCGACCTGCAAAACTAAAACTGTGTATGGCAACTTTCCACAGCTTGTTATAGCATGTGTGCCCTCCTAGTGTGCCCTCCTTGGCTCATTCGATTTAATGCATGAAAAGTGCTGCTGTTGTCCTTATATTCACTCCAAGTCTAAGAAAGCCTGTTGTAGACACAACTGTCTGCATGAGCATCCATGCATGTTTACTGTTGAGCATTCTGTACACCAGTATGTTTGCCCTTATCTCAGGATGCTTATAAGATGCAATGGCAAGGTCTTAGAGTGCAAGTGTTATTGGGGATGGATTTGTTGCGCAGGAGTACTCAGCTGTACCAACAACCTGTTATGATAATTAGCATAAAGCCTGCAGGTCTGTTAAAGTCTGATAATGTCAGGAGGATTGATGGGCTGTGTGAGTAGGAGATGGAGCAAGTGAGGAAAGTGGAGGAGAGGAAGGAAGGACCACAAGGGTTATAAGAGGACAACTGAAGAAATAAAGGCAGAACAAAACTAGCTGTAACATGTAAATATGCTGATGTATGGTAGAGAGGATTTGAATTTTTTTTCACATGGTTTCTCACCTTTTCTCACACAACTGATCACTGTGTCTCTTGATACTTGCCATTGTGTTCTTACAGAGGCGTACAGTATGCCCCCCTCCCCTACATTGTCTTTGACAGATTTACCAGATCTCTGGTCTTTCATAGCAGTGGACATGCTTGTCAGGTATTGACAGGGGAAAGACACAGCTTTTTGATGAATTGCACAATGCTCCTGCTTGCCTGTGTCTGTCAGACTACATCAATCGCCTGACTAACCCATCAGTTCAAGCTAGCTCGCTTTGTTGGCTGCCCAGCTACTGTTGCGGATCCCCCCCACCCTCCATCTCCCATCCCACCTCGCTTTTGCTTGCCGCGGGAATAGAAGCATTTAGCCATGCTTGAGTCTTTTCATCACAGCTTGTGCTTGCCTCTATTACATTGAGATGGCCATAACAGAATGCTTTAAAGGCAACATTGAGACATTAGATACACTGTTATTATGTGTATAGAGCTGGAGGCAGACTGCTCAACACATGAATCTTAAGCAGATAAGGGTTAAGAGGCAACAGAGCTCTGAACAGAGGCTCACAGTCAAGCTGCAGTACTTCAGTCTGCACTCCGGACTACTTTCCTGATGTCTGGGACTTGTCCTGGTTTTGTGCTGCTTTCGATTCAGACATATTGGTTTTGGCTCCTGATAGATATTGACCCATGTTTATGCTGTTCTCTCCTGGAACTCAGTTTTGGCGCTGAGAAGCGAGTTTTCAACCACACTGCAGGAAATCATATCTTCCTTATATCCTTATTTGACAGCTGGTAGGTCAGTGATGATCAGTTTGTTTTATATGACAGACACCAATCGAATGTGTGCAGCAATTTGAAAACTGGAGCAATTCTGACAACTTCCATTTTAGCTGGACTACCAATTTCAGCCTGTTGATGGTGGCTTCGTTGACCCACCACTTTGGTCCGACTTAACATCAACATGTAAGCATGGTCAGTAATAGCACCCTGATATTATTGCTAACCCATGCACCACTGTGCCTATACGTACAGACCATCTAATACAGACTCCCATAGCTGCTAGCATTGCAATAATATGAAATGTTCCAGTATGTAATTCAACACACATCTAACATGCATCCATGTTTATTATGCACTGAAAACAAAAGTGAGTGGTTTTGAGATATTTTTTCCCAAATCAAAATGAAATTTGGGCTGTGAACTTTGTATAGCTTTACATATTGACACATCCACCTACTTTTATCATATTTTTGGAGAAATTATTCTGAAAGTAAATGGTCAAATGTCAGGATGTCTTCGATATCACACACACACACACTGAGACTCACCCCATGGTTTAATTATTTACTAAAAATGTAGTGTCATCACTTACAAATGTGTCTTCTCCGCATGAAATGTTTTTCTTTGACATTTCAGTCTGATATAAAACTTACTGAAGGAAATTCCTTCTCTAAATTGACAGACCTTCACCCCAATTAATGATAGTTACAGGATAACAGATTGATGTGAAAAGTGTGATTTTGCTTGTGATACTCCATGTTGAAGGCCACACTTGCAACACCTGACACTCACTGAAGCTGTTTGGAGTATCCATTTGAACTTGTCATAAAAGAGAGGCTTTAAAATGATTTGCTAGAAGAGCACCTTCAACCTCAATTCCTACCCCCCCCCATTAAATTGCAACTCTAAACCACATAAAAACAGCTCTTCCCTGCAAGCGGTCTTCTTTAAACAATAGAGATCCCTTTGAGAGAAAGGGATCTCATATACCTCACACCAGACGTATTTTACACCATACACTACATCCACTGCTCACACACAATCTCAAAGCTTTACAGTGTTCAAATAGAAATACCGCTCTGTGAGGCATACACTTACAGAAGGATAAAAGTACATGTTTGGGAGGCAATGTTTAAAGAAGGTAAAGCTCCTAAGAAGCTACAATATGTTACAGGGTCACTTCGACCTGACAATATGTAAGGTTGCAGTAACCTTTGAAATCTAGTCAGTTCATCTTTGAGACCGAGTCGACATTTGTGCAAACTTTTGAAGTAAAATCCCTCAAAGCATTCTGGAGATATTTCTTTCACAATAAGCAGTGTCATGGTGACCCTGACCTTTCACATCCAAATGTAATCAGTTTATCCTCTAAGAAAAGTGTGAAAAGTGAGCCACATTTATCTCGATCTCTTTTTTTTTAGATGTTGCCTGATACGAAGCATGAGGTCACAGTGACCTTGACCTTTGACCTCCAAAATCTAATCAGTTGATCCTTGAATTGGAGTGGACATTTGAGCAAAGTTTGAAGAAAATCCCTAAAAGCGTTTCTTGAGATATTGCGCTCACAAGAATGCCCCGGACAGGGTGACAAGACGTATAACCCGAAAACATTATGACTCCGGCCTTTGGCTATTTCCAGCGCTGAGGCATGAACATACAAGCAGCCCAGGCCCAGGTCAGATGCAGGCAATAAAGAAAGGGAGACCTGTGGACCTCCTGACCTCATTATGCCAGTGGAAGGCAAGCCGCTCTTTGTTCTTTGTGCTGCCTGTGGCACCTCTTCTCCTCGTCCACTGTGACTCCCTCTCTCTCTCGCCCTATCACTAACTATCTATCTAACTGTCAATTTCTGAGATGTGGCAGTTGATTACCCAGTCTTACCCAGTTACTGCAACAGCTAAATTAAATCTTAGTACAGACAAATAATACAGTAATAATCATGAATCTTATTGAAAGAAAGGCAATTTGAATGTGTTACATTGAATTACACCTTTTATAATGCACCTGTGCTTTCAAAGTGATTATTCCTCTTATAATTATTATCTTTTTTACTTGACTGTAGGTTTTTATCAGCAAATATAGGCTACATGTGTATGTGTATGTTGTGCGTGTGTGTGTGTGTGTGTGTGTGAATGCCTACGTGCACTGGGGTAATCCGGCAGCTGCTGCAGCCTCAGGAGAGCCTGAGACAGAGGGGAGTGAGGGAAATGAAAGTGGAGGGATGATAGTGGAGGGGCGCTCTCAGTGAGCCTGGGATCATTGATGGGGCTCTCTGGAGAAGAGAACAAACAAACTTTAAATCAGAAAGGATGAGAGGGGCCATGGCCTGCAGAAATGGAACCCTCTACAGAGTGTGCGCGCGCTCCATGTGCGCTGTGTTTGTGAGCTTACAGCTGTGTGTGTGACTGTGTGTGTTTGTATGTATGTGTCTGTGAACACTTTTGTGTCTGTCTGCAAAGCTCATTCTGCTGAGCATAAAAAGTTTGGGAGTCTGGGCAAAGTCACGAACATAAATGAAATCTGGGCTTATGGTACAGTGTAACCAAGGATTTTCCAGGCCTGTAAAGAGGCTTATAGGTAATAATGTCGCCAGCAGGGTTTGCTGTGCTGGGGAAACGGTGCCAGCGGCTCTCAGGAGTGCAAAAACAAGTTCTGAGAGTGAAGATAAGGCGGCTGGGATCTGTTCAGAAGCCATAAGCAAAGATTAGATATACTAAACATTTCACCCAACATCTGTGGCCCGGTGCGCTTTTCTTTAGGAGGCAACAAAAGCCGCCACCTAAGTGATTCACAGCTTTATTGTGCAGACTGAAACAGACTTAGCATAGACATTACACAGTAAACACTTATAGCAACATGCCTATTCACATATTTCCCTACTGCATCCTCAATGCACTTTTATTGTATGTGAAGAAAGGCTGAGAACAGGCTATACACAGTTTATTTAAGAGCGAGTTAAGGGTGCCCTTTTGACCCAATACTGTCAAGAGAATGTTCAGGGTTGGAAAGTTGCAACATATGACAAGAAAGCAAAACATACCCCATGTGGCAACATACCACACACATGAGACATGTGGGACTTGGACACAGCTTCATAAGGCTCATGAGCCTGAACAAGCTGTGTCAAAATGAATGAAATCCATCAAGTCCCTCATGTCTGGATTGTGCAGCATGCAGCCATATATACGTGGTATGTTATACTTGATACACTGACCAGTGATAAGTTCAGTGGGTTGCTCTGCCACGTGTCTCCCTCATAAAATGTCCAAGACTGTTCTTTTCTTAGATCAAGTGGTTTGTTGTGCACGCAGTGACAAGCCGCTAAGTTAATGAGGGCAATGGGCTTGGTATAAAAGCTATATATCACTAAAGAGTGTTTACTCATGAATCAAAGGGTATGAGACTGTAATGCATTGAAGGGTTTATACAAAAAATAAATAATTCAGCAGATTTGTTTAATCCATCAGAGGAGCTGTTGCAGCGTACATTTGATTGTAATTTGCAGCACAAATTTATTTTCATTTAGAACACATTTGTTTTGGAGCAACTAAGCGTCAGAACACCAATAAGCTATCATAGAAGTCGGTATATCTTCTTGCAAATAATCCGCCTCTCCTGTCCTCTTTTTCTTTTTCTTTCTCTTTTTCTCTCGCTCAGTGTCATACCAGGTGAAGCAGGGTACGTGTGAGGTCGTGGCCAACCATCGCTGCTGTAATAAGAATAAGATTGAGGAGCGCTCTCAAACCGTCAAGTGTTCCTGTTTTCCAGGGCAGGTCGCTGGCACCACCAGAGCTAGACCATCCTGTGTGGAAGGTAAAACACTCCCCAACCCTGTGTGTTTGTGTGCCAATGTGTATGTTCATATATCCCAATGAAATACAGAATCATCCTACACTATTGAATCAAGGAAAATATCTGATATGTTTTGTCCATAATTTTAAATGTCTGACAAACATTGGGAAGATGATGAGAATTAAGAATTCATTTTTGTAGGTCTGGAAATGTTTATGTAACCATTGACCCTCTGCTGAGTCTAACAGGGTCAAAGAGGCTAAACATGTTTTTAATCATCTTGCATCATTAGAGTTGCTACATGAAACATCTCACCTAAAACAAATCATTACAAGATTAATTCTGAGATATTCCTTAAATCAATACATGAGTTCACTGCAGGAACAGATGAATATATTGCACCTCATTTTAAATTGCTGCAAGGTTAGATTTGGTGTGAAAATTGCTTTTTCTGTGGCACAAAACAGGAATCCGCTGCTCTTCTGCCTTCAGCACAAACGGAGCTAAACCTTTGAAAGGTGGCCGAAAACATGAAAAGCTGATGGGAAAACGACGTTTAGCCTTTCTTTCCTTCTCAGCAAAGCCACACAACAAAGAAACACACAAGGGGTGAGCCGGGGAGAGGATGAACAAACAACAAAAGAAAGAAATGATGAATTGCTGTCTTAGCTCTTGAAATTGGAACCATGAAAAAATGTCCACTGGGGTTTTCTTTGTGTTTGCTAATCATACAAATGAGTCAGTTCATTTGGAGGTTATTTTATAGTTCCAAAGAGACCATGAAACAAGAAAAGGCTAAAGTCACTAATGCAGGTAATGGAAGCCCAGTCCACAGTGATTCCTTGCCTCCCTATTCCCCCCCCCCCAGTGTTGTATTAAAGGAGCGACAAGTATATGACAGCTGTCGTCCAAGACTGTCCCTGCCTCAAGACTGGAAATTGAATTGGCAGTTTAAAGGGACTGATTTAATTTGCGACAGCATTCCATTTCATATCTAGTCGGGTCACCTATTTTAGTAAGTTAGTTTACAGATGGTGGTATAGAGAAAGTATTTTCTACCGATCTCTTTTATAGGTCAAGACATTGATCCCAGAAATACTACTGATGATGTCGTAATCCAAGCTGATAGGGATCTAAATAAAGAATAATAAAAAATAAAGAACATAACAATGGCAAGAGGGAAGCTTTTTTGGGGAAAAAAAATATAATCAAATCATTATGTTGTCCATAGTAGTATCTAGCAACATACTCATGGACAGCAAGCATATACATACACTTAGTATATATTTCTGTTTAGTTGTGTTTGTGCCTGTTAATGCAAGCTGTCTATAAGGGAGAGTAGTGATGACAGATGAGCGCTACGGATCGACATTACAAGACCTTTGTTCAACCCGTTTGCCCGCACTGTGAGCTCCGGCCCAGCAAGAAACCAGCAGTGTCACTGACCTCTATCATCCACAGAGATCTCAAAACACACAGACAAATACACACACACACACACACACACACACACACACACACACACACACACACACACACACACACACACACACACACATAGGCACACACAGGCACGCACGCACCCTCCCCCCACACACACACACATACACACACATTATTGGCAGACCCGATCCAATCATGCTGTATTAGCCCCATACCAGTGGAAAATACATAGTTGTCTCACCCGTGAGTAGAGCCAGTGAATCTCTGAAGCTCACAGGTTGTTCAAACTGTTAAGGTCAGCCCGGAGGTGGAGACTGAATCCACACTCACATCGACCAGAATGATAGGCAAACACATACAGACACGTTGGTGAGATGTATGGACAAATATGGAGTGATGTATTTTCTCAGACTAGGAAGGTTGCAAATTTGTTCAGTGTCTTTTAAAGTTTTATTTCTTATATAAATAGACACATAGGCACATCAATTGATAATTGTAATACTGTTTTTTTCTATTGATTTTGTGCATTGCTCAGAACTGAAGCCACAGTCCAACACAAATCCGACATCCATCAGTTATCAGTTAAAATGATTTGAGTGATTTCTCATAAATCGCTGTTTCATTAAAGAATAATAGTAAAATATTTTCTTTTGATGAGCGTACCATAGTTCTTTAACAAGAGTGAATGCAAACGCAGCAATTTGCTTCAATAACTTTCACCAGAATTTTTATTCACAAGAAAATAAGTTGTTGCAAACAAAATCTCCTGAATTTTCAGGGCTGAATAAAAACATCTAAAGAAAAACAGAAAGATAATCTCTCATGCAGTGTAAGGGTGAGTACTGTGGGGTTTCTTAGCCCCCTATCTTCAGCATTAGGCCACACATTTTCATCACCTTATATTTTCTCTAGTGATGCATCTGGGAATATATCTCCTTGCATGTCTAAAGTGTCTTCACACCCAGCATTCATAGCAAAGACGTCTGGTCATGTTGATGGTGGTTTGTAAGAGCCCATAGTGTAACCATGACCCATCATTTAATTAAAAAATAAATAAAACCCCTTATCTAATAACTGGTCGATATTGTAACAAAATGCTGATTGCATAATGTAATAACTATTTGCCCATCATGAAACAACTTGTCACATTATGGTTCAATTATTTCATTATAAAGTGATTTTTTTTCTCCATAGTGTTAATAATTGTATTACATTATAGAGTGAGTCAACAATGAATAGATTAAAGGGGTAATTGATTTAATGTAGAGTGTATTATGTATTACAAGCACTTTTTTCAATAGCAATAGCAATTTTTCAATAATTTGTGTAATTGTTCAGTAATTGAGCTGATGTTTTTTGTTGTTAAAGTAAAATTATAAGAATATTTTCAAGACTATTTTCACATCATGCACCAATATTTGTATTTTCTTTTGACCATATCGAAAATTAATTTTTATTTTGTACTGCTCGCTTGTGGCAATATTTGATCATCATGACAAAAATACATAAAAAAAAGTGGGCACAACTGAACAAACACAAACATATCATAGTCAGAAATTTCAGATCAGCCTATAGTCAGTCATTAAAGTCAGAATTAAAAAAATATTGCATTGAAATATGTTTTACAATATTATCATTGGACCCAAAACAGATTTGCAAACAAATCTCACAAATTATGGAAAAGTCATTAAAAGTTTAGTATCAAGCTGAAAAAAACAATATTAATCTATTTATTTGTGTGCTGTAAACTGAGGCCCATGAATTTTTGGGAATAATTTTATTTCTCGGAAATGAAACAAACAAATCTCTGTCGCTATGAATCCCTTCTGACTTTCTCTGCTGTACTCTAACTGTCCAATCACTCTCCATATTTAGTCATCATAACTATCCATAATACCCAACAGCATCCAGTGTGTTGCTATTCCTGTATGTGGCCAGTAGAAGGTGCTTTTCCCATTCAAATGACTCGGTCACAAACACACTTGCCTGTTCATTTCAGCACTGTTTTCACCCAATAAAGCAAGTAGATTTGTTGTTTAACCTCTTTGATGAGATCCCAGATGGGAACAATTGCTTGATAATGATCAAATCAGGCAACCATAGCAAAGATGATTGGCTTTGTAATGGAAGTTGGGATAAACAAGGAACCATGTGAAACTTTGATAACCTTTCGGAACAGACATTGCCCTGATGCTTTGCTTTTGCATGCTAAAGACTACTTCTTGTTTTGCCAAGAGTAAGGAATGATGCTGACTAGAAGTGTGTGACTGGAAGTCTATCAATGATAAATTACCTTTGAACACTTTTTCTGTTTCTACCTGACAGGATCACACACACACACACACACACACACACACACACACACACACACACACACACACACACACACACACACACACACACACACACACACACACACACACACACACACACACACACACACACACACGCACACACACACACACACATTTCACACATCACACTATAGTCATGAGGTTTTCTAACTTGCTATTCTGATCTCACCTCCAACCCGTCACCACCCCTCCCTTCCATATCCGGCGCTCAGTAGCACTTATCTCATGAGTCATGATTGACCCCTGGTTCACAGTTACAAAAGATCTTCTCTCATTCAACACTGTCTTACACACACAAACCATGCACAGATTACACATGCACACATGCTACTCTCGCCTTTCCAATTGTAGCACTGATGGAGTGAGACAAACCCCTCTCAGTAGCCTGCCTTTGTAGAGTAACCATAGTGTAAATGGAGTTACATTATTGATGTTGGCTGAAAGAGGGGTAAATGGCACCAGGTCCCATTACTGGCTGGCTGCTGCACGGTTGGGGCCCATTACTGTGAGACTAACTTTTCCAAATGAACTCCATTCATCAAAGAAATACAGTTACAGTTAAAATGATTAACATTGAACACACAACTATTTTGTCTTTACTTTCAGTTAGAATTCATGTATGAAAGAAGAGTTGCTGGTGTAAAAAGCAAGATGATTTGGAGTCTAAATCTGAGGCTGAAGTGATTTCAGAAGTATGATCAGTAATAGGCAATCAATTAAAGTCAACAGGTAAATCTGTTTCTAAGAATACTAGTTCATTACCCCACCCTAATGTACGTTGTAATTGGTCCATTTGTGTCTCATGGATATCTCATTTGGGGCCAATTTTTTTTGAACTAACAAGCTTGTTCAAGTGAAGACAAAATGTGTGTCCACTGTTTGGGGTTTCCTGCAGTAGCACTCAGGGTAACTAAACTGCTTCTGTCAAGTTTAGTTATGCTTACAGGGTTAGTTAGGAATATGTTGATAATGCTTTGGGCTTTTGTACGCCTACAGGGAATAAATTTAAGTGTTATTATTAATATGCCTACAACGATGTATACAATACTGACAGTAATATACTGCAGTGAAATTTAAAGGTTCTCATTATGAGGTATGACCCCTCTCAGAGGGTCAAATTATCAATGCATTAATGGGGTAGGGAGAAATTTATCCTTGTAGCTGACACATGAAGAGCTAAATGGAACTGCTTTATATAGGCCAACTGCTGGATCGTTTAACTGTCGTTTGGTTATGTGTTACATTAAATGAACCTCAATTTTTTTAAATACAATGTTACTAGTAAATGCACCGACTAGATGAATGAAGTGTAGAGCAAAAGGTACATTATATTCCTCTGAAATGTTATGGGGCAAAAGCAGAAATACTTAACTATATGACCCCATATGGAATCTGGATTTGTTTTCAGAACTTGCAAAACAGGACGTTAACTCTCTCCACAAGAACATCTTTAAAGTGTGTTTGGTGGTGGAAAAAGACAGACAGGGCAGAGACCTGATAAAAAACAGTGGATGTGTGGATTTAATTTGGTGTGTGATTTGCCAAACTGTGCAATAGAAACAAATTAAATTTCATCACTGGGCAAAGAAATCTAGTTTAGCGTTTCAGCACACATCAGCCGGCTGCTGTTTACTTCTATATCTGTTCCATAATGTGTCATGCTTCTGTCATTTTGTCAGTCCGTAGCTGACTGTGTATGTGCGGAACCATTCACCGTGTATAATCTTATTCTGACAGTTTTTTTCCACTGCACTTTCACCTTGTGTTTTTTCGTCATGCATACCTGGGTGTGCCGGCATGGCTGTGTGAGCCGTGGCAACAGAGATACAGTGTGTTAGTAAATCATTGTAGAAAGAGATGGATGCCTCTCTCCAAATGTTTCTGCACTCCAGGCTCACTGAGTGGAACAGTTACAATGCCTTAGGGTATCCATACCTCTGGGTCCATCCCAAACTTCTTGTTTGTGTTTTTGTGTGTGTTTTAATGTGTGCGTATGTATGTGTATGTGTGTGTGTGTGTGTTTGTGTGTGTGTGTTCCCCTTAAATATTAATGACCTGTGAGCAAGGCAACAGGACTGCTTGTGATTGTGCTTTTACGCCTATAACACTTCCTGCATAGGGACTGTATACACATGCAAGCACAAAACACACAAAGACATATGTGCACAACAGGCACGTGTGCACACACAGATGCAAAGTAAAAGCAAACTCTGTAGTGCAGTTTGTGTTGCTCCATTGTGTGAGTGCACATGGTACCTTTGTAAAGTATTAATGAGCAAACACTATAACAGGCATACTCCTGAGTGCCCATATTGTATTAGAAGGCTTCGTTCGAATGATACAATGGGATATGCCATCATTGAATTAGTTTTTTTATATATACTCATCTATTATTCTTTATCATGTGACTTGAATGTCTTGAGATGAAAGGGTAAGACTGAAGGGGAATGCTCTTTGAACGTGCAAAATTGGTGTTCAATATTAATTTCCAACACTTGAAATACGTTTTGCATGTCATTGTTGGATGGCAGAGTTGGCTGTTCTCATATCACATTTCCTACCTTAATGTGTCTAAAAAGAAATTAAGCTTTTTCACAGATGAAATATTAATATATTATGTGAGATATACCAGACTGATTGTCTGCCCCCCCACCCCCATGAAAACAGTGTGTGTGGTTGGGTGGGAACTTGTTTATTCTGTTTAATTTAGCTGAATATTAGTGAATTTTCTTTTTTTTTTCAAGTTTGAAGTTTTTGCATGTGTCTTGTTTGCCAAATAGCCCCTCAACACCTGTGAAGTTGCAAAAAAACCCACAAACTCTCAAAGTGTTGATCGATCAATAACAGCACAACAGCACACTGTTTACATTAAGTATAAAAATAACATATGATGATTACTTTTATTTGGCACCCGGAGTTCGAACAACACACCAAGCATGTGTTTATTCCACAGAACATACAGCCTATGTGGATGAGGGGACCTGCAATTTCAACTTAGTCCACTTGATGTCACAAACATTACAATGACAATTCAGGCGTCGCTGCGGGAAGAAATGAAAAGAGGCTGTGTTGGGGTGAACACTTATAATGCTGACATACTGGCTCACACACTCAAACAAATATGAATATCTGTAACCACAACAAGCATAACGATGAGTGGCATTCATCAGGTGTGCGTTAGATTGACATGGTGTGATCAATAGGAGGAGAGACATGGCTGTAGGCAGCCTCATAGCGTGGAACCTCAGCAGACCTTGTTTGGAGAACCCCAGAGACTATAGGCGAGAACCTGGGGAATAACATAGCCTCAGTCCCTTGTGTTGCCTAATCACCTGCACAAGCACTGTCTAGACGTTTGCCCCGAGCTGAGCCCGCGCTGGAAGTTTTGATGGAGAACTTAAAAGGGAGCCATTTTGAGTGTAGACTCCATAGTAATGAGCTGATAGTAACGGTGATGAAATGTTTTCCTGAGCTCTAAACCTTTTTTTAATTAGCATATGCACCTTCTGAATATAAATGCAGGCTCTTAATGAGACTGATGCAATTAGAGTAGGTAGGCTCAGAGGTACTCAATAAGTTAGAGATATTTTTTTATGAAGAATGCATGTTCTATTTTGAGAAAGGTGCATTGTTCATTTTCTCATACTTGTTGAATATATGGGATTTTTTTTTCAGGGGCCATAGTTTCAAGAAATGCTGACAATGTTTTAGCTCAATTATTTTTTAATGCAATTAAGTATATGAGACATGACAGCAGACCCATAAATAAATCACTTAACATTTTGGGAAATACACTTTTTTCTTTTTCTGATTTTTCTTTATCTAATTGAAAAGATTGATACCACTCTTACAACTGTACATTTAATATGAAGCTAGAGCCAGCCGGATGTACAGTTGTACCGGGATCTGTCCAGAGCATATATAGTATATAATATGGATGTATCATCCGTGCTGACCTCAGTTATTCACACGGCATCCAATAATCCTGGTTTGTACGCGTTGGCATCTTGTGAAATTTTGTGAGGGACAACGGGCGGAGAGCTGTCACTCAAGAGATCGCGCCAATTCATTTTAACCTCCAAAAGAATAAAAACTAGCCTGCTAGGAAAAAATTCACCCCCCTCAGTGTTGTCATGGAGATATGACCTAAACATACAGACTATAATGGTTTTGGGGACCAGGCTGTAAATAAGTTTAATAAGACTTTGAAAACGGCCTGTCTAACAAGTGAGTCAAAGAAAAATTGCTCAGTCTTGGTACCACCCCCAGTGGCCACCGGAAGGTACTACAATTTTGGTCACTTCCTTATTGGATGCTGGTAAAAATTGCTGAGGTTGGGGCTTGGTCCAGAGGTCCCCTTACTAGCAACTCTAAAGCTCCCCAAATTACATTTAGTGGATTTAGTGTGCTAGATTCCAACTAAAAAATTTCAATATATAATGGGTTTAAAATACAGGAATTTTTTTTTTTCACTTTGGTTTTTGTAAAATAAAAATGTCCTATACAGTGTTGATCAGTGAGCTTTAGAGGTGCTCGTAGGTGGACAAAGCACATCTATTTCCTTCCGTTTATAGTCTTTGTGCGAAGCTAAGCTAACCAGCTTCTGGTGGTAGCTTAATATTTACTGAACAGAGTGTTATCAATAAATCAAATAAGCGTATGCTCCTGAAATGTTGAACTACTCCTTTAAAGTGGAATTCAAAATGTCCATCCAAAGTGGTCATCAAATGCTTTAGCTCCTAGCACCAATGTCTACTAGCAAACATCTACTATTAGTGGAGACAAGAGAAAAATATGGTCCCAGAGGCGATGATCTCAGAATGAAGTACTGCAGACACACTAAGTACCTCTGTAATCTTTTTATCATCGACCTGTTGAGACCTGTCTGTGAGTGCTGCCCAACATCTGAACTAACCATGACATCACAGGCCCTGCAAAGGCCCCTGTTAATTTTCTCAGTTGACAGGCAGGTGCTTATGTGTCATGCCCGCCGCCCCGCCCTCCTAGTATAGCATGCGATAAGCAGCAGCAGGGAACGCTAACTCCATAATAGCACTCACAGGCCATGCCCATTAGCTCTAAATAACACTCTCGGAGTGCAAAGCACCGTCGTCGACACCATAATGGCCACATTAACGAGCATTACACAGCCATTGGTTTTTAGAACCGCTTACTGCCACTGAGCTCATGCATCATAACAGTGTGTTCAACATTACTCTCCACAATAGCTGTGAGATTTTTTTTTTTTTTTTTTGCAATGACTTGACAACTTGGTGTTGGCTTTCCTAGTCTCCCTATGAATTCCCTCTTTGTCATTGCATTTGTGCAACCTATGTTGTACTTCACTTCAGTTCATTACTCACATTCTCCTTTCTTCTTTGGACACAGCGATAGTCATCCTCAAACAGCCTCTCTCATTCCGCCCTTCTCTCTCTGCCTCTCTCAGTTCCACTCGCTGCTCATTTCCACAACACAAACATGTTTTCTTGGCGAACTCATTATTAAGCCATGTCTTCCCCGTCTCTCTTTCTCACAGTCCCTGTGTTTTCTTCTTACTTAATGCGTGAGAGGATCTGTCCATGTTGTTTTGCATTATGCAGTTGAAAGCCTGTTTCCCTGCCAATACTAACACATCTCCTTCCTTTGTTGGGAACAATTGTCACTAGAGGAAAAAAATTCCTTCCAAACGTCATCAATCCACCGGCTTGATGAAGTTGGAGGAATGGGCACACTCTTTTATCCTTCCTTCCATCCACACATGAGACAGCAGGAGGGATAGATGATGAGTTAGGAGAGAGGGAATTGAGTTATTCTCAGCAGTCGGGCTGTCTCCTGTCTAGACAGTAGGTCAGATGATCCGGAAGATTTGAGTGTCAGCTGCTAAGCCATGAGAAACCTGTGGGCTTTAAGACTGGATTAACTGTAGCTCAGACCAAGTTCTGAATCTCAGTGATATCCATATTCTTGCACACAGATATGTTGGAAAATCATCACTTCATTTTTGGGAAAATTAGATGCAATTAGGGAAATGTGGTTTCAATCCTTTCTTTAAGAGTCAAACTCTTGAAGGCCCTTTGTTTTTACAACATTGCATGGAATTAAAGAGAGAGTGTTTCAGAGAAAGCTCTATGTCTGCAAAAATCTCGCAATTGATCATACACATTAATTTCTCTCTCATATACAAGTGAGCAGACTGTTTAATAGATAACATTCCTTCACCATAATCCTGTTCTTTTCCCTCATGATTCGGCTTTAGGATTAATACTCATTAGCTCATTGTTTAAATGTGCCTGCGTTTCGCTGATTATACAAAAAGAACCCCAGAAAAAAAGGGAAGATCTGTAGCTGTAGTTTAAAGTAAATTATAAGAAGTGACTGACATCTGCACAAATGCACAATACAGCATTTATATGTGATCCAATGTTGTGGGATTAAATTAATCTAATTAATCACTGAGGTTCTAGAGGTATGAACAGAGCCACAGTGTTTCCACTTATTGTACTGTTTCCTGCAGTAGGATCAGCACCATGGACAGCGCTTGTGAAATTGACATTGCTTCAATGATTTTAGCCATTCTAAGATAGTGTTCATGTTGGCTGTTGAAATAAAGTAAATTAGGCAAGGGAACAGTTTGTGTTGTGCACTATTCTTTCCCATTGTCATTAATACTATTCACCGTATCGTTGTATCCATTTTCTAATCCGTTTCCTCTGAACCTCTGCCCTGCTGCTCAAGCCTCAATCGTGGTTCAGAAGTGGTGGTGCCAAATGCATCCATGCATGGACGGGGAGGAGTGTAAGGTCCTGCCTGACCTCACTGGCTGGTCCTGCAGCACTGGCAACAAAGTCAAAACCACCAAGGTGAGAGGAATGCCTGACTGTGTTTGTATGTTTGTGTACATGTGTCACATTTTGTGCATATGTCCTCTCCCACAAGTCCTCTCATTTGTTGCTGTTTTCTGTGCTTGCACAGTGTCACTTACAATATATCTGATCTGAATATCTGATAACTTCTAATGCATAAGCGACAACAAAGTGTGTCATCTGATCAGTAAACTATTCTCATTAAAAAGTCCCCAGAGAAACAAACAATGTCCATAATGATAAATACATGTATTACTGAGTATCTTCTAGCTCGACTTATTTTTGATGAAGCTAGAAGTGATCTTTCATTAAATTGATTTTGTTTCTTCTGTTAAAGATCTTGCCTCAGTTAGTGTTTAGTAAACAAACAGTGCCAGTACTCTCTAAGTAGGGGAGAACGGGGTAAGTAGGCACACTTTTTACTCTAGTGAGAATTGCTCATCACCAAAACATCTGTCAATAGCCATTCCTACATTACATTGAAGCTTAAGGTGTTGGCTTGAAATGTGTGTCTCTCTTTTTTTCCAACTTATTGTAATGAAGAAGTAATTTACCATCAAAGACACTCTGACACATTGTGACAACCAACCCCATCAAGGGGTCGGTTGTCACACACTATGGGGTTGTTTGTCACAATGTTATCTTAATGGGAAAAATCTTAAAAAGAAGGCAATGAGGCAGAACCAAATTTGAAAGTTTAATTGCATTGTCAAGTTGACAAATAGGCCTACATAACTTACTGTAGCCTTGGCAGCTGGTCTAGTTTGGGATGCACTGGGTTGTTTTGATTTTGTTGCCCTTTTTTCTTTTGCTTGCTAGCTGCCTTTTCCTGCTCTATTCTTTCCTTCTCTGGGGTGTCAGTGAGGATACAGCTTGACAATTTCTTTCGTTATTGGGTTCCTTTTCTGGCTGCAGCCTTGAGATAACATGTGACAACCAACCCCCCAAAAAATTTGACGACCAACCCCAACCTGAATTTCTTGCTAGCATCAAGGCCAACAACCATCTGACAACTAATTAGCTTGCTAACAACAATCTAAACTATAGCTTACCCTTCACACTTTCTGAGGGTAACAAGTGTTTTGTTATAAACCCATTGTGTAAAAGCCTAGAAGAAAAATACTGAGAAGCAAAATATTTTGAATTTGACATGAAAAACACAAAACATCCTCTCACCTGAAATGCAGCTGTCTTCCTCCAAGGAAGTCTATGTATGTGACCTCTGATCCCAATTCTGGACCTTTTTTATATCAACATTTCAGAGCTAGCGCGCTCTGGTGGCGAGATATAACGAATGTGACATCCAACCCATGTGACAAATTACCCCGTTCTCCCCTACTTTATATGACTACGTATGAAACAATAAATAAATTCAGAAGTCCTTGCCAATCAAATCAAAAATTATCTTAAACAAAAGTTGTTTATATCTTCAATATACCCACAAATGAATTTAGTCTCATTCGAGGGCTAATTTCAAACATTAATAAAAAATTTAAATGAAAACACAGAGCTAATCAACGAACGAACAACCCCAATAAGCTTTATTTGTTAATCTGCTGCGAGTGCATCCCCTCAGGCACAAGTGAAAAAAGAAACTAATGGAGAAAACACAAGGCCTCTGTGCACTCTGTAGCCCGCACACAACGCCTATGCGACACCATGTAGACTGACGCTATTCAGATGAGATAAACTGATTTAAATGAGGGTCCTTCATGGCCCCTTGTAAGCTGCTGAAGTGTGAAAGTTAATTTGCGGGACTGACGACTATAGGTGTATGGGTGTACGTGGCGGAGTGCGCAGCGTGGGATGGAGCAGGCTCAGTTTATTTACAGGTGAAATATAAGAAAGAAACAGTTGTGAGGGGAAGCAGGCGCAGGCGCAATAAGAGTAATTGCTCGAGAGATGGCATAACAGCACAACATCTGTCGCATTCATTAGAATGCATTGTGGCTGGGGCCTTCCACCGAGGCTTTACAATTAAGAGTCATAATTAAATTGGTGAGTGGGATAGACTGTGGAACAGAGGCACTGCTGGGCTCAGTCACAGGCAGTGGAATTAATGACCCTGGGCCTAACACCAACTCTGGGACTGATAGGTGCAATTATCATCATTCTGTTGTACGTTGCCATCTCTCTACTTCTTCTTCTCTCCCTTTCTCGCTTGTCTCTCCCACCCTGTCTGACAATAGCTGATCAGATGAGAGAGGGACGGGGAGCCAATGGCTGACTGCGTCTGTGGACAATAATTGTGCATTTGCAAGGTGCTTGGGGACCAGGGAGCAGTTACTTGGAGACTCGGTGGCAGATGTAACTGAAGATAGTCGCAACGAGACATTGAAACCGTGGCAACTGTTTTGCGCGGCCTTGCTCTGTCGCTCTTTATCCTGTGTCTCTTTTCACTGTAACCCTGACCTCCTTTCACCACCTCGACACCGCATTCACTATGATGATCTATATCTGTCCATCTGTTTCTCTCTCACACAGCGTAGGTGTACTGCACAAAGATGCATAGATTGCCTGACTGAGGCACCGGAACACTGTTAAACAAGAAAGAGTAAATAATGCTGTAGCATGTGATCAGTCCTGCCCAGACAAACGACTGGGCCCCTGAAAAGGTCCAGTCATTGGGCCCCCTTTACTCATACTGAACTTGTATCAATATGCATGATGCGCTTATTCCTACATAAACACATACCTGTACACAGGGCCGGTTCTAGCCAGTTAGATTATGTTGGGCTACTGGAAATAATAGTGGGCAGAGACACCGACGATGCGAGCGCGAGATCAAGTGCAGAGATCAAGATCTCTGCACTTGCTTTTTGGCACATTTACTGTAATGTAAGCTTTTAGACACACCATTGCTGTAGAGGGGGTTTACCATGATAGCACTGCTACCAGAAGCTTTCCTCATCAGTATAACAACCATCTGCCACCTTTGTTTAAAGGCTAAATATGTAATTTTCTATCTTTTTTAGAAAATAATACATAAAATATACAGAATAATTTGCAGAACACCCTCACAAAGACACCTCAAAACTTGATGAAATATCACAGCATCTCTGAATAGAAAATCCACTTCTGCTGGCAGAAATACTGATATTAAAGGCCTACTTCACCGGTTGGAATATGAATATGTATTGAACTCGGAGATCCTATGAAGTATAAATGTGCAAAAAAAATTTGAAATCGGATCATCCTAGCCTGAGAAAAGGCAGAAAGAGTGTTTTATGGTCTCACTGTCTAACCCTACATTTCTCTTTCTGTGACATCACAGAAAGAGAAAAGTAGGGTTCAATATACTTTCATATTCCAACCGGTGAAGTAGGCCTTTAAGGAATTTTCCGGGGGTCTAAAGCCCTTGAAAGTTCCCTCTTTTTTTCCTTTATTTTCTGGTACCCTGATTTATGTCCAGGACCTGGCATCACTGAGCTGGCTAGGTTAGCTTGCTCATCATCACTACATAGCTAACGCTTGTTTGGTTGACCTGCTGCTTGCAACGGTTTTGAGGGGGAAAAAAACGACCCATGATATTTTTAGTTTTTCAATATAAAATGTGATATATTTAATGGATAAAATATTTTCTTTTATTATAGAAAGTTCTCTTGCGAATATAGCGTTCATAATAAAGGTTGGCTAAATTGGTCATCTCCAAAACATTTTTTATTTTTTTTCTCTCTGGGCCCCCCCTGGTGGCTGGACCCTAGAAAGCTTTGCCACTTTCTACCCCTTATGGGCAGCCCTGCATGTGATACATTTATCACATGTCCCATTTACTGCATTTGGATTTATGGTTAAACATAAACTGTATTTTACGGCTCAAACATGATAAAAACAATCACAAAAAAATCACATATGTTTATTTTAAATGCAAATGGTATTGGGTTTGTTGCTGGAAAACAAGCTCTACACATCTCCAGATGCCGAAGTGTAAATACATCTTCATGTGAAATCCCACTTAAGCAGTTGAGACAATGTTGATCGGTCAGCCAGCTAGACAGCAAACACGCATTTTCAATCCAATGAAAAAACACAGAGCCAGAAATAGAGAGCACAAATGTTTAATTTTGGAAGATTCTCCTCTGAACTCTGATTGGCTCTTTTGAATGGAAAACATCCATTCAGCGACACGCTGTGTCATTTCATGCGATTACATGTGTCATGTGATTCTCTTCTCTCATCTGTGGCATTGTTTCTTTTTTTAGGTCACACGATAGCAAGAGAGGCACGAGGAAACCTGAAACCCTCCATGTGAAAAAGGATGGATGACTCACACACATCTACTGTACGATGGGGAAAATATCAAGGAAAGGGCGGCTGACAGGCCATCCATCACCAAACAATGGGATCAATGTACTCATCACAAACTACGTACACTTGGCCGCATTGAGCCACACATAAAGCATATAAAGTATGCCGGTTGTTGAGACCAATAGCCTACAATCATGGACACCCAGGGTACATCTGTGGACACAAAGGGACTCTTTAATTTCCACCAATGGACAACAGCGTGGATTGAACAAAAAGTGTGATTTAAAACACTGATTAAGCATTTCAAAGTATATATATTTCAACAAAGCATTTGTGAATGAGTGTGAAAGATGTGTGTTGCTTAGAGTGCTGCTGGATACAGTCCAGACTTGTTGTCAATATGTAGAGCTTATACTGGAGACAGCTGGAGATGCTTTGGGAGAAATGAAAGAGATAGCAGCTCATAAACTAGCAAATAGGAAATTAGCATCAAATTGCTCTTGTGGGTCAAGTCCCTATCATGAAGACTGTTTTGCGGGAGTCATTTTGCAGTTCTAATTAGGAATTGCAGTGTAGGATCATAACAACATATTAACAATTCATGTAAGATATTTGCACTAGTTGAAAACCGTTTGGGAATGTTTTGTTTTTCTGAATATCGCCCATCTTTCGCTGTGGATGTCACATGGAATTGAAGGTGAGCATTTTGTGAAATGTCTGACACTTGGAGTAGACAAAAAATAATATATATATATCACATCCCATTATACCTGAGTAGCTATTGGTTTAAATGGCTCAGACTATGGAGCCTTGGTTACATACAGCTTGGTACAATATGAACTAGTGATTCATCCGTCTCCTTTTCTCCCAGAAACTTTTTCAAGTTTAGCCTTCAAAGTTATATATCTTTGATCTACTTTATTCAGTCTGTGACATCTCTTATGTTAACTGTTGAAAGGAGGCCCATAAAATGTTCAAACAAGGAGGTTGAGTTGTCTTTATGTCGTTTTTCAAATGAATTAGTAGCGTTTTCTGCTTCCTCAGGTTCTTGATCTATATTAGCACTCCTCATACAAATGTATAAATGAGAGTCGTTTCAACTAAGTATATACGGAGATGACGTATGTTTCTGTGCACATGTTTCCCATTGATTGTCTCAAGTATCCCCCTCAACATCAATGCTCCAGTGAGATAAACTGAAATAGTTGCCACTGATAATGACAGTTTAAATCTTTGCAAACATGTTTTTTTCCCTTAAGTGCTCGACCATTACTGCACTGATGACAGTAACCTAGTGCCTTAAAGAACACCTTTAATTTCTCAGTGATCTCTATCCATTCTCATACTTACACTTCCCTTTACTTCAAATACTTCTGCTCCCTCTTGTGTCCACTTCTCTCTCTCTCTCTCTCTCTCTCCCTTTTTTGACACATTTCATATAACATACAAAAGATGGCAGTTAAAATAGTTTTCACACAGTCTGTCCCACACACTATATATCTTTATTTCACAGCAGTTTGTAGCCTACTATAGTGAGTTGCTTTTTTTTGCTCTCATGCTTTTCAAATCCATTTTCCTCTCTCTCTCTCTCTCTCTCTATCTCTCTCTCTCGTAGACACACATCTGATCAAGTGCGAGTCTTTTTTCAAACTGTATCTGTCTGCCTCTCTGATATGTGAATGTGTTGGGTCAGTGTGCCCAGGGGTTAGCCCGCCTGGGGCTGCTCCTCTGCCAATGAGATCCTCTGCTTTTCAGACATGCCGCTTTGTGTGAGCTATGATAAATCTGTACAGGAGCTGAGCCGCTGCCTCTCCAGCTCCAGTGCTGAGCTCTGAGCCAGAGGGAGCTGGGGGACAGCAGTGGCTACCAGTGGCAGGCAGCTCCACTCTCTCATTACTGAGAGGCCTGGATAGCACTGGGGCTTCTCTCGGGACCCGCTGACATGGAATATTTTTAGGCATACGGTGCAGCTACTGCAGTTAGGCCAGTCACACCACAATGCACCTCTTTCCTCGAAAACAATGGTCCATTTAGAGTGGGGGATATGATGGCATTCTGTGGCCTGTACATCTTTACACATGCACATTCTTTCCCCAGCCCCCCCTTTTAGACCCACATACAGTAAAAGTAGATTTTTAATTACAGCCAGCATTAGGCAAAATGTCTTCTGAGCTGTGCAAGATCAAACCATGTGAGGGCCCTGTTTCCTTCCCCCCCCCCTCCTCCATTTATACCCCCCTCCCCTTAGTATTTTGCTGATGAGCCTGGCGCCTCGCTCCCGCCGTCCCTCATTGCTCTCTGCAGCAGAATCAATATTTGAGGACAATTTGCACAGCGCTGCTCCCTCGTGGCTGGGGTCTGATGATGCAGCTCCGATGCTTCAGTTCCGACCGAGCTCAGGCCTGCCAGGGACAAATTCACAGCTCGTCTCATGGTCGCCGCTATTTAACATGAAAATCGGACACAAGTGGCACCGTGCATATATTTACAGCTGCTGTGCAGGCTGGCCAGCCCCAGAGCAGACCCGCACTCCTCCGCTTTTGCCAATTTATGAGAAGCAAGACGACTGAACTCGCTGAGAGGCCTCAAGGTATCTTGGAGGGATTTCATATTACCATATTCACCTTTAATGAGATGTTACATAGCAAGCAAGTTTAGCAGGCATCTGTGTCTCTCCCCTGGTCTATAGATTGTCCGTTCTTTGCATAAAAAAAGCCCCAAACCATGTTACCAGCTGCCTTAAAAAATTATGAAATTAATGTATTCACTCCATAAATTGTGCTTCCAGACACAAACAAATAATCTTGTTTTAAACCGCGACGGGAAGTGTCTGTACTGTGTCAACAGGGGTCTAACTTGCCAAAAGTCCCATAGAGACTAGTTGCTTTCATCTCCACAGGTAAGCAACTGGTGGGACCCAGGGGGCAGGGCCCACAGAGGTAAACAAACAGCATGGAGAACATGACTTCAGAATAACATGCTAATAAGGGAGGATAGGCAGTTTGAGTGAGAAGAACCAAAAGCTACCTGAATGGAAAAACATAGATAAAGAGTTAAAACCACAGTGTTGGAGGATCGGGGGGATTTTAAATATGTTTGTTTATGCGGTAAGCCAGGGTGTCTCCCGAGAGGCCACTTCTTGCATCGTCAAACCAAACGCCCTCCAAAAGTCCGTCGACACACTCGTCGGAAATTCACAGAACCGCTACCTAGAGAGGGATAAAAATAAAGGGATGAAGCAACGTTGTCTTAGCTTATGCATCATCTTTTGTCAAGTCCAATTTGTATTAGCCTCCAGCCATATCCAGGAAATATGGGTTGAGGATTCATGTTCAGTGAAAATGGTAATCTTCAGATGAAGTGAGTCTGTCAGAGTAGAGGCAGAGAGATGCGTGACAACTGTAGTCAGCTCCAGGAAAAAGAGAGCTTTGCCATTGTAGAGGAAGCCGGCTCCAAATCCTGCTGTCTGCAACTGACATTGATTTAATATAAGTCGGAGGGAGATTAGCTGATGAAGAAGATCCGATCGGTGTTATCGGTGCCGGATGACAGTCACTGGTCTTGTCACTGTCACTTCTGAGGGAACAAATCGTCTCGAGCCAAAATGTTTCCTTCACAAGATCAAATCGTTAGACTAACCACCATGCCATATAATTACTCAAATAGGCTAAGATGTGCATCTCAAATATACATTTTTCAGACTCCCATCTAATTGCTGCGGGCCTTTTATCGTCTCTCTCAGCTCTCTTGAGAACACAATTGCTGTCAAGCTGCCTTCATTCAGTATTCTAGTGCAGCACGTTAGATTAGCGCAACAACGTGGTCATGTGATTTTTACTGGCTACCACAGCCGGTTAGCCGTCAAGTGTTGGTGTGGGGATTAATTGCATTAGCTCCACTCTCTTACCGAGCATAGAATATGTGATAATAACACCACAACACAACCCATTAAAATTCAATGAGAACAAGCAAAAAAATGCAAACAATCAAAAGTGTCTTTAATATTCATTTTTCAGGCAGGTCTGCGACAGGCCGATATTGACGGTGGAGTGAACGGGGGATTCATTAACATCTTCTCCCTCACTGCCTCCTTTCGCTGAGCCGTTCCTTGCTGCGTCGTCAAACTCACTTATCTCTCTGAAGCAATTAGACACTGGAGGCTCCATTGACCTGAGCCTTTGTTAGACTAAGGGGCTACATTAGCATGGCCGTAGTCTTGGCAATGCATGTGTTGGTGCCAATGTGAGCAGCACTGATAAAGAGGAACCCTGCAGTGTGCACGTTTGCTTGCACGTGGGTTTGGGAGGGTGCAGGAGCTACATACAGTACATGCATATTAACTGGCTACCATCATTGTGCCGTTTGTAACGAGCACCTATATATGCTTTATTAAGATCTTTTATGTGTGTGTGTGTGTTTGTGTGTGTGTGTGTGTGTGTTTGTGTGTGCCGTGGTCCTGTTTGCACAAGGGTGTGTGAATAACTAAACTGCCAATGTAAGCAAGTCGTATCTTTATGCACATTTCATATTGTCTGCCTTTATGCTATGAGATGCAAAAAATTCAAGAGCTGAATGCACTGATAATATACACTGCAGCTATCAGACACCAGCAATATACATTTCGATATACAATGGGCTATCTCTATTGTATTATGTGGTATGTGGGGCTCCTGAACGGCACAAGTGACAGATTGAATTTGCCTACTGTAGCAAATACGATTAGAAACATATATGATAATCTGTTGATTTCCAGTGGTGGCATCTACGTTACTGTAACAATGTATTAATGCTAACCCTTAAGCAAGCTCCCACACATACACAAAAAACTGAGGTAAACATTGCATTCATGCTAAGTAGAGAGGCAATCTATCAGTTAGTGATTCAGTGTTTACGCCAATGACAGCCACAGTTAGTATGCATGCATTATTTGTAATTAATCATCCAAATGGGTTACTCCTTCTTTATTTTCCAAATGAATGGTTTGTTTGCCTGAAAAATGTCTGTTGTCTGATATGTTGGGTGGAGAAACGGCATCCTCATAAATTTCCCTGGCAGGTTAGGTATGGGCCGAGTGATGAGACAGAACAAGGGAGCATCAAACACGCAGGAGGAATCAGTTCCGCTGTTTCTGTGGCCCACTGCTACAACTGCAACATCCTTACAAGCCCAGACCTCACACGTTCTAGAATGTTGTGGCACTTTGTTGTATAATCAAGAGTTACAGTAAACTGCCACCCCCTGTGCTAGCTAGCCTTTCTTTTTGCTTTTTTGTAACTCAGGAAGTTTTCTTTCATTTATTTTTCTACAAACCTGAAAGATGTTCATGTGGTTTTCCAAGCTACATGGGGATCTGCACTGTAACTCCTCCTCTTACAGTTGTTGTTAACTTTACACAAATACAGCTCCATTATAGAGCCAAAGTGAAAACTGCTCAGCCCAATCTCATTCATAACTTCAACAATCAGTAATTTTATGCAAAGCTAGCCTTCAACCAATCCCAACTTTGCTGTGCTGAAAGTAAACTATTTGACTTTGTCCACTTTTTCAGAAGTTAGTAAACCTAATTTAAAATAACAGAAACACTAATTAAATGTAGTAATATTTCAAATTTAAAAGAAAACACACACACACACACACACACACACACACACACACACACACACACACACACACACACACACACACACACACACACACACACACACACACACACACACACACACACATACTGCAACATGTTAACATTTAATTAGTTATTTGAAAAAACAACAACAGCATATTAATGTGATTTTTTCGTTTTCATATACCTCTCTTAAAGTTTCCTTTAACAGACCGGGCCAGTCAAGTGATGAGCTGTCAGAAAGAATAGGGCCAAGGCTGCATCAAAGCAAGCTACCTTTTTATAATTTAATTAACTGCAAATCTGTTTCAGCATTTGCACCACTGTATCAAAAAATGATTAGGGTCCTGTATTATTAGTTGATGTGCCCAAATCATGTTTACGTTGTGATCCCATAGTATTGGAAATTTTCATTTAATTAAATTACCATAAACTAATGTGACATAAAGAAAAAACCTGAGGCTATATCTGTATAGGAGAACTTTGGTTTCTTGGTCTGCAAAATATAATGAAGCTGCCACCTACAGTAAATGTGGCCATGGACAGGGCTGATAGCAGTTTTTAAATTAGAAAAATATGATGATCACTACCACACTTGAAATGGGAGCTGTGGTATTTTTATATGCTGACAACTTAATTATCGTTTTGTAAAACGGTCTACTAATTTTGATAGCAAGCACTCAGAAGATAATAATTTATCAGATAATGGATAACATGAACCCAACGCACGATGAAAGAAACCCTCAATAAGAGCAACCACTTCTGGCATATTTTGCAAACAAAGGACTAAGTGAGCTTTTGAAAAATAATTGGTTCCTTTTTTACAGTCAAGTATTCTTGTAGCGTGTATGTGGACAGAAAACCCGACAGATACGTTCAAGCCTTTCAGAATGACTGATAATGAAAATTCCTCTATGAGAAAAAGATTTGAGATAGAGGCACAGATTCCTGCTTGTGGAGGAGGGTGGATCTTTGTCTCCCTATACATTGCAGGGATGTCTTGAGAAATTGCACTCATAATTTCCGCTCATCAGCTAACTTGCCATTGCTTTAGAGCAGGCGTTTGAGGCACATATTTTCAGACCCTGCTGAGTGTGGCCACACATCTGGCGGGACAGGCAGCCAGATGCCGGGCCCCTCGGCCACACCTCAACCCAGACTATGGCATCTTTCTTCCACGCTCTATACGCTGCTGGCCCTCAGAGCTCAGGGCCATCCACCTCTACAGCTGCCTCTGTGCCAGCCTGAGAGATGCCCCCGTCAGCACAGATGTGAGTGGTGTGTGTGTGGGTGTGTGGGTGTGTGTGTGTTTGTGTGTGTGTGTGTGTGTGTGTGTGGGGGGGGGGAGGTCGGCAAAATACGACTAAATCACATAATCAACGTATGTGGTTGGGAGGTGATGGGTGCTCAGCGGGCACGCAAACATTTACAATTGGCCAGGCACTCCTTGTAAACAGGAGTGGTTCGACAAAAGAGGCAGGTTGAATAATTGATAGGATGTAAGAGGATCTGGCTTTGGGGGATTTTGGAGCATTGATTCTGTCTGAGAGGGAGGCAGAGAGCGGGTGGGAGAGAGCGGGTGGGAGAGAGAGAGAGAGAGAGAGAGAGAGAGAGAGAGAGAGAGAGAGAGAGAGAGAGAGAGAGAGAGAGAGAGAGAGAGAGAGAGAGGGGAACAAAAAAGAAAGGCTTTCCTAGTGCTAACCTTTGTAAATACTTCCTCTTTCCTGTAGTGAACACCTCTCCCAGCCCTGGAGAGTGTTTACACTGGAAACCGAAAGGCTGCATCCACAAAAATAATTTTGCGGATGCAGCCTTTATAATCATCCATTATGACAACAGCAAACGCAGGCTTGAAAATGTGAATCTTTTGAAACCACCTCCCAGGATGGAATCTTTTGAAAACGCAACTGCTGCAGAACCTCTACTAGGCTAAGTGTCACCGGCAACTACTGGCTTTGCATGTGTACTACAGCGATTTCGTCCAGTTTTCTCCGAAACCATGTGCACGAGTGAAGTTTTCAAATCAATTGCATCTGAATGCGGAAACTTTTGAAAACGTAAAGGGGAAAACCGTTGCGTTTTCACAGTGTAAACTGCCCCTAGTGATATCTGTGAATGCCAGGTATAGTTTTTTGTTTTCTTTCCTTTCCAGACTATGTCTTTGTCTTCTGCAGTGCTTTTCTTTGGGATATGCTAGTTAAGCCATCTTTCCAGGGTATGCAACAACATAGAAAAAAAGAGCAGATGGCTGCAAAGAGAAAAAGAGAGAGCATTAAAGAAAGAAATGATAATAGAAAACATTTCAGAAGAATAAAAGGGAAGAGGGAAACAAAATAAAAAAAAACAGCAGGATGATAAAGAGATAGATAGCAGTCAATATGATGTTGTGCCAGTGAAAGAATAGAGAGAGACAACTTCACAGCAAAACATTTCACTTGCTCTGCCTCTGGAACAAAATATCTGAAAACAACTACCTATTTACCTGGATAAAAGTCATTAACAATCTGCTCTCGCACACAACAGAAACACACGCGCACACGCACACACACACACACACACACACACACACACACACACACACACACACACACACACACACACACACACACACACACACACACCATCTACGCTGTGGTAACCGTAACCCTTTCATCTTGCCAGCTGCCGGGCTCATAAAACGAGCTGATGTAAATAAATTCACGAGCCTGGTTTCAAGCCGTAGTCTGCCAACAAACATGCAGAGGCACACAACCCTAATTTGCAGAACCACACACTTACACACACTTACACACACACCCACACACACACACACACACACACACACACACACACACACACACACACACACACACACACACACACACACACACACACACACACACACACACAGCACACACAGTTTCACAGCCTCTTTTGACTTTGCACACTTCACATTCCCATCATGTCCGCAGACTGAGGAACAGGCTTATCTGTGCTTGTACTTTGCAGAAGTAAGAGAAAATGTCTTGAAGTCTCACTCTCGTCTAATCTGACAGAATCAAGATGTGACATTTCTCCACAATGGTCACTATAGTGGAAAGCGCTGTTGTCTTATTGTTGAGCAAGTGATGGGCACTCGCTTTTTTCAAATGCAAATGTTTTTAACAAACTACTGCAGTTGTACCATCAGGTGCTTTGACTGTTTATTGCCTGTTATTTCACTTTTCTTTTTTTTATCAGAATACATCACAAACATTGTACTTGCATATTGCACAGTGCAGCATCAGAATAATTTCTACTTCCAATCACACACAAATCACATTTTTCTGTACAACCAACTGAGTAATTTACGTGAAGTCCTGGTCTTGCCTTTTCGGTAACACTTTGCACTTAGCTATGATGGCTATGCTAATGCTTTCCCTCCTCTTGGCCTATCTATTTGGTTTCCTACAAGGCTTGTGTGTCAGGGGGAAAGTGCTAAAGACGAGGGCTTTTTTTGGGGACTTTCTTTATCTTCACTTCAAATGAATCCCATTTTGTGCATGAGGTAACCGCGAACAGTGGGTGACAAGAGACATGTGTTTGTTTGGCATTGGGTGGGTGGGTTACATCATCTAGCTGTCCGCCTCATGGCCATGCGCTCCCTCTGTGCCGACACAATGAGGAAAGGCGCTAAGACCATCATCAGAGGAAATTAGCTCAGTAGCGTTGAAAAGCGCTCGCTTCTCACAATAGCCAGTGGCCATGCTAAATCATTAGCCTGTCACATCGTCGGGGTTGAGTCCAATTATTCTCTCAATCCGCCTCCCAGCCAAATTGCATTATTGCAATTATATCCATTGCATGACATATTGTCGTGGCGAGGGTGTATGAGATGGGGACGGGAGGAGAGAGGCCGGGGAAAAAAAAGTGACAGAGATGGAGGGGCAAAACATTTTGGTGGTATTATCAAGCGCCGGGGAAACTTCTCACTGTATTGCTTTAGCTGGCTCCATAAAAGGGCATATTGATTATGTTTTCTGCCGTAATGGACATTTGTATTTACCTCAATCATCCTTTCTCTCCTATTTTTCTCACTGATTAAGATATTTCCATGCCAGATTTTATAATAGGACCTATTCTTGTAACTTGTTACAGACTTTCCCCACCTCTTTTCTCTCTCTCTCTCTCTTGCATCACTCTCTCTATCTGTGTCTACATAGTTCTCTCCCTGTCTCTCACCACAAGCTCTTGCAGTCACAGCATTCTTGTCAGGAGGCTGTCACTGCTAATCATGCTGCTGCTGATCATTGTGCATCAGATCAGACACAGGCCTTTCACTCTGATGAAGTCCGAGGTGTAATACAATGCAGTCCTGTCAAAAAGCTGCCGCGGGTTCTGTTGGCGTCACCTGCTTGAACTGTAGATCACAGTTGCTGCCAACAGAGCCAGTGCTGCCACTGGGATGTGAGAGAATCAAACTGAGGTGTTCGGCAGATATACACTGACTACTGGACCCAGATCTCTAGCCTGATAAGCACATTGAATTTCAGTTGCAACACTTGACTCCAAATTATGTCAGAACATTTCTGCTTGCGTATAATTTAAGATTAGGATCGATCTAAGTGTAGGAGAAGTTTATATTTGCAGCAACAGCTTTACTTTGCAGTTTCCAATCCACTATAAGCCATTTAAAATGTTTACTGTTTTTAACAATTTAAGTTTTGGAGTAGGACTTTGTTTTGCCTCTTCTCACCCTATTTCTTGCACCGGACATGGTGCAAGAAATGGTGAGTATGTGTTTGTTAAGTGTGCCCTTGTGTTGAATGCCTGTGTCTGTCTGCAGTGAGACCTTGGACCCAAATGTAATTAGACTTGGTAATGATGTGGCCCTGTTTACAGCTTAAGCCCTCTGCTAATGATAAATGCACTTGACATATGCAGTCCGGACTACACTTCAAAAGGAGAGTGTGGTATAAGCTCCATGTCAGTTAGTCAGCCAGAGGTAATGTATCATTCATTCACATCCTGGATCACATACACACCAACTCCATGTCCTCAGAGATGTTCTGGACTGAACACGGTTTTGACAGCTGACCAAAAACTCTGGAATTATGCAAGCTGCAGAACACATTTAACTAAGGGAAAATGTATTTCCTAAATGATACAACTATAACAGATGCTGTTCACAGCTGTTTTGCTTTGTTCTGCTGTGTATATTTTACTTGCCCAGTGTTGTAGCAAAAGCTCCTAAAGTAGTTGGTTTGAATTGTAATTGAACAAAATGTGTTTGTTGGTCACACAGAAATGTCCTGAAGACTGGTTTAATAATGGACTATGCATGGCAGGAAGCCAGTGTCAGCCAGGGGCTTGACATTACCAAAGAGAGAGAGAGACAGAGAGAGAGAGAGAGAGAGAGAGAGAGAGAGAGAGAGAGAGAGAGAGAGAGAGAGAGAGAGAAAGAGAGAGAGCCTTGACCACCTGCTCATCCTCCTTGCTTGCCATCCTGCCTGGGGGTCACTGTGGACACACTCAGCAGACCTGTACTTAAACTCCTTGGAATCTGACTAAAATGCACTTTCCCCCTCATTAATCCACTGAGCATGTGTGTGCGGCAAAGTGTGCATGTGGTGGTGTGTTGCCAGCAGTGCATGTATGGTCCAGTGTGTCCTTGTGTGTGTGTTTGTGTGAAGACGCTGGCCTGGCCCTCCAGGGGGTGAGGTGGTGGGATGATTGGGGCTGGGTGTGTGCTGATGTGACAGCGCTCCGGCAGAGCAGGACCGGTCTGTGCAGTTCCATCTGTGGCCCTTCTGTTCCTGCACCGCCTGACCTTTGACTGTCTTTAGGTGTTACATGACAAGGATATCTGAGCTACGGCCCTTTAGGGCTGCTAGAGCTGAACACCCAGTATACACTGAGGTTAGGCTTGGTAGTATGAATGTGCATGAAGTGGCTCTAGAATACATTACACCAGCTGCCGAAGGTCAAATCAATTTTGTGTGTGGATAGTCAATTTCACACATGCACTGGGACTCTGAATTTACAGAGAGTTTACCCGAGTGAGTTGTATGTGACAACACAAATGTCCGCATTAATAAACCTGGACCTCGGACTTCACCCTGGTTGCCCCCAAGTCCGTAGTCTTGGTTAGCCTCAAGAGGGGGTGTTTCTGTATAATATGTACATGGGGAATTTGTAAAGGCTTTGATTCACACTTGACACTCTGCTAATGCGAGAAAAAAACCTGTCACTTCACGGTGCTAATTTGAGTGTAATATCCCAAAGTCAGCCAATCCAACGAGGAAAAGGGGAGCAAGAGAAAATTAAGCATCTGCTTCATTTCCCTAAGTGGCCGTAGCCTTACTCATTAACAAGAACTATGCTCATGCAGAGAAGTTCCATTGATGCAAGGGTCCTCATGGAAGTATGCACACAGCCATTGAGGGAAGTAAAGCGTGTAGAAGACTATAAAGTCTGCATCACAGCTCCCCTTCATTTGCAGAGTCAACTCCCTCTCCTACGGCAGCAGATAAGTGACAACCGATGACAATGACTCGAACTTCATAATATCAAACAGACAGCTGACATGTGTTCCCATGAGTAGGAACATTGTTCATTAACCTCCGGGGTTGATGATGGTGAGCAGTAAGGCTGGCGTAGACAAAGCTGCCTATCAGACTGTTGAGGAAACATTTCTGGGTCACTGTGAAGTCAGGGCTGAGCTCATACCAAAAAGGGCTGCTGTCACAGAACAGATTGGGTGCAGAGAATGTTTACGGCCAAGGCAATGGCACTGTTTCCAGTTTAAGAGGTTAGCAAGAGTCAGATGAATCAATTAGCTACGGATGGGGCGGAGTTCTAAAAATTCATTACTAAGAGCCTAATTACAGAGGAACAATGTGCTGATAATTATATCTGCAATAATTAATAGACTTATTGTGACAAAGGAGCGTTGAGAACACAATCATCGGCTAATAGCGTATTACTACGTTGATACAATCAGCAATTTTCTTTGTAACGAGAGACGACAGAGCTAGGAAAAAATTGCAAGGTCCCAGTGTGGGGAAGGATAGGGCACATCGTTATAGATGTATTTCCAAATGAAACACATAGTCATCAATAAATCATACCAATACATTCATAAACTGGTTGTACGTAATCCAATACATATTTATTTAACATTAGTCTGTATTGTGCATTTATCTGAGACAAACAAGAAAGGGGACACAGGCAAACACTCAAAAGAACATTGCAATTTTCTGATAAACTAAGTGGGCAACCTTCACAATGAAAGCTCCATGTACATAAATGATAATATAGAAGCGTCCTAGAAGAATTTTCAGTGCGGTCCTTGCCAAACTGATGGAAGAGTTCATTACTACAATACTCTGGAGACGCCTCAATGTCCATGTTGGTTCCCAAGTGGATGTCAAGACTTGGGCAGCAGACAAGGTTATCATTGACTGCAGGTAAGTCATCTTAGTTGTTGTGTTCCTCTTTTAGCTGAAAAAAAATGTTGATCCAACCTCTCGTTGAGACAGATGTTAATACAGTACTGTGTGGGGATTTGGTGGGTTTGTGTGATTTGACAAACAAGTGCATGCAAATTCCCATGGATTGCGTCACAGTAAAGACTGTGTGAGCTTGTCGAGTAAAAAATGATAAAATATTATGTCACTACAACAATACTTTCAGTGTCTTAGTATGTATGAATGTCAACTGAACTGTCAGTATGTTTTTTTTGGATTGGTGGAGGGCCTTTTCTTACATTTGAACCACAAGCTGTGCCTTTAAAACATTTATTTCAATAGTTTAATGCTCGGAAAAATAAAATAAAATATAATGAAATAAATGCAAACAGAGCTGATTTGGACATTACTTAAAAATTTACAATATACAACATATTTACACAATATATTGTGTGTGTTCCATATTGAATAGGCCAAAAGTTAACTTTTGGAATGATTTTTAAATGTAAAGATGATATAAAGAATATGGTGACTAAAGGTCCCCATGCTCTGCTTGATGAGTTAGTTAAGGACAAGCAAATCAGACAGGGCCACAACTTGTCTGTGTAGTGGCAGCATTTAGTTTTCGGCTGTGCCTGCTGAATGAATTCATAACTTACCTTAACAAGTCTTGAGTTTTTGAGAGTTCTTTCTTAAGAGACTTTGTTTGTTATTGTGCCTATTGTCCATGCAGTTAATGGTAAGTGTAGTGTTCCCGGTGTTGTTAAAGAAGTCGTTTGTTGGTGTTAATTGAGTGTGTGAGGCAGACATCGAAGAAATAAGAATTGCAGCTTTTTTAAAGAGTTTCTGCATTTTGTTTTTATTTGGTTATGTGCTTGGTATTTATCTCCTGCATACACCCGGTTGGACTCATTTAAGTTTAAGAATGATATCTAATAATATATAATAAGTGCAATACTGGTTTCAGCGATTTCCCTAGTTCATTGTAAATGCAGGGAACTTGCTTTGTCTGCATTCAGGCACACATACACTGCCAGACGTGTATAGAAAAACATGGAATGAGGATTCATTTGTGGAGTTAAAGCCAGGTCCCTGTGCATTCTTACCTATGCCCCACAGCGATCACAATCTAATTAACCAGCTCCCAGAGAATATTTGAAAAGCGCACATAAAAGCATGACGCGAAGCCTCCTTGATGTCTTAATATGAAGTGGCAAACATTAATCCAATAACAGATACCACTAATTATCAATGTAATTGTTGCCATTTCTTCATGCATCCTTACATTTCACTGTACAGTATCCATCTTGCTAGCAATTTAAAACCATGAGAGAAGGAGGAGGTTGTCCTTAATAACTGATAGGTGTGTGCTTGGCAGGTAATGCATAGGAAACCCTGTGCCATGATCAAGGGAACTATAATTGCTCATTATAGTGTAATAGCATAAGATGTCCACAGGGAAAGTCGTAAACCCTCTACCTCATTATTACTCTTGCACACCTTTGCCTGGGCGAAATGCTATAGTCCACACACAGCAGTGTAAATGTAGGCAAAAGCCCACGAGAACAGGCTGTCTGCCCCGTTGTCAGCTGCCTCGACAGATGTCAACATGTGAACAATTGTCCTTGGTTAAACCTCCAGTGGGTTGGGGGATATGTGGCAGTATATGATGTAAGCTGTAAGAAATGAAGAGTCCTTGAGAGAGTTTGACACTTTATTTGAAAAAACTTGTGATGTTTGCATGTGACTACCAGTGCTGATATGGTTTTTAAACATTCAAGAGGCAAGCGCATCAATGTCTAAAATAAACCGCTGTTGTAGTGTTTGTTGCGGCTTTAACAATAATGAATATACCAAGCCGTTTGTAAATTACAATCACCTTTATATTCACAACAATAGTAGTTAGAGTCATCCAGGATAAATTGATATTATTACGTGACATTTAACTGCTGTACAGATTTTCATTTTCTGTTTAGTATTTCATTTCATTTCATTTTCCTTTATTTAACCTCGAAAGATCAATTGAGGGGTGACCCTCTTTTACAATGACGTCGAGTTTGTACATATACACAATATACAATGAGAATACATAACAAGTTTACACACACACACACACACACACAGACAACAACAATTTAAAACATTCAGATCAATTGAATGAGAGACATAATAGCCTAATTAAAACAGTTACAAGTGTAGAGGGGCTGATTCAAAATAATAATTTTAAATTGGTTAACAGTTATGAGTGTATTTATTTTAATTGTATGTTGTAGGCTGTTCCAGGAGTCAGGGGCACTATGGCTAAAAGCGGTTTTACCAAGCTCAGACCGGGCATAGGGGACATATAACATGAGCATGTCAGTTGAGCGGGTTTGATAAAGCCCATCTGAAATAAGCAGCATTTCTGTCAAATATAGTGGTAGCTTTCCAGTCAGAGCTTTATATATAAAAATATGCCAATGTGCATCACGTCTCTCCTTAAGGGAGGACCACCCAACCTTTTCATATAAAACACAATGGTGTGTATCATAAGCATCTCCTGTAATGAATCTCAAAGCAGAGTGAAATACAGAGTCTAGGAGTTTAAGGCATGAACGAGATGCATGCCGATAAACCACATCACCGTAATCAAGGACAGACATAAAAACGGCCTCAATAATCCTTTTCCTACTGAACAACGGGAAGGTGGCTTTATTCCTATAAAAATAGCCAATCTTTTGTCGGAGACGACAGACAAGATTTTTTATGTGAAATGTAAAAGAGAGTTTTTCATCTATCCAGATGCCAAGATATTTATATTCAGTGACTCTTTCAATATGAGATCCATTATTTGTGTGAATAATAAGATCATTAAAATGTGTAATTCTTGCTCTGGAAAAGCACATATATTTTGTTTTTTCTATATTAAGGACAAGCCTGAGATCCACTAGACAGTTCTGCAGGGTGTTAAAAGAGCTCTGTAGGTTCTGAACAGATTGTTGCACTGAATCAGAAATGCAATACAGTACAGTGTCGTCAGCATACAAATGGGCATGGCAGTTTTGTAGTGATGAAACAATGTTATTGATGTAAATTGTGAATAGGACTGGACCTAAAATTGAGCCCTGCGGAACACCATTTGTAACTGTTAAAAACTCAGTTTGGTAGCTTCCCAGCTTAACTGACTGCTGTCTATCAGAGAGATAGTCCCTAAACCAGCTACATGTAGAATAATCAAAACCAATTTCATGCAGCCTCTCTAAAAGCAAATGGTGATCTAAAGTATCAAAAGCTTTTGACAGATCAACAAAAAGTGCTGCACAGTGCATTTTTTTATCGATAGCTGTAACAATGTTGTCTAAGACCAAAGTGACAGCAGATATAGTACTGTGGCCTGCCCTAAAACCAGATTGAAATGGACTCAAAATGGAAGCACTGGATAAAAAGGATTTCAACTGAGTATTAATGACTGATTCTAGAATTTTTGCCAGGCATGGGAGTTTGGAAATTGGCCTGTAATTGTTAAGATCACTTTTGTCACCCCCTTTATGTAATGGAATGACGTGAGCTTTTTTCCAGACTTTAGGAACAATACCAGAAGAGATGGAAAGATTAAAAATATGGGTTATTTGTTTTGATATGATAAGTGCAGAGAGATTTATTGAAAATGGGTCCAAATTGTCCTCTCCCATGTACTTCCTGGGGTTGATGGCAAGAAGCGCATCTACAACAATACTTGTTGGGACTTGAACAAGGCTGAAAAGAGGAGTTTTAGAGACAGGTGGTATGCTATTTTTATTTCTCGTGGTGGTAGGCGTAGAAGGCGTAGATACTCCATTGTGAAAGAGTTTACCAGCAGCTATAAAGTGTTTATTGAAAGCTAAACCAATTTCTTTCTGATCATTTAAAATATGATCATTTATTTTTAACTGACTGGGAACAGTGCTAGAATTGTTTTTGTTATAATTCACAGCCTTCCAAAATAGTGCAGGGTTGGAGTAGCAGTTTGAAATTAGTTCGAGGTAGTAGTCTGATTTAGCTTTCCTAACCATGGATATGCACCTATTTCTGATTTGTCTGAAAGCAGTCCACTTGGAGTTTTCACCAGAGCGTCTAGCTAGGGACCATGCTTTATTTCTCTCTGCAAATATATCGGACAATTCATTTGTGAACCAGGGGTTTGATCTATTTTTTACTCTGTGCTTTTTAAGGGGTGCATGCTTGTTCAAAATGGAGGAGAAAGTATTGGTGAAAAATTCTAAGGCCAATTCCACATCAGATATTTCACTTGTGAGATGAATGTCACTTTGATAGAGTTCATTTAAAAATGCTTGCTCGTTAAAACCTTTAAAATTACGCTTAATGATGATTTTGGGTTGAGATTTTTTAAGATGAATACTTCTGATACAGGCCACCGGGCAGTGATCACTGATTCCAAGCTCAAAGACACCAGCAGAAACTATTTTATTGCTTTGATTTGATAATATTAAATCGATCAAAGTTGATTTTGCTGGGTTTTTTAGATTTGGTCTTGTGGGCTCAGTTATTATTTGTGTAAGATTTAGGTTGCTACATATTTCTTTAAAAGGTTCAGAGGCACCAGAAAGCCAGTCAATGTTAAAATCACCCATCATAATGACCTCTCTATTTACATATGGAGAGATTAAATGTGCTAGCTCACTCAAGGAGCTATTTACTGCTGAAGGGGGCCTGTACACACCAATTACAACAAAACAATCATTGGATGATAAAGACAATTCCAAAGCAATACATTCAAAGCAGCTTCGAACAGAGACAGCATGTAGTAATGATACAGAATAATGTGATTTAACATAGACAGCCACTCCCCCACCCCGTGTGGTCCTGTCTATTCTGAATAAACTATAATCATTTATTGCCACCATAGAGTCATGTGTACTGCTCTTCAACCATGATTCAGTCAGAACCAAGACATCTGGGTCAGCCTGAGATACTAAGATGTTAACATGGTCTAGTTTATTGTGCTGAAGCAAACTTCTTATGTTTAAGTGAAGAAAACCCAAACCCTTTCTTGTTTTGAGGATGTTTGGTGAGTTTAGCTTTGATATGCTCATGTCCAGGTTATCAACAGCGGGGTGGTCCAACACAATTGACCTATTACACATAATAGGTACATTTTTCAAGTTACTTGTAATCCCAAGTGGTCTGTGGCGTGACCTGTAAAATCTATGAGGAGGGATTAATGATGATCTGACAGACTGACATACAGGGATTGGGTGAGTTTTTATAGTAATGGATGTTCCAGGCCTGGAGGGGGCGCTAGAAGCATGGGGACTAGTGGTCATGGAGGCTGTGTCACGTGAGCTAACTACCTCTTGACTGACCAGGTGTGGAGATAGTCAATCATGCTGGACAGAGTTTGCAAGAGGAGTGACGCTAGGAACCGATTTTATTGTTAAGAGCATATTGCTGGCCAGAAGATGTTTCCCTTGTTTGTTTAAATGCAAACCATCGCTGGCAAAGAAAGACGGTCTGTTCCAGAAAACGTTAAAATTGTCGACAAAGGGAATGCCCATGGAGAGACAATACTGTTTGAGCCAAACATGAAGTTGGCGTGCGCGGCTGAATTTGATGTCACCAAATCGAGGGGAAGGCATGGGACCAGAGACGATACATTGTTTCCCAGCGGTCAAGACGGAATCGATTAGGGCTTTAAAATCAGTTTTAAGACTTTCTGACTTTTCTGACTTAAGGTCATTTGAGCCGATATGTGTCACGACCATAGATGCAGCGGGATTACTGTGGATAATGTGTGGTAGCACTGAGTTGATGTGGGATACCTGGGCACCGGGATAGCAGAAGGTCTCCGCCCTCGGCAGGAGAACTTGTCGGACCATGGATGAGCCAATGAGGAGGCACTGGAGCTCCGCTGCTCGGCCCTGCTGCGCTGCAGAGCAACCAGGTGAAGGCCGGGCTGGATCATTAGCCTGCAGTGTTGATGCCCGCGGTCCAGAGCGGCAAAGTTGCGTAGGTTGAGCCGGGCGTCTGGTGGATCCTTCTGATCGTCTGATGATGGCATCCTGCAGCATCCTGCGTCGGTTCTCTCCCGTGTTGGAACGACGAGACGTCTGGGAAACACCGGCCACAGGTGGAGAGGAGACAGCGGCGGCGTAGGAAGCGGCGGCGGGCAGCGAAGTGACAGCGGAGGAAGAGGAGGCGGCGGGTATCGGAACAGCGGAGGGGTAGGACGTGGTGGCGCGTGCCAGGGCAGTGGTGGTATCCCTGTCCACAGGTGAACCGTGGCCAACTGGACGTGGCTGGAACCGGGGAGGAGAGCTAGAGCCATTTGCCATTGATGGAAACTCCTGTAGGCTCATAACTTCGAATCTGTTGCCAAGCTCCAGGCGCTGCGGTGTTGGGGGAGTCCGCGGACGACCACAATGTTTACCCTTGCGGGCTGTTAACCAATTTATCGGTTTAACAGGGGTCGAGCTCAGCGGGAATTGTCCATCCCCTTTGTTGACAGTCGCTGCCAGCTTAGGTTTTGCACCAAGTAGACTCCACTGATCGTTGGGTATGGCTAACACGGGCCCGGGCACAGTGACAGGAGAAGAGGATCCCACAATGGCGGAGCCGGGCCACGGGAGAGTAGGATCATCGCCTGCCATGCAGAGGGAGCCGCAGCCAGAGGATCTTAGGGCGACAAGGTGCTTCATTTGAGTGGAAGCAACAGAGGATAGCTCCATGATGATGTCGTTTTTACCCCTGAGTTCAGCTTGCAGACCAGAGATCCTCTCCTTCAGTCGACCTAAGGTAAGATTGCATTCACACGTTTGTAGCATAGTGGTAGCTGGTGCTAGCTTGCTGTATGGAGCTGCTGCGTTCAGTGCAGGGTTGGTGATATCCCGTGTAGATGGTAGAGCCTTGGCCCAGCCTGGCCTGGTGGGGATGGTGAAGCCTGTGCTGTTGCTCAGGTGAGCGTGAGCTGCGTGTGCTGCGTGAGCTGCGTGTGCTGCGTATAAAGGCTAGAGTAGGTTGTATAAACTGTATAAAAATCAGCGTTGGCTAATTTGCACATTAGCCTGCGACGGAGTATACCCCCGTAGACACCTGACTGTTTGTTTACATTGTTGTTGCTGTATGAGCAGGATACTTCTGAAAATGCAATTATATGTAAGACTACTTATATAAGTAGGCTGTGAAAACATATATGAAAACATTCTTATTAGACACAAATGTCAAACTAAATTCCACATCCCTCCCTTCAAAGAAAATGCCAAACACATTGCTGCTCCCTTATACATACACAATACAATAACTTTGGCTGAAGAATAGTGGGCTAAAGCTTGCTACGAGGGCTAATATGACTTGTCACACTCCCTTTGTTTGGGTTTTGCACATTTATGGATTAAATATTTTAACCAAGGACACTTCAGTTGTCAAGTTAATTTCCATACTGTCTCATAGGTTTCCACAGGCTGGCATTGGACATGGAAACAAAGTAAGAACCCAAGTAAAATCACACACACATACACACACACGCACACACACGCACGCACGCACGCACGCACGCACGCACGCACGCACGCACACACACACACACACACACACACACACACACACACACACACACACACACACACACACACACACACACAGATAACCTGAAGACAGCTAGGTCATGACATGGCAACTCTACATAAAGACATCTGTGCTGAGTGAAGGAGGATATAATAAGACAGTGTAGCAGGTCGGAAGGCTAAAAAGTGAAGAACAAATATGAATAGTTCAAATCTTTGGCGAGGTCACAGCATAGCATAGCATTCTCCTGTGCGACATCAGCGGTGTAATGATGCACAGTCTGGCAGGAGATTTTTTGTACATGTCAGTGAGGGCAACACCTGCAATGGCTGCCAGGAAGAACACTGTGTTGTTGAAGGGCTTCAGCTGGCAGCGCTGACCAAAAGAGTCAATGGCAGCATCTGCGTCCACCGCCAAGATAGCAGCCCTGGTGTCCCACATCTGGGACGGATGATAAATAGACAGCGCAGGCGGGACACATTTGGCCCCGTACACATTCAGAGGCTTAAAGGCATTCTGAGGTGAAACCTGAACAGACGTCGCATAATGTTTAGTTTATTTTCACTTCCTTACATCCTCATTTGAAGCATCAGTGCTCTTCACTGCACTGAGATGAGTGGACTTCATTACTTACATCGACCTTTTAGCGTCTGCCTCCAACAGCTTACGTGCCATTGCTGAAGGAAAATGTTGGAGGCAGAGGACTGAGTCATGGCTGGATCAGACTGTGTGTTCCGGCTGTCTAGCAGACAGATATTGACCTGGATTCATAGAACATATCTCGTAGTTTGCTCAGGGTAAATGTTAGCGCAATGACTATGCTTGAGTGATGCCGTACATGTCCCTCAAACTAAAGTAAATATTCCTCTCATGAGAAACCCTGGCTAGGTATAGCTATACTGGCTGATAGCAGGACATTCACATCTCTATTGCAACTGGCAGGGCAAGACAACACTCAGCCTGAATTCTATTTAAACCTACTCACATTCGAGGTGTTGTATCACTGACAGCTTAGCCTGTTCCACCTTCAGCTGCATCCATTTCTTGGGGAAAATATGTCCACAGACTCACTGTATGTATCATCATGTCTAGTCATTCCAGTTCATTATGTCCATCATTTCGCTTTTAAAATCTCACCCTTATTTTTCCACAGCTCTTGCCATAATTTCTAACCTGCCAAAGACAGCCCACGTGTTTGCCTCTTTCACTGAGGTCTGGTAAGGCCCTGGGTAAGTTGGCTTAAGGCAGATGCAATCTCAAATGTATTGTATAACAGGTAAAGGATTTCATAAAGACATCAACACAAACCCTCCCTTCATCGGTTAGGGTGAAAAAAGCTTTCATTAGTCCTTGCGTCCAATGCTCTCACTGGAAATATGAAGGTTTTCATGCCCTCACATCATTAGTCCACCAAACTCAGCTTATGAATAAATGGAGGCAGGAGATGGGCTATGCAGTTGCAGAATCATGCTTCATTTTACCAATACAAACGTTTTAATAGATGATAATGATAATAAACTATTATAAACTGCATGCGAAAACTCCCAGCAGTTTGCAAGAGATAGAGGAGACTATCTCAATCCTCTAGAGAATGTCTTTTATTTTTCTTGGTAGCATGACTGCTAAATTATGCAAAGACACATATAGACACAGCTTGACATGTGAGTCGACACAGCACCAATGATGGCAGAAACTTTACCCATGAAAAATTCATCTGTAAGGTAATTGGTAAAACATTGTACACTTTTAATATGGAGGAATACGTTTATTTTTCTTTCAGCAAACACAGATGGAACCATGAACATTTTCTTTCTCTGCTGGCATGACATGAGTACATGCACTTAAACATGTTTATATGCCTTAGGCAGGTGAGGAATTAAATACAAACATGTCCTGCAGTGGCCAGTAATGTAAAACACTTTTTTTTGTTATTCTTTGGACAAGTTTTATATATTTTTTTCTATAATGCAATGAATACAGCAATGAATGTCCTCTCTGGATCACAGAAGGCTTTGATTCAACCTTGATGAATGTCCCTTCTATAAATACCTATGCATATGCAGTTACAACACACAGTGTTGGCCTGCCTCAGCACATGCATGACATTCCATATGTGAAATGGATAACGAGCTGGTGTTGCTACGCATACTTATCTCTTCTTATGACATCTTAATTAGCAGCATATGCAATGGATCACTGCAGTAAGTGTGGTATGATAAACTCCCCAAGTCACCACAGCCTTTGGGGACTTGGTTCTAATGGCTGTTGACTATTTGTCATTCAACGGCTGCTCTCACAGCTGTCTTCAGAGGGTTGGTTTCCCACACACACACTCCTGGGTCAGGCCATGACCCTGTCAAGCCTACCCACCTGGGAGATTAAACAGAGGGGGGACTAGTCGTTTGCGAACAATGGGAGTCCTCTGGAGGCTCCTTTGAGAGAGTGGGTGTTCATGTGTTTGGTGTTATTAGGTGTGTCTATGTATGTGTCAACACATGCCTATGTCTGCAAAGGGATTATTGTATTCATTGCAGATGCACACATGCATTCATTGCATGTGTGGGATATGAAGATGTGTAGATGCTCCTGCATGCATTTCTGTTTACACATACACAACACAATAACAGGGAGATCTGTACAAATACAGTATTACCATAATGCAGGTTTGAAAACCTCTATACTTCTGTCTGTGTTGGCATTTGTCAACATCTGTATGGCAGAGCGCTGAAATCCTAAAAATCAAACTTTAAAATGTTATTATATTATATAGATTTTCCTTAAATCTTATGTAAAATCAAACTTTAATGAAAGGTATTGCATAATATTATATATTCTAGATATTATATTATAGATAGGTGTTCCTATGTTTATGTCTTCTTTCTGCAGTGGTAAACGATATATACATCTCCCATCCCATCACTGCCCAAATTGAAACATCTAATGGGAATTCACCTTAGAAATTAATAACGTATGTTTGCCAGCCTCCACTCAGCTTTTCATTCAGCATCACCTGGAGAGAGCAGGGGGTGAACTGTGTCACATTACAATGACAGCATAGCAATAGACAGGGCAGACCGTTCTTCCATAAACCTTAATCTCCATGCTTGTGGATGTCCAATGATTTGTGACCTTTTGAGCCATGGGGCAGGCTCTTTGCGTCCCTAAAAGGGAATTGTGCAACCCACCCTCCATTCTGGTGGTGCAGTGATTGATGCCCTGTCCTCATCTTTTACTCTTTCAATGCTTCCATCTGTCACACACTGTTCTCAGCTTTTTTAAATTCCACATTATGTCTGGCGTGTAGTTTGGTTTCACTTACAATTCTGGTCAATACTGTTTGCCTATAAAAGGTGTTGAGCCCAATTAATCAGTGATAGCAATAATGTAACATCAGAGCCATTGATTCAATTACAGTCACTCCCGTCCGTGTCAGTGACTTTGTCACAAGGTTATCTATCCAAATACTTCTTTAATCCGAACACTTCATGTGGATCGCAAGTGGATTTTTCACCCCTCTCTGAGCCCCCACTATTCATGTTTTATTAATGTCATATGCTGTCGAACTGGGGCCTCGTAACTGACTTACCAAGTCATCCCTTTCCTTGTCACAAATCAAATTAGCCCGGGCTGTGATTAATCATCTGGCGGAGCACCCAGTGAAAGGGGGCTGGCACCTTATTAATTTCCTTAATTACATCTTGTATTAGGTTTCAGAATCTTCCCTTCTAATTATGCCACCTTTGACTCCCAACTCTTTCAACCTGGCTACACAAATTATTTGCGCAATGGATTTCATTTAATATAGGCCAGAGTGATTAATGTAATAAAGACGGGGGGAGTTGGAGGAGGATGCTTTTCAGTTCTTTCATTTGCCACACAGTAAAGTAAGGGATATGCCTGAAAGTGGCTTGGCTAAAATAGACACTGAATCACCTTGTGATGTGTGAGTTAGTATAACTTTGAATTTTTGATAACTATATCCTCGATATTAAAATGAATGAATAGCACAAGTAATCTAAGGTGTCTTTGAGCTAGATTTGATGGGATAATGGGATACCTTGCTGGACAAGACAAAAGCCAATGTTATGTAGTGGTGTCTCTTCTTTCTTTAGTACTCAAGGATCTTTAAAGGGTGTGATTTAATTGTCTCTCATATGTAGTATTGGTAATATCAATATATGGGTGTTGAACTGTCTGGTAAGTTTCGTTGAATTGTCCCCAAGTGTATACATTAGCATGCAGTAAACACATATACTAACTGCTGCAACACAGAACTGTGCTTCCGGGTGGTAAAAAATTATGAATCAGCCAAATGATCAACACATTTCACAAGAACATGTGGATAGGCTCACAGAGCGTTGCTGCCACTGTCATTATTTGTGTTTAGAAAGAAATTCTGTGGGAGCTGAAATGAAAAAGAGATTATGTGGCTGAGTGCACATACCCTGCCTATGAATCATAGGAGAAGGACTGTGCTGTTTAATCGATGACACAGTGCGGGCATTCATTTACTAAGTTGTTCATTTGGGGAGTGAGCTTAAATAGTTTTGCTCTGAGAACTTCAGGAAAATGCACTGCAAGTGATATATGAAATGAGCGCGATGGCAGGGGACATCCCTGCACAGGCCTGGAGAGAGCTGTATCTGGGGATTACAGTTTCACTCTATAGTTGAACCTTTCTCATTTCTCTGCTGAAAATTGCTCCATTTAAAACACACAAAGCTGCTTTCATATGTACTGAATAGCTTCAGTGAGGCATAGCTGCTGCTGCTCTAAGTGCTTTTTATAATCAAGGTGTATCATAAAAGGCAATCAGTGGCTTTTATGCCAGGGGTCATTTGAGTGAGTTGCTCAACTGATCAATCAAAGTTAAAAGGAATCAAATAGGCCACACTTATATTGAACATTATGTTTATTTTTGCTTTATTGTAAATTGTACAACAGTGGGTTTACTTCACAGCTTTGCTGAACAGCATTTGGAACGTGATGTTGAACACAATGCTGAACACAAGTAAAACATTTGGCAAATTATCATTAGTGTTTGTTTTAACTCACACATTGTAAATAAGCAAAGCAGTAACACATCTTAAGACATCATGGGTTCAGTGAGCATGACAGATGAACATTTGATGTGGGAAAAACTCTCCTTTATATTGCAATGCCTCTATTGAGTATGTCAGTTGGTATTATGAGCATCTTGTCAGTACAGATATTATGCAACTACCTGCACTATTTTTTTTTACTATTTTTATATTATGTGTTTGTGTGTATACTGGGATGCTGCTACAATTTCACTGTACACTGTACAATGAGAAAAAAGGATTCTGATTCTGATTCTGATGTGAAAACAGGCCTATTTGCCTTCTACCTTCTGTCTGGAGGTAGAATACATTTAAAGATTGAGAAAACGGCTACAGAAGTCACTTGATTGCTAAAGCCATCAAATTCTAACCTCTAATGGTAGATTTCCCGAACTACAGTATATTATAGAAGCCAGCTGGTCTGATGTATTGTATAGTAAGGAAACAGAATATTATTTTGTATGTTGGTGTGTGCAACTTATTGTGAATGTGACCTCCTATTGGACTGCATTCCGAAGGCTGTCAACTATTTGCCCAAAGTTACATGAAAGACGAACTGTGAACAGGGCATGCTTAGATAAACATATTGGATATTCACATTGATTCTTAAACATCCATGTGCTTATACTGTATATATAATTGGTTTTGGTATCATTGCCATTTGAAAGTATTAAGTACACCGTCATGTAATATGTCAAAACTGAGTCCATAAAGGCTTGTCATACAACCTTAATGCCTCACATAATAGCCATTGCATATCATACATTGACATCAAACAAAATACCATGCCTAAGGGTATGTTACATAATCATTCATGTAGATGGATAGAGCTCCTTCAACACAATTTTATTACATGGGTTATTTGCCCTACTAAGGAAAGCTTCATGATGCACACTGTCGTGGATTGTAGCAATACTTTTCGTATGGTCTCGCTGTCTGGTTTCACTCATCAATGTGGCCTGACAAATAAAATGCAATGGGCTGCTGGCTCAGGCAGTAGCATCTCACTTCCAATGTGGATCAATGGCCATCGCCTTGAGACACAGGCACCATTCTATTTGGGATGATAGCTTGGGGAAAAACAAGGTGGGGAAGGTAATACAAAATAGAAATACCCCCGACCATCATACCCAGGCACTGTCATGGGAATAACATCTAAATTGATTTTTTTTCCACCAGCATGCTCATGTTAACATTCCATTCTAGCAGCAAGGTTTTTCTATACTGGCTACTTAGTTAAAGGCAGATGTGCTGCCCTTATGCGTGCCTGAGTGTCTGTATGCTTGTTGCTAGGTTATGGTGATTTGTTAAACAGCTCAGGCTAAGTTATATGTATTAAGGGCCCAGATAGCACATTCAATTCTGGTTTGATTGCCTCAACGAGACTTGCAAAATAAACACAGTTCATATGCAATTGTCTCAATAGCTTATGCAAGGGTCTCTAATCTGTGTTCTTGGCAAGCTATGGAGTGCAAGCATTACACTTAGATTTCACCCGCCTAAGTGGAAGTGAAACTGTTGAATGTAAATGAGGCGTATGCTCGGCCCTCCAGGGTGGCTCTGTCTCCTGGTCCAAAGACTGTGTCCTTCACCATCCCTGCTTGCCCTTGCGCCTCTCATTTGCATACCGGAGACCTGAGCAGCCCATTGGCTGAGGGTGGAATTGGGGAAAGCGATTCCATCCTGCACCCATTAGACAATCACCTTTGCCATTAACCCAGACTAAAGGACTATGAAGAGCTGTTTCGCACTCCCCTGCATCAGCGTTAATATGCCATTAATGAATTACACACAGATAAAATGGATAAAAGGCGCAGGCCGTGCAATGCAGCACTACAATGTAGGCAATTGCTCAAATCTATATGTACATTTACAGAGTCAATGTAACCGTTGAACTCGAGTAAATTCATTGTCTGTCATTATATGTTACCAATTTAGATTTCTGAACCCTCTCAATTGGTATCTGACATGACAGCAAGAAAATAACATTTGTTTGTTTATATCTCTTTCAAATCAAATATAACAATACATTTTGATAACATATATTTAGCACAGTGTTGTTTTAAATGGTTTGTTTCTTCAGTAAGTATAGGTAAAACAGTCACATTGCAGTCATGTGAAAGTCATTGAAGTCACATAAAGAAGCCTACATTTATATTTTGAATTATAATGAGGGTGTTATTTAACAGCACTATTGGTTAAAATTGTACTCGGATTTTAGAATTGGGACAATAAAGGCACCTCAACAGATATTCAATGAACCCAGTGACATGGCACAACTTTGGAGTTAGTGTGTAGGCAAGAAAAATGCTCAAGTTTTTCTTGCCATCATTCAAACTCTCTAGATAAGTTCACTGTTCACTGTATGTGTGGGCAGTTTCGGACTGACGGCAATTCTTTGTCTCTGGCACTCAGCCTGATGGCCGAGCTGCTGTTGTGAACTCTCCATATGAACCTTGACAAACAACATGACATCTCCTCTGCTCTCCACAAACAAAACTGTGCAATCTGTTACTTTTTCGAACTAAAAGTTTTTGGGTTCGTTTTTCTAACCTACTATAAATAATTTTGGAATAACAATATCTAACTGATATGCAAGATTAATACAAAAACCTTTCGGAGTTTGCAGGTAATGACCATGATGTAATATAATGCAACACTTGGACAGAAATGTGTTTTTATTGCACTATATTGCATTGCACAAGGGTTTCCTTTCTGTGGTTGGTCAATAGAAAAACAACCAAACACATGCACTTCTTGGTTTTCTTAGGTGAAACAGAAATCTTTACCAGGTAAGTGCTTTAAAAAGTCACAAGATGTGCCGTGTGTCCTAATCCTGTTGTGTGATAGTCCCATTCTGACAACAGCAAAGTGTTACCGTCTGTGGTGTCCAGTGAGGGTTCTGCATCCCCCTGTGTTACATTGTGAAAAGATCATGAAAGCAACTGACCAATAGAGTGCTTCTCTCCATTTATACATTTACATGCATTAGATTTCTGTAATGTGTGAGATTTATATTTGGTTGGTGGAATAGCATCAGGATATATCTGTGATTTAAAGAGTATAGACAGCCTGACAGTATTGTCCCCCCTCTTTTCCAAATCCTGCTCTCGGCCATTCACTCTCAAGTGGCAAATAATTGAGAGCCTGTGTGTAGATGTGGGTCCAGCTGTATGGCAACACAGCTATGAAAAATGCTCTTTGTTTAATGGGAAAGTGTAAAGTTTGAAATCTCACAGAGAGGTTGCTCTGTGATATTGTTGCCCCTGGTGAGAGCAAGTGGTGACACTTTGGGTTGGAACATGAGGGGAAATAAGGCGAGGAAAATGATAAAGCAGCAGATAAATTATTATTATGGCAGCTGCTGACAATCATAGACTGGCAAGTCATTTCGCTGACAAGAGTTTTGGTGGCTGGCAGCATGGTGCAGTGTCATGGGACTATGACAGTGATGTATTGTGTACCCATCAGACTGTGTGTTCATTTGTTACAAACAATGGTGTTTGCAGCAGGGTACCGGTGTGTTTCGCTATATGCTGTTTGCTGTTTAGTTTGACAGACTTTACAAAAAGTGTTGCTGTAGGCTATCTATAAACTTTAGGAATGTTATAAAGACGATGATGGGGTCAGATCTCAATATTGTTACCTGTGCTGTGACTGAGGGCCAAATCCACTAAAGGGTTCTGCCGCTAAACCTGTGCAAAGGAGAGAAATAAATTGCGTCCAATTCACAAAGCATGCGCGGAGGAGGAAATGCACGCAAACTGCACTGCCAAGCAGACATCGTCCTGGATGCGCTTGTCCCATTGCTTGTCCATTAACACAATTGCCCCCTTCCTATGCTTTGAATGATATTGAGTTATATTAAGGGGGAAATCTACAGCCAAGGGGAGATGGATTGTGTAGGCTACTTATATAGGATTTTGTAATTGCAGGTGCATCCAAGGTAAATTGATGTGTTAATACTCCTGTGAAAAATTATTTAGTAATGAAACAGTTCTGATGGAGCTCAGGGTTGATCCATAAGGGCTGCTTTATTACAAACAATTTCACTGTATACACCTGTGATCTGTGTGTAACAGCCGACCTTTGTGGATGTTAAGCTGATTATAGTACATTCATCACCACCACATCCTGGCCGGTTTCATGAATTATCCGCTGCACAGTGCGTAAAAGTGCACAGTGCCGCCTAATATGGTGCCGCCAGGGAAGAGACCTGCTTACTTACTTTAATGCAAAAGGAGGGCAAATTGTGCTCAGCCACCAAATGTTGAGGGTGTGTTAAAGCCGCTGCGCCGACATATAAATAGTGCAAAGTATCTTGTGGAAATGGTGATAAAACGGGGAAGAGTGCGGGTACTATTTCTCCGGAATTCATGGATCTATAAGGGCGCGCAGCCCATTCTTAATGGAACTGGCCCAAAGTGTGCCCAGTGATGAAAATGATTTATCAAACATCTACTTTAACATAGGGCTGTCTGATTTTATTACTTTTCATGGTGAATGGGCCTTTGATAATAATGCCCAAAGTCATTGGCCATCTATCATTCACACCAAGCTTAAGTGTCATTAAAGATTTTGAGATGCTCATAGTTGTCCATCTCCAGCGGATGTTAATTGTAAATGCGACATTCACAGTGACTCATGCCTATAACGACTTTAATTATACACCGCAAAAATCCCCCACAGGTAAGGAGTGTGCCCTTTCCACAGATTACTATGCAAAAATGATTGAAGAATATAAATGTGATAAAGTGGCCAAGACAGGAAGTGGTGTCAAAAGAGGAGTGGAAGGCTGCTACTAAAAGCTGCCCGAAAGCAACCAGGCATTTAACTTCCTCGCAGGAGGGCCAAAGTTTGAAATCACCTTGGAAGTTACTAATGCAAGTTTTATAAACAACTCTGTCCGGCGTCTTCTTCACACGTCTTGGCTGTATGAAAAAGGTTGTCCTTGCTGTCAGGTGTTGATTAGCCGTCCAGTGGGATGTGGACATGGCTGTCTCTGGTTCTCGGTGGGAGGTCGGTCTGGACTTGATGGATGTCTCTCTTTTTGGAGATTGCACAGCACACTGCGGAGAGGGAGTTTGGCCCGGCCTCTGTAATCTATGCACGCTGTGTTCCTTTGTACTCTGCCTAAAATGGAACAGGACCTTCCTCCGCAGCATGAGTCCATCATTCCTGGATAGAGCTAAGGAGCGCATGAAAGAGAATAAGAAAAAGCACCTCTTCCTTTTTCTGATCCCCAAGCACCTTTTAAGCACAAATCCACTTAGAACTTGAATTAGGAAGGAGGGAGAAATCCCTTGATTATCTACACAAGCACTGAATTTGAGGATAATCTTCACAGTATGTCGTCGTAGTAATGCCTGTCTTACTAACTCTGGGTAACCTTTCTAAAACTGCACACCCCCAGGATGGTAAAAAAAGACAAATGCGCACGCACACAAACACACACACACACGCACGCACGCGCACACACACACACACACACACACACACACACACACACACACACACACACACGTATTCATTCGCAGTGAAAAAAAAAACACCCCGAAAGTCTTTTCTCATTTCCTGATTAATTTTCGTCACAAAAGCTCAATAAGACTACAGTGAATCCTATTAGATATGAGAAAACAAAGAAGGGAACGGCTCATTGAGGAGTAAAAAAAACACACTTTTGCCCCTTTGCATATTCCTTCATGATTCTGGCACGACCACGGGGAGATTGATGTGTCTGTCTTTTGCATACCTTCTGTGACTGCTCAGCCAGGCGCCGGGCTCAATGAAACCAGCCAAAATCCTAAATGATGAATGTACACTTGTGCGTCCGTTGGGAGAAGCAACCAATCTCATATCAGCCGAGAGAGGAGGTTTGATATTGAATATCATCTGGAATTTTGCCTGCCACGATATTGGAAATCTTTATTCTAATTGCATGAATGAATTGAATGTGCCGTTCTGATAAATCCTCTCCGTCGCCAAGGGAATTGTATGAATGAAGCATCACCGATTTGTTTGTGTGTTTATTGCATGCGTGTGTGTGTGTGTGTGTCTGTGTGTGTGTGTGTGTGTGTGTGTGTCCGTGAGTCACTCTCACATTGCCTGGTGCTGTTGTTGATTGCTTGTTTACTCAAGCAAGAACTCGGTTCACAATGTTAACATATCATATAAATGAAACTCTGACAAGATCTCCCAACTGCATATTGCAACAAATTGTCATAAAAGGAAAAAATGTTTTTATACAGAATATCAGTTACCATATGAAAGATTAGGAGACGGCATATCAGTATAGAAAACCATTTTTTATTTCTCATAAAGCTGTCCTGTAATGTATCTTTATCTACTGGGGGTATAACTGTATGCTTCTCCGTTGTGACTAATACTTTCTCACTGTCATTTTGAATAAATCATCTCTTCTCTGGTGTGTGAGAGGGAGAGCTATACAAGAAGACCACTGCCACGCTCCACAGCCAAAGTGACACTTAACATCCAAATATGGTCAACATTTTCCTGCCGCTGTTCTATTATGTCCCATACTGTATTTGAGTGGATAAGCTCAGGGGTTGCTGTAAGTGCTGCTTGCTTTCGTGAGGCAGTTCTGTACAATGTTTTCCTCAACTTTACAGAAACTACAAGCATTTTCTGGCTTTACCAAGAACATTGCTGAATGGCAAAAGTAACCAATACTTACTTTTATGACTCTTTTGTAACTTTTTTCCCAATGCGAGCATACACACACACACACACACACACACACACACACACACACACACACACACACACACACACACACACACACACACACACACACACACACACACATATCATATTGGTACAACAGCCCCCGGAAAAGAATGAACCTTACCAATATTCAGTGGCCGATCAATATCTCTCGAGCGCCTAATAGAGTCTTAAATATATTTTTGCAGCTTCTTGGATCTGTCATCTTAAATGTAATGTATTTATATATGTATATATACACAAACTATCTTACACACAAAGAAAAAGAAGTGCTCCTCAATTTACATCAGACATGCCCTCAAACAAAAGTCTAAATGTTCCATGACATGTAGGAGAAAAGGTGAGGCCACAAGGGACTCTTCATGAACTCATCATGGGCTGCTTGTGGTCTCCGTCACTGAAAATCCAGTGTTTTTCAACCAAATGTCATCCGTGTTGTCACAGCCAAGGCCGTCCTGCTGGGGTATTCAAATACAAACGTCTTCCACACAGAAAACAAAGGATATGAAGGTAATTTCCCTCCTTGTGCCGTCTGCTCTGTGTTCATGTTCAAAATCCATGTAAGCTCCACAACCGGTTTACCTTCATGGCGGGGTGAATGTCTATCAAATAATGTTTTAACAACCTCTAAATAACCCCCTGCTTAGCCTTTTCAGTTTTCGAGAGGGGGAGACAGAGTGAGGAAAACAGTGAGAGAGAGAGAGAGAGAGAGAGAGAGAGAGTAGGTCTGAAAACTGGCCACAGCTGTGTGTGGAAGAGGAGAGTCACCAACATGGGGCTCATTGATCAAACAAGGGATTAGTGTGCTTTTCAAATCCTTGGCACCACACGAGCAAAGCTGATTTATCTGGGTGGATATCCTTTCTGTGGTCCCAGGTAATCCAGTCAGTATAGCCATGGATGTAATAGTTTTAGTCCGTTCGGTTTCGGTTGGGAGGAGAAAAGGGGGTAGATGTAGGAGGAAGAGGCCCTGGCACGCAGCCCTGCAATGGGGAGCTCTATGTTAGGTCCTGGGATGAATCTGCAACACAGAGGAGGAAGAGGAGAGGAGAGAAAAACACACATACACTTAGATAGAACAAAGACATATGCGAGTGCAAGGATTAAACCCAGAGGAACTGCGCCATTTCCGTGTTTCATAAAACAAGGGGGAGTCATTTGATTTTGAACTGTGGAGGCTTTGTACAGCCCGCCTCACCTAATACTGGTTCCTATTGGCTACTGCTACTAAAACACCGACGGCTCATTTGAGTGGGAACTAGCACCGAAAATGGAATGGTGTTTGGCATTTATAGGCATACAGGAATATATCAGTAGATATACTCTTTGTGCAACACAAATACAAATAAAAAACCTTGTGTGTTGTTTCCATGCTGTGCTAAAAGAAATTGCATATTTATGACTTTATCTCAGACCGTTTTAACCACATACCCTCCACAATCCCAGCCCTCCCGTCAGTCCTACCTGCCACTCCCCCTCTTTGCACCTTCATAACAAGCCAGCCAATGAAAGATGAGGATTTTTGCCAACCCGATAAAATGACTTTGTTGTTTTGCTAAATGGGATCTGGGTGCCCACTGTGGTGTCTGAGCCGCCTCTCCGTGCCTCTGGTTCAGGGACTCTCATTCAGCCTCAGTTGCAGACTTGGTCGCATTTCCGCGGTGGAACATTGTCCAACCTTGAGACTGCTATTGAATGTTCTGCCTTTCAGAATCATGCTCAACCTAAAGTGCAATAACAAAAAGAAAATTGTACACAGTGTCTGCAGCAGTTAAAGCAGCGGAGGACCTTTCCCTCATGTGATAGTCTGTGTCGAAAAAAAATGCCACATTTTCATCACATTTTCCAGCCATTGTACTGCTTCAAGATTGGATAAAGTATAGTGAAGAAATCCAAAGTCCCCTTGCACACTGTGGGGCCAATTAGAAAATCCCATAATCCTCTTCAACTATGAAATATGGCCATGACATTTCCAGCAGGCTTGGCAGGTGGTCGCCAGGTGTGTGGATTTGATTGGAAAGGTGAATCTTGAGAGCTGTAGCGCGTAGAGAGTCTCAGTAACTCCATTATGTTGGACTTTCTAGCAAAAGAGACATATTATGTTATTAACCATTTCCTGTGGGTAGAATTGCGTGCAACTGTAACCACCTACCATTTTGTGTGTTGTTTTCAGATAATGCTTCAGAGAACAAGCCGGAGACGTTATGGACAAAATTTGGATTTCATTTTTTAGAATCAATACCGAGTGTGTCAGAAAACATAATGCAGTGCAGTTACATTGTTGGCAGTGTTGGATTTGAGAGAATGTATTAATGCACTGCAAAAGGTGTTCATGTTATCAAGTCGTTAAGGTGTTAGTCATAAACCTGCTTCTTCACAGAGCATTGCTTAAGGATTGGAATTGTTTCATCAATTTTTTTATGAAAAACAACTTTATTTCTGAGAATCTAGAGTAATTTTTTTTGCCCTGCATTTTCTCTTTTATCAAGGTGAGTGTGTTTTCAGACTTGTAAGCTTGATGTTAGGCAGCAGGACCCTTAGTCACTATCTTAAAAACACGGTTAAAAATTCAAAGATATCTGAAATTGCCTTTGTAAAGGAGTAAAGTCAGGGCATAGGTCAATAACAGGATATTATGTTTTGATGCAGGTCGAGTGAGTCCAGGTGTGGATCCGGGAATTTTATCATTTTCATCAATTTCACATGACATCCTGCAACACTATGAAATCAGGAATCAGTGTCCTTGAATTAGCTATTGTCATTTGTATGGAGCATCACTGGAAATAAGTGACCCCCAGGGCAAGGTTTTCTCTTTTCTCCTTTAAAGGTATTTTCTTTAAAGACCAAATTAGTTGTGTAGAGATATGTCAAATAAGCTGTTGTACAGCCCCATATGAATTAGCCGATGCCAATATACTGTAGATAGTGGGACAGTAGCCGTTCCTCTAAATATCTTTTAAGTCATATACTGTATCTTTAACATACTCTTTTCTCCTCCAAGTCTTGTCACTGTATGTTTCTCTATACAGGTTTGAGCCAGATTTCGAGGTGATCCTAAAACACAGTGATCCTCTGGGCTCATCTGTCCAGTATTTGCATCTGTGTCATCTTCTGCACGACGACATATCAAAATGTTGGAGCAGAAAAATGACCTCTGCCAGAACAAGAGCAGTAACAGGTTACACATTACAGCTCAGTATAGTCTCAGTCTCACACAAAATCCACGGGGGGTTTGTTAGCCGGAGCTGTATGTAAATTCTTTCATTTCAACCCACATGCATGTGTGTGTGTGTGTGTGTGTGAGAGAGGGAGAGATGGACTAATAATGTCCTCTGCTCTTTTTTCCCCTCTGTCTCCTCAAATGATCAGGTAGCAGCGAATTGCACAAGGATTTCCTGCCTGTCCCATCTATGCTTGCAACTAAGCTGTCTGCATTCTAATTTGCAGGCTGCATTAAATTGCAATTTACTCAGACTTGAGTTAGTAAAAAGAGCCAAGGACAATTGCCTTAGCAAAAGAATTTAGTGCAAACACCGCCAACACTTTTCCCCCTTTCTCGTTTAGGGCTGAACAAATCAATCATGCCGGCTAAGAAACCTCTTCCAAAAGCACCAAAGAGCAACTTCTACAAACAGAAGACTCCAGACAACCATAATACATCAAGATCCATTTAATGTGACATTGACAATGGAAAAAGCTAAACACATATAATTTAATCAGTCACACTTGGAATTAACTGCTCCACCATTAACTTGTATAAAAATGTCATAAGGATGACAATATGGCAATTCTTTCCAAATCTGTCAGTTTATAAACTCATACTTTTCAAAAAAAGCTTTTCATTAATCTCTCAAATGAAGCCCTGTTTACCATTCTTGTGTGATTTTATATTCTAGTCTTCATGATGACATTATAGAGGATAGGAGGAGGCGGAGAAGTGTTGTCGAGCCCAGAGGTGGGACTGATGATTTCTCTGTGAAGTTGAACTGTATGTGTCACGGCTGCTAGGAGTCCATATTTAATCAACTGCATAGCACAATTTTGACATACTAGATGGTGATGCATCTGTTGGCAGGTCACTTTGCTCTGAAACTGTCTCTTAGATGGGCTACATCCTGTCGCGGTGTGTTATTTTGCTTGAAAAAGTGCCATCCGCTCCTTTTTAATAAGGGTTCTGTGGGTATGTGGACACTAGTTGGAGAGGACACACACTATAAAGTGAGAAAGATGGTCATGTATCCACTAGAGTTTAATGATTAGCAATCACTAATCTGAGCAATCACATGCTCAAAAGTGCAAAGGATGTGTCCTTACAATGATAACATTATGTATAAGGGTGCATATAGGCTGCATTGTGAAAGGATAAAAAAACATTGAAATTCATGAATGCCTGGTATTGTATCACTTATGATATTCCTGTTTAGATTATGGACAAATTTATATTCAGTTTAGCCCACTTTTTAACAGTTGGGTTATCAAATGAGTTAAATTTCTTTTCGCCATCATCAATAGCAGGGGAACAAAAGACATTTTCATTACAGCCTTTCTCATTCTGCATGTCTCTCTCAAGGTGTAGACTTGTTTGGAGGGAGCATAAATAGATTGATCTATTTAGCTAGTGGAGCGGGGTAATGCAGATAGGTCTATGGTGGGAGGGAGTGTTTATGGTAGGTGCTCCCCCAGCCTTGCTCTCACTGTGACTTCCACAAACAAAAGGGCCTGCCATGTCTGCTTCTACAGCACAGGCAATGCAGGTCTCCCTCTCTGAAAGACATAAAGAAAGGAAAGAAGAAAAACGGGCGTCAGGCACTGGCTTTGCGTGGCGTCTCCACTTTCTCATGCCAATTTTTATGAAAGATGGTGATGAAGTCTGTGTGCGGCAACATGTGTGTGTGTGTGTGTGTGTGTGTGTGTGTGTGTGTGTGTGTGTGTGTGTGTGTGTGTGTGTGTGTGTGTGTGTGTGTGTGTGTGTGTGCCTGCCTCATTGTGCCTCACCAACAGTTTCAGAGCAGAAATGAAAACCAGCAGGTGAAACAAAATGCCTGCGAATTCAAAATAGGGAAAAAATATACACTGCTGCGTTCATTGTGGGCTTGCCGGCTTGTGACGGAACAAAATCAAATGAGGCAATTTGGCCTGAGAGGCAGGTGAATGAGGAATGTTGATCAAAAAAGAAGAGAGCAGAGTGCAGGACAAAAAGGGGCCTTTCATGCAGCCTTTTGAGCTCTATGCTTTCTGCTGATAGCTTCTTGGACAGGACCCTCAGAGGGGGATCAGGATATCAAGTGGCCTCTGATAAGAAGCCACACAACGAATTAAAAAGGGAAGAAGCCAAGGCCTGCCCGGGGCGCTCAGACACACATGTGAGCGTACACACACAAACACAGACATATCAAACACATCAAACGTGAACTGACATACACAACTAGGAGCACACACACACACACACACACACACACACACACACACACACACACACACACACACACACACACACACACACACACACACACACACACACACACACACACACACACAGAGGAGCAAGTAGCATGTCACAGATTAGTGACTAATGGGATTGGCAGACAGGAGTACGGCACTGTAATCAAACCCACACAGTGGCCGATGGCAAAAACAGGACATGGAACAAAGGAGGCGATGAAAAGGAAAAGGGACTGATCCTGCTATTACACACTGTTCCCAAACAACAGGGCTCTGCTTCGGGCTGGACCTGCTGTTTCTACACAAGTCTCCTGCTAACAGTACAGATATTGTTGCCCATCTATGCACTGTCTGAGAAATTTTTAGATATTTTCTACCGTTTATATGAATATGCAGCAACATCACTTTGTATTTATGCGTGCCCGGCCTGTGCCAGGTGATAAATATTTACAGTGGGTGGCGGTGCGTTCAGTATTTGTGTCACGCCTGCCTAATCATGCACAGCATGTAAACACACACTTGTTTTTTTGCGCACAGAGTATTTGGGTTAATGAGAAGTCATTGAACATGAGGTGGTCCCACTCTTACCGCCCGACACTCGAGTGCAATACAGTGATATGTGAGAGAGAGAGACGGGGACACAGAAACAAATGTACAGCTTGAGAAAAAGACTAACCTTTACAGAAGCAAGAATGCAGCTCAATTTCTGTTGACGCATCCTCTGCATTTTGCTTCCGGAAGCTAAAAAGGGGAGTATGGCTGGGTGTTCTGCAAAGAGAGGGTCAAGAGAAAAGGACACGTGTATATTGGGTATAGAAAATCAGTGTCAGGCCTTTTGACCTTTTGGCCGTCTTCCTTTAAAGGTTTTGTTTATAATATACCAAATCAATTTTACTCATATACTGTATGCATTAGTGCTCTTTCTTTATTTGTGTGCAGTGTACAAATGTACAATCTGGATTAATCAATGTATTATGATTTCAAGTTTACTTATTACACGATGTGCAAAGGACTGAATTGAGAATTAGAGATGCATTCTTTTGGAGTGAACCAAATTCTACACCTTACCTTAACAGGGTGGCAAGGCCCCATCCGATCAACTTCTCTCTGAAAATGTGGGGCCAGCTATGGCTGTGAGGGGGGCGGGGGGCAGTGAAAGCTTAATGTCTATTTGCTGGCATATGAAACTGCGGTACTGCCTTGGGAAGCCCTGTGTGGTCTGACCTTCACTGGCTGCTCCCTCCCGCCCTACCATCGCATTAGTCTTTGCTTCTATCCAAAGTCATTGTCACCATGCACTAAGAGAAGACGGGGCTTTGCTGATCGCGAGCAGGTGGTGGTGGTTGGGTGGAAGGGATGCTGTCAATTAAATGAATACAAATCGGGTGATCAACTTGTCACAGAGTTAGTGCTGGACTGCTGGCTTCGTGGACTTAACTTCCCTTCATTATTTTTGCATGGTGCATTCAGAGTCAGTATACAGAGCTGAAAGGCAGGGGAGAGCAGCAGCAGAGTGGCCGACAACTTTATCTCTGAGAGGAGTGTGGCCTGAGGCAGAGCACACCTGTTTGTTTACCGCCTGCTTTTATGTTTGTTCTTTACCGCTATGGGCCCCGAAGATAAGTTGCATACACTGAACAGAATCTACCTTGTTATACAGAGGGCACAGATGGTGTGCTTTCTTAGACATTCACTATACAGTGTGATTTGTGCACATCCTTTTTACCCATAAGTTTGATACGTTAGATTGTTAAGCATTTAATTCAAGTATTTAAACAGCCTCGTGTTAGTTTTTTGTTGTTGTGATTTCTCATTTCAAGTCCAATAAGAGGAGTTGACTAGTAATGTGAAATCTATCTGGAATTTTGGGCATATACTGTTTGAAAAGGTGATTACTGTGCTGATATGCACTATATGTATATGCATGGGTTAAACATGCATGTAAAGAAGAATATGGGCATATACATGTATTGTTCATGTACGTATGCATTGAGTGTGGGTACATGTACATGTAGGTAGATGTGTGTGTGTGTGTGTGTGTGTGTGTGTGTGTGTGTGTGTGTGTGTGTGTGTTTGTGTGCGGATGTGTGCGGTGTCTCACTCTTGTGGTCTTGATTTTGTTCCCAGAGGAGCACATCCATCCAGAGTTGTCAGGCAGAGTCTTACACTCTTCTCCCTCCAGACATGGTTCCATCTCACACCACCATTTCCCAATCACAATGGACGCTGGGGAAGGAGAGATATGGAACAAGACAGGGTTAGTTCATCAGAAAGACGCTCACACCACAGAGGGCAATACAAATATTGATAAGAATAAAAGTAGCAAATTCAGATAACAGTGGAAAAAAAATCGTTTAGGGGCATATTCAAAATAAAACTTATAAGTAATAATTAATAAAACATATATAAGCAAAATGGAGTTCAAAATATAGGCAGAACGATCACAATAAGTTCATGTTGAAAGAAAAAATAGTGCAGAAACCTCCCACGCCAAAAAAAAATGTTGTGTACATATTCTACTCACTACACACTGCTATGTGTGCACACATCCACAAGCACCCACACCCTTTATTATGAGCAAAACCCAGTGGAGTCCCTCAATGAATGTTTTTCCTCCTCTCTGGCCTCAGAGCAATTGTATCACTGCTGCCTGGGTACTTTGCTGTTGACAATAATGTCTTATACCAACCAAAATTAATCATTATTTTGTTTTGATAAAGCTACACTGCATGTAGGGGAGCAATCTCATTTTTTAATCAAAACTAATTGCCTCTCATTAACATCGACTGAATTCTTCCTCCAGCTATCTGACTAAAACAAATATGTTCTCATCTTCTCATCAGGATCTTCCTCCCACGGTTCCTCTCTCTCTACGCGTGTCCCTGGGTGTACAGTGTGTGTGTTTCGAAGAAAAAAAAGCTGTTGTAAGATAATAGCAAAGCCATCTTTCATAATGCTAGTCGTCCCTTAAGACATCTTCTATAAACCATGTAAGGAACATAAATAAATGTACTTTGGTTACATAATTAACTTGCCACCGTCCGTATGTTCAATTAATCACGAGAGGAAATGTGCCTCCCTGAGTCTCCCACATCCATACGGTTGTAATTTATTCGAACTGAATACCTGCATTACTTGCATCAGTATTTGTATCAAGCTGTTGCAGAGATGTTGTATATTGTTCTGCAGTTTGTTTCACCTTTTTGTTGCAGTGGGAATCTCTCTTTGTATCAAACCGTAGCATATAGATCTAAACCATTATTTCAAAGTCAGTTTCTGGTTCATTTATTAACCATGATGTTTGAAAAACTTTTGTTTTCCACACTCCTCTGCCTGAGGTTGCCTGACAGCAAAGGTGAAAAGTGTTATGTTTCTCAAATGACAATTCATCGTTTACCCTCACAAAATATTTTTTCAAGCAGATTGTATGTTTCCCTGAAATACGCCATTTGAATCTCCTTAGAGCATCGTTCCTCTTATCATATTCACATAAAGACATAAAGATGTGAAGGTGAAATTACGTATTGAATGCAATCCAATAAACCAGTATCGTTTCATATTTCACAAACCAGTTTCTTGGAACCATTTGATAAAAAAAATATATTTTCCCCTCCAGCCTGTGTTGCCAAGGTTACAGGCCAACCACCAATCAATTGTGAGTATGGGCAACATGCCGTCTCCGAATGGTGGAAGGAGACGGTTAAAGTGCAGTTCCTCACTGCACAGAGAGCGTGCTACGGTTCTCTGAGCATGGATACACACACACACACACAGACAAACACACACACACACACACACACACACATATATATACCAAGAAAAAGCTGGACTCAGAGTAAGACCCTGCTGTTCATTCAGTACACCTGCTGCATTTCCCCTTCCATGAGCACTGAGGATGCCAGAATGGGAGCATCCTGTGAACCCACCCTTTGGCTCCCCCCATGGCTGTTTACCTTATCCACTAATTACCCCATGTTGGTCCATCATCCGCTGTGCTCCCTCAATGCAGCCTCTACTCCCTAGGTCTTCAACCATTGGCTTAAAATGCATTCCACATCATTTATCATGTTTACTCCCAGCTGTGCTTCAGGTGCAAACAGCATAACTATGCAGGAAGTCCTCGTTAAGTGCTAAATTATGACAGGGCTCGAGGAGATGGATTTAATCAGTTCTAGCGAGTGATGATGATGTGCCGCCGCCTCGCTGTCACCCTGTTGGGCTCCTTTTTCTCGCTTCAGTGCGAGAGATGGGGGAAGATGTTTTTCATTACGCCACCGACCACAGACGGATTTATATTCAACAATGTGAATGAGGAATCCCATTGAAACAGAAAATGGTGAAGAAATACCTGCAGAGCAAAAATCAATTTCTTCAAAACGGATCCAGAGAGAAAGCAGGAAAAGAGAGAGAGAGAGAGAGAGAGAGAGAGAGAGAGAGAGAGAGAGAGAGAGAGAGAGAGAGAGAGAAAAAGGAAGCAAAAACCAGGAGGGAGATTAAAGGGCTTCCACACGCGAGTGACTAAAACATGAGAGCTGCTTTGCATGAAAGTCGAATGATATTTACTCTACTGTATCACCTCTGTGCCCTGGAATGTGTGCACATGAAGCATAGATCTTAAATGCATGGGCCTCGGAATTTGTTTTTCTTCTCATTCTCTGCTTTCATCCTTTATTTCTAAGATGATTAATATTACATCCCAGAACAATGTTTTAAAATAACAAAAGAGTCAGAATACCAACCAATTGTTAAATGGGTAGGATCTGGGTATCTTATTTTTATCGTTTTTTTACTGGTTTTATTTGAATAGGTCAAATATATCAGAATATTTTTATTCTTAAGGTAATGTTAATGAAAATGTCATTTATTATATGATATTCTGCATGAAATATGTAACTCCATTACACATTGTATGGATACATCTTGTCTAGTTGTTCTAAAAATACTTGCATAGATTCTGGGTTTTGTTTTCTATCAGCTACAGAGTAATGTAAAAAGAAGTTATGGACATCATGGATTCACGAGTATTTGCCTTGAAAATAAAATACCCAACCATATAGCGCTACGTCCCTATTGTCTGCTTATTATCAAAGATGGATTAACAGAGTCTTGAGAAATGACCGTGAATTGTATATCTGTCACCATCCATTTGTGGTCATGAAGAAAAACCAAATTAGAAAGTGTTCCAAAGCACAGACCAGGTGATGTTGATAATCCACCATCTTTTTAAAAAAAAAGTAAAGTTTTTGCCCTTTAATATAGACTGACAGCTTCCAATCTTCCTATACGGAACAATACAACTTTAAGGAACAGTGACTATGGCATACGTGCAAGTTATAAATATCCATGTGTACATTTTATCTTTGTCTTAAAGGTGGAGTCAGTGATTATGAAGAACACTTGTTGACAAAATCACTTTTTGTCCAAATCAGTGAGTATCTCCTCATGATCCACTACCTGTGGGTAGTGGACCACTAAGACAAATCTGGTGTTTATACACAGCCTATGCTCTGCAAACCGGTTTGAGAACCAAGGAAATGTAAACAAAGGGGGCCCACAATAATTAGCATAGCAGATACCCACTGTAGAGTAGAGCCTAATGTGAACACACATGCTTCATGTCCATGGCTGTAGCCAGGCCAGGACATCTGGCGCTGACCTTGACCACACTGGAGAAGAGCCATGTCTGGGCCGCGATCCATACATCACTCTCTGGCGACCACTGACCTCCAACAGTCGTTTTACTTTAACTACTCCCAGTGCAGCTGTCAGCATAGAGGGTATAACCTTTGTTCTAACATCAGCAAACTTTACTCCTCCTCTGTGTCTGCTGCGGAGTGCAAAATGGCTATGTTGTTGGGGTGAGGGCAGACAATTGACCACCGTCTCAACTTCCCCCTCGTGGACTGACTATTAATTTTCAGATCCATCTGTTTACAAGCGGAAAGCCTTCAACGTGATTTAAAGCACTAACAACACCAATTAACATGATCCTCACACGTTACCATAGTGTAGCTGCTGTATACTGTCACATATGACAGATGGGGTTTGGAATTATCAGCAAACAAGGCCTGAAAGAGTGTTTGATTCAAGATGTTAGCCCATGTAACAGGCTGCAGTCTTTAGCTTTGATGGACAAAAAACAACCGAGAGTGGGACTCGGAATTGATTGAAAAACATGAAGCGATGGACCCGCTACAAGTGCACCTGTCATATCACCGGTGAGCAGCCTGCGTGATGGATTGAACTCGCTGACACGTCGCTGCCAGGTAGCAGAATGTTTGAACACCTTGACGGATGGTGAAGAGAATTGATTTCTGTCCGTGTCAAAATGTAAATATGTGTGTGTGTGTGTGTGGGCTCAATACATAGTTAATGTTCTTAACCTGGAGCATCTAATATGGCACTCAGTGGACTGAAATAATCATTGCAGTAAATAATAGCTATCGAGTGTTGTCAGCCATAGTGTCTGTTTGCTTTTTTGTTGTTGCTTTTTTGTTGTTGTGTGATTCACTCAAATCAGTTGCCGTCAGTCAAGATCAGGGCAGAAAGCAACTAAGCATTTAATTCTCATGCCTTTTTGTTGGGTTAAATTTACGGTGTGTGCAAGATCGATATACTACCCACAATAAAATGGTAAACAAGCATTTTCACTCACTCCTTTTCCTTCACTGACTCACTTGAATCTAGCTCTTCTAAAAGAAAGTTCTTCTCTTCCCCTTTAACTTGATCAGTTCATCTGCAAGTGCCCTGATTTATTACTTAGCGATTAACCAATCAAATGGCCAATCGATAAATTTGGCCATTCACTAACACAATCATGCAAGTAGCCTATAAGCAGAAAGAGCTATAGTGAGCTGCTTGATTAAAAGAACATATTTCCATCTAAATGAGACAGAGGTACTGTGCAACAGCAGTAAAGTATTGAAAGGGTCACAGGATCATTTGGCAAATGAAGCAAGTGTATAATTACAGCAGTATTGAGACTCGGACCCCTGAACCCGAGGTCAGCCTCAGAGAGTCATTATTCTGCCATAAACCCCCTCCCCCCTTTCGGAAAAGAGAGAACTGAGCTTTTTAATTGACTATTCAGAAGATATCGTTAGGCTTTCTAATCACACAGCTTCTCTGAATTTCTGAATTTGTAATGGACTCCCAGCACCCCGCAGACTTGAGGGATAATTCTTGTGTTTTTCCATCTGATTATTGTCAGTATGGTTTTTGAATTCAAATAAATGCTCAGTAATGCCAGATAAAATGGTTTCTTACTTTGCATGCCTTCAGATTTGTTCCGGTAAAACTGGAGTGTACAGTGTGTGTGTGTGTGTGTGTGTGTGTGTGTGTGTGTGCAACCGGATTGGTGTGTGTGAGAGAGAGATAGCCTATTAATGGAAGAACAATTACTCCTTTTGTTGTGTGGTTATTTCCCTTTTCATTTGTGCAGAAGTTCACACCGTTGCTTTTCCCACAAAGCCGACATAGTAGATCTGCCTTGTGTTTCTTTACTTCTCTCTTACTTCTTCTCTCTTAGCACAATGGAGACTTGTTATTCCACTAGTGAGAGATGGAGAGGAAAAAAAAACTAAAAAAACTAAGGAGACCTTTGGACTCCAGCTGAGGGTCCCATCCTCTCCTGGCAGGTTAAAGGTGGAGAGTCTAATCACATCGTCAGCGCTGTGCGAGCTCAGTGGGATGTGACAAAAAAACCTGCTTCACAGTCATTATCCCTGTTTGTTGGTCTCTCCTTATGTCTATGACTGTGTGTGTGTGTGTGTGTTTGGCAGTAAGAGAAAAGGAGTTTTTTTTTATATCGACCAGAATGATAGGGTACTTCTATCCATCCCCTCAGGCAGTATCTGCGTCCTAACCAACCACAAAGAGTAGCATGGGGCCATGGAACAATATGAGAGTATGTGTGTGTGTGTGTGTGTGTGTTTGTGTGTGTGTGTGTGTGTGTGTGGGGGGGGGACTTTATTACAGGAAGTTCACTTGACTGGTCTTGGGGTGTCTTCAGTTTGGACTTTGCCACACAAGCAAGTACACTAAGCAATAACAATAACTTATTATAGTATTTTGGTAGTGGTCTAGTAGTCTTATTTATTATATTGGGATTTGATGACTGATTACTTGGTTTTATTATCCTCTGTGTTTATTACTTTAAAAAATGTTTTATTACCTTTAAATATTTAATGAACTGTCTCTCAAAATGTGAACTGAAGCACTTTTTATGCATTAGTGCATTTATTTGATTTATGTATTTTGAGTGAAGGTGCATTGTGGCAAGTGTGTTTCAAAGACTGTGTCAAACTGCATCTAACTCTAGCATGCCTACAATATTCTGATTGTATCCGTTTGAACCAGTAATGCATGTTGAATTTCTGCAGCGCTTCTTCTTCCTCTCCTCCAAATGGGCACCCCCTACTACACTCCACCCCCCAGCCCTCCCGGATGTATCTCAAATGTACCATAACAACCTGTCATGCTCGGCTATACGGGCCTGCAGCCAGACAGAAGGGTTCATTCCTCATCAGTGATCAGCAGCGAGCGTGCATCTGCGCGCATCCCTTGTTGAAAGAGTTAACCGCTAGCAGCTACATGACAACACAAAGTGGTAGCATGTGTGCGTATTAAGGCATCTGCATGCATGTGGTGAGTAAATAAGTGCATACATTTGTGTTTGAGCATGTGTGTGTGTATCTGTGTGACTAGCCATACCGTACTGTGGCTGATTACAGGCAATACACTGAGATAAAGGCAGTGGTGCAGTGATGAGCGCCTAATCTGAGTGCATGTGATCGGGCCTGGCGAGGCTGGAGAGATATGAGCGTTTGACTTGTTAAAAGGGATGTTCTTCACAGAGAGCCTCGTCGGCCCTGACAGAACTAGGACATAGTTCTAGTCAAAGCTAATAATCAATTCCCACAATGGGGGAATAATCTGACAGCGGACCCCCATGGAGCATAACACCTCCCGACGCAAGCTGTCGTCACATGCCCACATATTAATAACAACCCAAAAACAGTTACCAATAGCAACTGAAAATAACCCCATGTGGCCCGTATTCATGAGGAAGTAAACACTCAACAATGGGAAGCAATATTCACTGTGTGCTTTGATGTTGAGAGTTTGATGCTAATGACCGATAATACTGCACATCAGGGAGACTGCCTGTTTTTGCTAAATTTTGCCAGAGATAATAGAGTGTTTCCTTCCTCCAGGCTCTGTATGTGAGTGTCCAGAACCAAATAACCTCTGAAGATACACTTTTGATTTGTTTCAATCAGCGCACATGCTGTTCTTTCTATTCATATTATTTTTTGTTGTGTGTGGGTACTGGGAACATAACCTGTGTATGGTACAGTGGCAGCAGGTGTCCCCCAGGGGGGGTGGCCAGATGAGCTGGGACTGCGGCATCGTCCCTCATCTGGACGGAACATTAATAACGCCAGGTCCTGGGGAGAAAGCTCCATCTGGGCCAAGCCGGTGCGTTGCTGAGGGGACAGACCACTGACTCCACAAGTCTCAAATCCCTCACCAAATGCATCCTACAGGGGCCAAGCTGACAAACTTAAAACTTTTCAGGTCTGGCTTTCCTACACAATGAAAACTCTTGAGCCCCCACCTCTTGTGTCCATTTATTTTCTACACCTACAAGACATAATCAATTGGCATGTTTGCAATGCACAACACCTCCGACTACAAACAAGGTCTAATGAATAACAGCATCATTATTTCCAATGCCCTTCAGCCCTTATCCCCTGGTGGTTCTACTGTTAAATAAATATCACACAGCCTGATTCACGTTCAAGCAGCTGGAAATTGTCAAAGAGAGAAGGCGAAGGCTCAGACAATAGAAAAATAAATTATCAGGTCGGATGACCTTAACTCTTGCGATAGTGCTCGATACTGTAGCTTGCTGCTCAGTGACTTGTCATTTCCAGTTTTATCACCACTCCCTCTAAAAGTGCTTGTTAATCAATACACTAACAGCAAGGACTCTCACACTGCGGGAGCCGAAAGCACAGAGGCATGAACTGTTAACAACATTCCCTACTTCTCCCACCTCCATGCCTCAACCTTGTGTGATTTGGTTTTTTAATTTATATATCTTTGTCCACCTTTTACACGCCACTTTGCTGTTTTTTTTCTTCATCTCCCCTTTTCATTATTACATAGTTTTTAGCTTAAGGCTAGAGATGCAATTTACAATTTATAATTTAGTCATTTCTGCTGCCATGAAAATGTCGAGTGTTTTCAGGACATTTTATCAGGTCTCTCTAGGTCATGTTTAGTGAAAGGGACACAATCTGAGTGAATATAAAAGAAGTCCAATGTCCCCTTGTCTGCTGGTGCTAGTGAAGGAGACTGTCTGGCTGTCTGTCTCTCCATACAAGGACAACATGGTCTGCTGAAAAAAAAGCTGCATCTCAAGGTCAGAGCTCTGTAAATGTTTCATTCAGGTGATGCCTCCAACCACAGGACAAAACATCCCTTCTTGAATAAAATGTGTCTAGGACTATAAATTCAGCTGTACAGAAAAAGTTTCCTAGGCTTTTGGGGTAATTTTTAATGAACTGGGAGAAAGTTTTTTTGTGTCCTATACTTGGGCTCATATCTAATTCATGTGCTAGGAGCTTGTTGAGTGTCAGCTGTGACTAACCAACCCTGTGAAGACTACTGAACGAGCCTGTCTGGACCTTCATGAAACATCCCTCATGTTGGAGATATTTTTGGGGTTGTTTCTTAGTGAGAGAGGGGCCATCAGAATAAAGACTTTGATCTCTGCGAACAGATCAAGACCGTGGAGCAATGAACGAGCTCGGTGGAGTGAAGGGCGCATCGCAGTTCTGTCTCAGTAGACTTGTGACTTGCTGAAGTTTTTTTTTTTTTTTTTTTTTTCTCAGTGTGGAGCTGACTGCGCCTGATTGTTTTTCTCAGCTGAGGTAAATCAGGTGCACTAGCCTGGAGCTTCCCTGACTTGTGTTTATTAGTTATTCATTTCCATCAGCCTGAGCTGCCGCAGGCGATGTGAACCGCAAACACGCTCCCTTGCTCAGGTGTTCAAGAGCCCAACTGGATACTACTCCGTCTCCCATGATGCCCGGCAGCACAGAACCACTGGGTTTTCTCAATGGTTCCATGTACTTTTATTATTAGATACATACTGGAATTTGTTGTTACTGGTTGTCTGGGATGTTTATCTAATTATGTGTAGAAATGTGAGTACTTTTGAATTAGTTTATTTAAAACTGATGATAATCTTAGTTTGGAACTCTCTTCTGTTTCTTAAATAGAGTAGGCAGATGTTTATTCCCATAGTTAATAGGCACACTGGTTCCTATACAAATCTCGCAATAATTCAATAATGCATACAGTATACATAGTAATAAGTAATACGATATTCAATTAAATTCAGCAGAAATATGCTGTGACCTCCAATGTGCTTACATTCACTATATCTTCCCAGGTTTCTTTCTTTAGTCTCACATAATAATGTAGACTTTCTGGGAGGATTTTTAGATTTGTATCCTTATCTCTCATTTAAATACAAATGACATAATTACTATTGAGATGATCTTTTATTTCTATACATTGCTTTTAGGTAATATCCCTGTTTTCTTTCATGACATTGTCAAATCTATTGTTATGTTGATATAAATACGACTCAAATTTTCTTTTCACATGCGATGCCAATTTCTTATTATTTAAAAAAAAAATCAATAATATCTTTGCATGGCATCTACGGTTAGATAAAGATTTAAGATATGGCAAGTATATTTTGCTTGAAGATTTTCAAAAAAGGTCAGGAAAAGATCACGGTTACAAGAGGCAGACTTGGGGCTCCGGCACGCAAGGCAAGGCGCTACATGCAAACCTTAATGCTATAACTTTCTGCCTCTCTACACAGGGAGCGCTCATTCCTGCACTGAATGTTGGCGTGTTGGATGGTATTTGTACATACTTCCTATAGGGATTCTGGGTTGGGTAAAAGTTGTGTCAAGTAGGCCAGTTGTATTTCCTCATCACAAGAGCCCTCAGGGACACATATAGCAGTAGCACAATGTGAAAACATATAAAAAATCCTCACCATCCACACAGGAGGGCTTGTTGCGTGTCGTCCCGGCCACTTTCCCCGGTAAACAGGAGCACTTGACTGTCTGTGAACGCTCCTCAATACGATTTTTGTTACAGCATCGGTGGGCTGCAATCACCTCACACGTTCCTCCCTCTGCAGATACAGACAAAGAGACAAAGGTACAGGGTCAGCACATGCGAGAAATAATAGGAAATTAAAATGTACCGAAGCAACCAAATAGAAAGAGCCATAAGAAGCATATTTATAGACTGACTGTACATGATCAGGTAAGGAGCGATGCAGTACAATCATTGGGCACTTATACAGTAAGTATGTGTAACAAATCAGCCCTCGAGGCATCTCAATTATGTCATCTAATTGCCTCTCACTCAGTGCTGGCTTTCCTCACTTCATACCAATCAGCTCACGATGAGGATCACATCATACACTATGCGATGCATTCATGTGCTTGCCTTTGCATCATTGGTATTTTGATTTTAAAAAGGACAAAAACAATTCTCTACATTTGTACAGTGAAGACCTTGACAAGTATAGGCTTACTGGTGTTTAAAACCTTTGAGTGCCGTGACTTAGCCGATACATTCTTAGGCTACACTACACTGAAGCATTAACTGCAAAGCATAGGTGACATCAGTCAGAGCAAATAATGTACAATATAGTTCCCAGTCTGACAAAGGAGGATGTCAAAAGAATTTGGTGAGAAGAGAAGGTGATATGCATTGATAGTGGTACTGGGTCAAAATAACAATAGGGAGGATTGCCCAGGGGAGGAAAAGAGGGTGATGGAGTTGAGGGACATTCTGAAACGAGAGAGACAGGAAGAGAGAGAGAGAGAGAGAGAGAGAGAGAGAGAGAGAGAGAGAGAGAGAGAGAGAGGGAGGGAGAGGACAAGGTGTGTCTGGCTGCCAGGGACTGGCCGTGCAGGTGAGTAATGAGGGAGCCACTGGAAGTGCCCCCTTCACACAATTATAAAGCGTGGGGCTAATGCAGCCAGCGGAGCTGCAGGAGAGAGGCCCTCCATCACCGCTCTCCCCTTTCCTTACGCCCCAGGAAAAACTCTTTATCTTCCCTTGACAGCCACCCCAACAGACACCAGCATCCAACAATTAAACTGGAGCTCATCCCTGGACAAAGGAGGGGGAGAGGAGAGAAGGGAGAGGAGAGAATTCTCTTCTACAATCCACAGAATAGTTAGAATGCAAAAAAAAAGGGAGACGTCCAGATGCCACATCCCATCTCATTTCACTCGGCCATACCAAGTTTTAAAAGGGAAATCCTGCTACTTTGAGTAGATGCATTTGCTTCCACTGGCCTGACAACAACCGGTGTGTGTTCCTCTAGTTGGGTTCGCTGTGCAAATGTTTGAAATGGCTCAGGTCATGAATACAGAACTGAGCTCCCAGCAGCCTCGACAAGTTTGGCAACAGTTTTCTTCTCCCATTCGCATCAACGTCTGCCGTGGCCAGACCAAAGGCTGCCGAGTCTAGGATTAAAAGGCAAACATTTGCAGTCCTGCTGGACCGTGCTGTCGTGCAGTATTAATGTCACTCTCCCGGCGCTTGTTGTTAGATATTTCTGGGCAGAAGGAGGCAGAACACAGACTATAAAAGGGTATAAAAAATCCCTTGAGTGTGCTAAAACCCCAAACCCCACACTGTGTTGACTTGTTGAATATTTTACTGACAGCTTTCTAACCTGCAGACTTGCTTTCAAGTCAAACCAAATCGATGAATAAGTGAGGACTTTAGGTTGCGTCAGAGAATACTGAATTGGGCTGAATCCCCTCAGCTAGTTTCAGTGCTTTATTGGTAGAGGGTTGTATCCTGCAAACATCTGTCAAAGGAGAACAAAGGGCAAACAAGACACAAGTTTGGGTATTAAATATAAAAATTGTATCCCCATTTCGTCATTTGCACAATTTGGATTTATTCAAAATGCTTGTAAGACGATTTGCTGAACATGGCCCTGTTCTTTGAACAAGAACCTGAGCAGCAACATTGGTTCTGCTAGGTGAACTAATCCCCTGTTAAACATTGTAGTACATAATCACTGTGAGCTGTAAACACACACACACACACACAAGTCAACAATATCAAGGCTTCAGGGACATGAAGAAGTTTGTACTGTTGGAGGGACAGCACATAATAGCTCATGCTATTCAAGATCAAGCAAGTAATGAGTTGATTTTCCAGATGTATTGAAAGAAATGAAGCTGATTGCTGGGCTTTAAGGGGACACTCAAAAATCAACTGTCCAAAATATGGTATGATTTTCAAAATAATTCTCAGTAATTCAAAGTATAATTTTCATGCTTAAAGGGGTAGTTCAGGATTTTAGACACAGGGCCTTATTCCCAAATTAGCCTTGGTGTTCTTTATCAGTGGAGACAGTTTTCAACACATTTAATTCAGTCCTTCTAGTTGCAGAGTGCGCTCGTGCTAAGCTAGCTCACGGCATCGGGGGGATACCTAGCCTGCTACTAAAACAGTCTTACCCACTCCACAGTACACCTGAGGCTAATCAATTATAACGCCAGACTATCGATGTAAATGTCTGTGTTGATAGAATAATTTTAGAAATAAAACCAACCTCGCATCGCATGAATTATCGCATTTTGAGGGACTACTTTCTTAGCAGCAGCGGACTTTTACTTTGCTGTGTAACCGAATCACTACAGCAGAAAGTAAACAGAGCAGCGTGGGACAGAAACTGAAACTGCACTGCCACCAGTCTACCGTCATTCTGTCCCGGTTCTCTGCTGCAGCTCCAGCGGGGGCTGTCAGACGCTCTTTCTCTTTCTGCCCTTTGAGCATCCATCTCTCTCAATTCTTCATCAGTGTATTCCGGCTCGTACAGGTACGGTTCGTTGGATACAACAAATTCCTCATAATCGTCTTCAAAAGCAGACGCATTGCTAAGTCCTCCAAACGTGGCCATATCTTGTTTATTGCATAGGCTAATACAACTCCTTTGTGCACTGTACTCTGCGTCTGTAAGACAGCAGCAGGTAAACAAACTATTATAGAGCCTGCAACCTAGGTATTAGTCCGCTGCTGCCGCAGCCTACAAGGAATAAAGTCCCTCAAAATGCAATATGCGAGGTTGGTTTTATTTCTAAAATTATTCTATCAACACAGACATTTACATCGATAGTCTGGCGTTATAATTGATTAGCCTCAGGTGTACTGTGGAGTGGGTAAGACTGTTTTGGTAGCAGGCTAGGTATCCCCCCGATGCCGTGAGCTAGTTTAGCACGAGCGCACTCTGCAACTAGAAGGACTGAATTAAATGTATTGAAAACTGTCTCCACTGATAAAGAACACCAAGGCTAACTTGGGAATAAGGCCCTATGTCTAAAATCCTGAACTACCCCTTTAAGCTTGTAAAAATGCTCGTTTTTGCAGACAGAATATCTTTTTTCAGTACAATCTGTACATCTGACTGAATACACGTAATTTTGACTGAAGATACCATTTGAATTATAATGATCATTATCATGAGTATTATCATTGCTGCCATCTGAATTTGGGATTATCCTCAACACACAGAAATTGCTTATGTGTGTGTATATCAACCACAGGGTGAGGTCCAGTCATCAGCCAGTTGGACATTAGGCTTGATCACAATGGACCATCTGGTATGTAGAGGACAGAGCAGTTTAAATGGCTTCACGATTACTCTTCTGGGCCAGTCACGAGAGCCACTTAGACGACAAATGGCAACATGGAATAGTAATAATCCTATTGAGGTTTACTGGTGGGGTAAATGAACATCCACTATTGGTGTCTGAGATGGTTTGTGGTTTGTCATGTGGTGCTACATATTATAAATCTTCCACGCTTAAATGCACAAGCGTAACTGTGTGTGCATTACGGTGCAATTTGCCAACTTAGGACGTGACTGCAGGTTGTGATGGATGTAGAGCTTGGAGCCTGTCAGGCAGGTAAAGGGGTTAAACCAACCCGCTAAGATGGAGTGGGTTGGACTGTGCACTCTAGCCTTTGGTGAGGGAAGGTGAAGGACATCGATGGGACCAGGGACTGGTCATTTTTCTCTTGGCGGCCCACAGTGACAGCAGCCATTAAATGACTGGATGAGGTGATTATGTTTAAGGAAATCAATGCTTCATTGTTTTCAGCTTAGCCCCAACGGCCAATTAGGAGCTGTTAATGAGGTAAAATTGTAAAAATGTGGAGATAGATGGGGGAGAAGGAATTGGGAGCTGGAAATAAAAAAGCCATGCTAAAATATTACAGCATTTTATTATATTATTATTTCATTATTATTATAGGATATTTATAGTCTCCTTTTAAAGTGTGAGTTTTAGAGTTAGTCAGACACGTATTGTGCTGGCATGGAGAAAATAAATGAATAGCTAGTGAAACGAGTCCAAAGCATCTCCCAACATCTTGAACATACAGGGAGCAAACCATCCGTAAATCAGCTGAGGTTTACCTCAAATTCATAGCCTAAAAAAAAGGAACAGAGGAAATAATTTTGACCGTTTCTAAAAGCCTGATAGACAATCTACATGACAGTGGAATTTATATTATACGATGGTATTTTTTCATGTTTTACTTTTACAAGCGAAAGGACTTCAGGTATGGTGAATCTCATCTGCTTGAATTAAAATGATCTCAGGGAAGCTTTGCACACATACAGTAACTAGAGTAAAAGTGTTTTGTTTAAGTAATGTGTTTCAAAATAATTAGAATCACGGTCTTCTTATACTCAGGTCTTCAAATGGTAAACCATATATGCTTAAGACCCATGTAGATAGAGTCACCGTCAAAATCACACAATCACAATCACAAAAACATACAACCTATGACAGGCTGCACTATTTTGTTGCACAAACTCAAGGTCACAGTCAAAAAAATACCAAGACAGTTTATTTACCCAAACTATGGACTCACAGGAATGAAAAGTGACAGCGTCTTTTCATCCTCGAAGTGACAAAGAACGTACTCTACTGGCAACTGAATTCCCTCTGATCTCGCTGCATCTGGCAATTTTTCGACACAGAGAGATAAATGCAGGTGCTCATGACAATGTCACCACGGAAAAAAAAAAACCCTCCAGATTTCTCCCACTACACCTCGGCTTAGCTTCAGCGTCAACAACTATAATCTATGCAGAGTGGCCAAGGGCAGTAATCACTGGCTCACCATCGGCAAGCATTTCTGTCACCTCCCCTCTCTCTAACTCTCTCTACCGCTTACACTGCCTCTCACTCTACTACAGTTATTAAGTAATGACATATGGCAGAGGGAAGGAACACAGCAGCCGGGAAGACGTAAGCCTCTCAAGGACTCGTCATAACAACTTAATCAGCGCACACTTGGGCGAAAATGAGACGTTTCCAACTGCATGCCGGAATGCCTTTTTTTTCAGTCAGGCAGCTGGTGCATCAACCACAGAGCACAATAAAGAGCTTGTTGTTGCTCCCCAGTGCTTTTGTGTAACTGACAGCTATCCACTGTCTTAGTACTTCTAATTGTCAATTTACATCTCAGGTGGCAACAAGATTGTGGTTTCCTATTATAGTAAGAAAAACAGAGAGTGTAGAGCTAAGAAATGTAAATCTCGGTTCTCATTCAAGAAGCAGAGTGAGAGCTGCATTTCAAATTATGAAAATGATGCACCCTGGTAAAAAAAAGGCATTTGGAGACAGTGAATAGTTTCAGTTTGTCTTCCAAGTGAACAAAGTTACTTTGTACTGTGTGCCAGAGAAGTCAATTCAAACCCCCTCAAAGTTTTATTGAGCAGCAGATTGTTTGTCGAGTTGGTTCTTTTCTGTCAACTTTTCCTTCTGTGAAATCATGCATATTGTAAAATGACTCTCTTTGTATGACAGTTTTGAGACATAATGGAAGAGATTGAAAAGTCTTGAGATATGTACAAAAATGACAAAAAGCTCCATTCTGTTTGTCTCGATATGATTTAAGTTTTTCAGATTGGAGAGAAAAAGAAGGATTTTAGTGATCTATTTCAAGAAGCAAAGGCATCAAAGTAGCTGTGGATCAGCTGTCCCGCTGCATATATGTTTAATGATGCTCATCAGATTTGAGCTTTTCATTACTAAAACATCAAGTTGGAACTTCATGAACACTCCCCCTGATTACTTAGGATAATGTTTAAACACGCTACAAAGCGCTGTCGAGTGGATTCCAAACGGAGGCCTTGGAGGCAGCGCCAGGGAACAACCTTTCATGTCTTTCCTCTTGGCAAATGATACGCTTTATATATTTTATCAGAAATTACACAACCTTCATTTACTGCTCAAATCCCTCTACTTCTGTAACAGGACCAGCTGAAATGAACTGTGTGTGAAGAGAAATCCCTGGGAAAAAGTAGAAATAGACCTCACTGCTTTATATTTATATTGGCGTATACTGTATATCACTGCTAATGCCCCCCGCATCACACCTCATGGTGTATGGAAGAGATGTGTGAAGAAGCAAGAGAGAGAGGGAGAGAGAGAAAAATGGGGAGATAGAGAGAGACTGCATGCTGGAGGTGTGGAAATTTCTCAATTATAAGATGCATCGCAATGCTTGTAAGCGGAACTGTAGCTCTGTGCCAGGTTCCTGCCAGGCACATTACAAAACACATTTCCCCATGTATTTTGTATAAATGGCCTTCAGTCAAACAGCTTCTTTTATACTTAAAGCGTCTTCCCTGAAAAAGAAGTCATGTGCACTGTGCAGTAATATACAACATTAAGGATGAAACACCTTGCAGGTGCATCAAGATCGTTTTGCAATCGATTGGTTGACTGGTGAATCCTAATCCAATCCAATCGTGAGGCCAGTGAAGATTCACACCTCTACTGAATGCAAAGTGCATCTCTCTGTGTATGTGCCACACAAGATCAATGCTGCTATGCACATCATTGACAAGTTGTGTTAACATGAACACAGACTGTGCATTCCAGGAAGAGACAGCATACAAATACAAAATTCCTCTCATGGTTTGGACAATGGACACGGCCATTGAGATTAAATCGTCAAACAAGTGTTGAGCCCCACCAGCCACTTGTTCTCACTCTCAAGCCCTTTACCAAAGAGCTGACTCTTGCCACTGAATAATAAACGGCAGCCTCGGGGAGGGAAGGCTAACGGAGAAGTTTTCACAAATTCACCACTTAACACATCTGAAGAAGAAGAAGGGGGAGGAATGCCAGCTTTGGGATGTTTTACACTGCAGACTGTCTCCAAGGATCACAAACAAATTCAACTCAGGCATTGCTAATCATTGTTTATCCAATCTAAAACAGCCCTTTAACCAATTTGTCACTGACGCATCAGGAGTGGATTCTCCATTCATCAAGTCCTTCACGTCAGCAGCCTGTTGCAGTGAACCGTATGGGTTTCCCCGACCTCGGCCAGTGTGTGAAAGCTTCAGGCTGCTTTCCCACTGATCCTTCAGTGGCCTGGATATCACTTTCCTCCCGAGGCAGCATCACCCACAGTAATGGGAGTCGACAAACAGGTGGACATAGCAGCTATAGTAGCGCCTGCAGCTAGCACTACCTGATGGGAGGGGGAGAGGGAAAGACACTCCAGAGCTCAAGCTGACTGACAGGAACCACTGACCCAGCTATACTGGAGTCACATCAATCAATGTTTTTTTTCCCTGTGCTTGTAATGGCTTACTTCTTGAATCTGGCTATATTCTAACAGAATGCCAAATACTGTTCTACTACAGCGGGTCAAATTTAGAGAACCCTAAAATGGATGGGTTTGATAAATGAGGTGAAAGCCAGGATCCATAAAAAAGAAAAATCTTAGTTTGCACCTTTGCTGTTAACAGGTTCTTCATGGACGGAGACATGGAATTAGGCCCCCAGTTTACCGAATAGGGAAAAATCGAGTGCAGCAATTGCACCATTGGTGGTACTAGTCTGACATCTTTAAAAGGCAAATGGCATAAGTAAAAATAAGAGATGCAAGGTGCTAGTGTCCCCGGCTACTGGTCGATTCTTAATCACCTGTATGGGTTTCCTCTTGTGGGCCTGTATGACTCCAATGCTCACATCTTTATGGTTATTAAAGTTAACGATTGCTGCGTGCCTCATTTACCAAGGCTCTATCAATACCAGTTCAGCACCATGAAATTACCCCCAGTCCAGAGGGAGCAGTGTGACAAACCGGATTAAGAGGGCTTCTGTAATGCCCTGGCATATATAACTCTCCGTGTCATGGACTCAGGCTGCTGTGAGAAGACCCTCTGCCAGGCTCAACAAACCCAGTGAAGGGGGGGGGGGGGGGCACTGCAGAGGCTGCTGACAAACCATTATAACTAAAATGTCAATTCAAGCTTTTTATCACCTCCTCATTGTTCAGAAAAGCTGTGAAAACTATAAACTAAAAAAAACACATTTAAAGTTCTCAGAAGTTACTTAGCAGATGAATGGGAAAAGGGGGTTGATTATGGTAAATATATGCAGGATGTAACCTACTTATGTGGGCTTTCAGGTGTAGGATAACTTTGTTGGATATAATTTTATTTGCATGCCAGATATATTTTCTATGGAGATGGGCTTCATTGCATCTTAAATTAGGTATTTAAAAAAAAGACTGGAGTAAAGGGGAGAGAGGCCATAATATCACTTATCTTATTTCCATGAAGCCAAACATAGAGTAGTGCACTTACAGAAAAACTATTGTACGGAATTTGCTATATTTCGTCCCTGCACATGCACTAACACATAAGATAAAGTCAGCATATTCCTATTCATGACTTCTAGTTTCTTTCTTTAATATTTTTTTTCTGCAGTGTATCTCTGTGTTTCTGTATAGGCTTGTGTCATTACAAACTAACACAATCACCGGGTCCAAGCATGCAGGTGTGGTCACACCTCTCTGTGTATAACAGCACCCTGCAGTGCACTGACCTCTATCCAATATTCCATATGACACAGGTCACTGCTTGCTCTATATGAGAGTCGGCCGGTGAAAATGAGAACTAGATTGTCCATTCAAAATCCTAAAAACGTCCTTTTTCGAAAGGCACCATAGAGCCGCCTTCAAAAAGTGATACTGCTTGGTAGAAAAAAAACAATTGAATGCTCTGAACCTTGGACAATGGCCTGAATGTAGACCATGAGTTTCAGTTCACTTCTTCTTCAAAAAAAGAAAAGAGATAAAAAAGTAAAAACTAAAAAGAAAGGTAAAAGTTTTGAAAATGGCAAAAAAGAAATGTTGGAAAATGCTGCATAGCATTGTTGAGTACGATACATTACAGCTCCTGTCTGGTCGAAGATCTATTTAGAAAAATGTGCAACACTGAATGATGTGGTGGGATGCAGAGAACATGGAGGTTGTCTCAAACAGCAATCCCACGACCACACAGGGGCTTCATGCGTGTGGGGTCTGGAATGACAGGTCAGGGTTCAGGAGAGAGCTGCCTGGATTACACACAATACATTATCTAATATGCATAATGCATTAGAAGGCACTTAACATAAAATTATGGATATATGCATAAAATCCCAGAGCAGTAAATGTGGAGAAGGGGCATTTTGGTGTGTGAAAGAAATCTGCCCACTTTCTCTAAACCCGAGTAATCAGGGAGTTGCATGATTTTGCATAACTGGGCCCCGAGTGCATTTAATGTTAACCAACTCAAATCCCTCTCACTGGTATGTTTGCATGTGTTAATACTGCCCTTAAGGCAGTAGGCAACCGCTCAATGTCTTTCTGTTAATGTTCTTACTTATTTATTCAATTATTTATTAACTATTTATTTTTGAGTAAATACATGAACAAACACAACATTTTTAAAAGCATGTTTCTGTATAAACACATAAGGTAATGTAAGCCTGTTCTCGCTCATATGCAGAGAATCTAGCTTAGGAAGCTTTTTCATATGTGCTATGCTTCACTGCCAGGTTTTATCTATTAAAGTCCAATGACCTTGCCTGACATGTACATGACACAGATTTCTCCACTAGACACCTTATTAAAACGAATACTGGCTTTTAAATGACGCATTCGTGAGATGATAATTGTATGGCAGAGCATTGATCACTTTGCCAGAGACCAATTTCCATGTAATGATCAATCAAAGCAAGAGCAAAAGGGAGGAAAATCAATGTGCTAAACACTTAGCTCCTGTTTGACAATGCAGAGAAACGATGTCAGATGTGGCATTTAGTGGCTGACCTTGCTCCCAGTAGCGGCAAGGACAGGAGTGTTTTGTGGACTATGAAAAGACCGGAGCATGAAGCTGTCATAAAAGGCCATATTTCATCAGGGCAGAACAGATTTTATTTAAATGACCTGACAACCATTTTTATCATATCTGCCTATTTGAAAAAACAAAACAAAAAATCAAACAATCGAATCACATTTCTTTATTGTTAAATGAATCCACACATCAAACATTATTTTTTAGCTTAGATGAGCAAAAAACAACTTGCATTAGTAGACACTTTTTTAAATAGAAATCTGCAGGTCTTACTCTGTTTTTTTCTTATCCCAGTAAATACGTTAGACTGGGTTGGCGACTCATTACGGAGAGTGCAATGCAGGGTCTTGATTTGAAGGGTATTTAAAGGTGGAGTCAGCGATTCTGGAGAACGCTTGTTGTCAAAAGGCTGTTTATTAACACAGGATTTTTTTTTCAGCACACACACACAATGCAGGTAGCAGATTGTGAGGAGATATTCACTGATTTTGGCAAAAGTGATTTTGTCAACAAGCGTTCTCCAGAATCGCTGACCCCATCTTTAATTTGATGGTTTAACCAAAAGCCATCTAGTTAAAATTCTCTCTCTCTCTCTTTCTCTCTCTCTCTCTCTCTCTCTCTCTCTCTCTCACTCTGTCTCATAAAAGATAGTTAAACCTTCTTCCCCCAGAAAATGTTAAAGTTTAAGTGTACATGGAAGTAATATGAAACAGTAGGACTGTTTGAAAATGTGAGCATTGATCCATTTTACTCTGGCTTGGAGTATGGCCAGACGGAACAGGTATAAAGCGTTTTGCCCTACAACATGATTTGACAACACGTCATACTGTATACATATCAGCTATCCGGCCTTAAAGTAGCTACATGTAACTATCAGTTTTAGTTGATTCTAGCGGTATCTTTTGACAAAAGCGGTGGTGTTTTTAAGAGTTGAGCGCCTGCTGTCCTTAAGATCTTTGCAAGCGTGTTGATTTGTTCAGGAAGCAAATGAAAGAGAGACCGCAAAACGCATCGCAATGAGGAGATGTATTGTTACGTGACTATGTAAGATTTATAATTGCCGTATGCTGATGGTGATGCAAAGTAAACTTTGATTTAGTACCGTTTGAGAAACATGTGATGTTCTGGTAAGTTTGCGGGAAATCGTACTCCAGCGAAGGCATTAATGATAACTAGTATATCAAAATAGCTTTTCACTGATGGTCTTGTTTGCTGTTATAGGCAATTATTACATCAGATGAAAAATTAAAATGTTTCGTAAACATTTAAGAGTTGTGGTCTCTTTGGGTTCCCAGCAAATCAGGCATCACAAAGAGGGGGCCTTTCCCGATACTTGACTACATGTGATTATAACCAATGATTATGTGCCAAATGCTTTGACTAAGGGAGTCTACACTGTTAACTCCGACCACCTTGCTGTTTCTTTACTGTTGAGAGGTTAATGATCTTCTTCATATAGCATTGCAGGTACCTTTAGATACATGTTCTTGGTCCAATCAGAGGGCATAATGGATATACTATTGAAAATACAGCACTGGTTGTGCAACAGATTAGCTCGGGCCTAAATAGACATCGAACAATGATAATCTATTTTTTGTGTCACAGTGGACGAAAATGGCTTATAACCTTCTTTCGTCTCCACCTTTTGGGAAAGAAATCAGAGCTATGACAAATGACTATATGTGAAGCGAGAGATGGGTGGGGGGGGGGGGGTTGGCTGGGCTGAGAACGAGAGTAGAAAGGGGAGCGTGGTTATTTGCAGACTCTAAAATCGGAACAATATGGGAACTGGAACACAATTTGGCATCAGATTACTCACAGCGATATCCATCAAAACACACAATCCAGTCACTCAATATCATTACTGTCGGCTTGATAAGCTTTTAAGCCGGCGATAACATCTTGATGTGGTAACACAAATGGGAGTCTCGGTCTCATCTGTTTCCATTGTTGGGGCCACAACAGAGAAATATGAACCAAAGCATTGACACGTGAGATGATTCATTACAAAAAAACTGACTGATGAGTTTATCTCCCGCGAGCCTCCATCTCTCACCCCTAGAGAGAGATGAGGACAACAACAAACTATGTCCCCACTTGTGAAATTTCTTTGAATCAATACTTCGGTCTTTATTAAGTGTATGCTTTTATGTGGACAACATGTTTTTCACTGGGTGCTGAGGTAATACAAAATCAACGGTTTTTAAGCTTCCTGTGGCTTCTCATCAAAAGTTGGAACATTGGGAACGCGCTGAACTGACTTGCCGAATGCTGGAGCTCTGTGAAAAGAAATAAAAGCCCAATAACGTTCACTCTTTTATTTCTTTGACTGAGAGTGATCACTTCATCTTCCGCAGCAATCCCCTACAAGGAGGAATCAATCATGACTTGAAATATGGCATGATTCAGTCACACAAACTATCCGGCCATCTCCCAGATTAAATATCCGCCGTAATGAATGACACAGGCTCCCGTACCCATTAATTACAAAGATTAGAATCATGACTTTGTTTTGAACTCGTGCCCATGCTGAGTCTCAAGGTCGTCCTCTCTCTAATAAGAGGAATTATTTGCTTCGAAGAAAAAAAGCAAAGAGAACGAATAAAAACAAATATTCGAAAACTAGTCTTCTATGCCATTTTCTGTTGCCTCAAATCTCGCTCATGTGAAAGTTATGGTGACAAAACGACCGAATGATTGAAATTTTAGAGTCTTGTGTCAACATTACCACCCAATCTTCACATACCGTGCATGTACCTTGGGCATTATATTGTCTCATATCTGTGAAAACCTTAAGTAACGATGAAATGAGAAACCTGAATCTGCTCATCAGTCTTGCCTCTACATACCTGTAAATTTGATCTGTGCCACCAGGGCGGACTGTGAAATCATGTGGCTGCACATCAAAGTGTGACTGAACTCAGTGTGCATACTAATGCAAGAGCAATGCATGCACTCTGTGATGGGGAGAGAGAGACAGAAGCAGAGGGAGTGGGAGAGAGGAGGAAAACGACCAGAGAAAATCTCTCTTCAAAGAAAAATAAATATATTGGAAAAACTGAATTGCGTTGACATTTACTGAATATTTTATCCTGGAGAAAAAAAAGAGGTTTAAACACGAATTCGGGTACATGAAGGTCCACCTTAAATAGTTTTTTACATGCTGGTATCATCCTTTCATCTGTAGACTGTAATTTCAAACAGGCCCCCCTCCTCAACACATCAACTTGGGAAGAAATATAGCTAGGATGGAACCAAATGCAGCAGTCGCCGTGTGTATCCTCTTTATCCATCATATCCCCTGCATCATTTCCCCGGTCATTGCCTGTGTACTGCTGGTGCTCCAAGTCGTGACTGTGGGATCAGAGCTAGGAGATAAGTGATTGTCCCCCGGCAGACAGACGAGCTGCCTTGACAGGCCAATGAAGAGAGGAGCCTCTGCACAGCACTTCAGTGGAGGCTCTCCTTATTTCTATCTGTTCAGTCTCCCGCCATCTATCAATCCATCCATCCATCCCTCCATCCATCCATCCATCTATCAATCCATCCATCCATCCATCCCTCCATCCATCCAACCGTCTCTCTGTCCAGCCATCCGTCGCCCTCCAAGGTAGGTCAAAAGAAAGATGCTGCTTGGCAGCTCATTCCTCACTCTGATGAAGCTGCTTGTTAGAGACTCATCAACTTCTCTCTGTATCTCTCTCTCTCACACACACACACACACGCACGCACGCACGCACGCACGCACGCACGCACGCACGCACGCACACACACACACACACACACACAGTAATACTTATCTTAGAATGTCTCCATTTCCATTTCACTTTTCTCACCACCTGCCTTCCATTCCAATGGTCCTTGTGTCTTTCTCATTAAAGCCCTTTCCACAGTGCCACAGTGGAGTGTAGAAGGAAGGCATAGCATCTGACCGGACTGAACTATGATGACATGTTCCAATAGGGCAGATAGCGGCGTGCATAGGCTCTCATTACCTTAGGTCACTGACCAGAGGTCACTCGGGCTCAATTGCCCCACTGGCTGGCAGCTGTTCCCCCCAAAAACATGCATGGAGATGTGACTCATGCATGCTACAATAGTGAACATGCAGAAGGGAGAAATAAAAAAAATTGTGTTATGGATGTATACCCACACACAATTAGACTTTCAAAATGACTTTTACGCACTGCAGTAGTGTTTGTAATTAAGTCTCTTATACAAACAAGGCATTCAGCAAGTAAACCTTTCTAAATGGCATCTGATGGAATTGTAATGCTCGCCTGTTGCTTGACAATGTGGCAAATAAGCATGTTTTCCAATTCATGATGGGGTAATTTGTACATACATTTTCACATTATTACTCTGATCTGTCATCACCTATGCACGGAAGAGAAGGCAGTAACGGTATATGCCAGCTGTTTCTCACACACAAATAACCTTACAGAGCAGCTCTCAAGGCTCAGCAACAGATGGTTGATCCGGAAGAGAGTCATTCCCCACTAGTTACTCTACTATGACACGCACATAAAACTCCACTCCACTGACTTTTCCGGAAGAGCTCCAATATTCATCTATCTTCACCAGCTGATGGCATTTAGAAACAGTAAACCGCTGTATGTTTTTCACCAGACTGACTCATTTGGCTGCGTACAATGGCAGCTTGTTTAAATGTGTTTAAAAGGTCCTGGGCTCCTATCTTTCATTCTCAGAGTTGCATGGCTTAGGCAGATGCCTACTCTGTTCAAAATAGAAATGTCTTCGGACCCGCCTGCTCCCTATGGAATTTAATTAATCACCTTCAAATTTGGCATGCGGCCTTCTGAGAATCACGCAGCTTTTTGTTGACATCACGAGTAGAGATTGGCGGGAGCGCTCTGGCGTATCACACCTCTGTTTGCATCATCTGGAGGGCTCCGATAAGAGATACAGATTGTGATGTATTCTTGGTTCTGTTTTCTAACTTGAGAAGGTTTCCACTCAAAGTGTATAGTGCATTTCTTTTCTACTGTATTATCTACGAATCGCAGCACAGCAGTATTTTCAACACATGGCACCTATACTGTAGATGGAAGCAACCAACTGACAAACATTGATATTCAATGAATCACGTAAAGGGTAATTGTTTTTTTTGTTTGACCTGGGTCTTATTTGTCAAAGCCATGGTTTATATTGGTAATATTGTTTTTCTCTCCCTGCCTTGCAATGTCACTGTGTTCCAAGATCTTGGCGATTCCTTTGTTGAATACACTGAGACTAATAACTCTTTCAAACTAGTTTCGGTTAAAAGCACGACTCAGACCTGCAGATGTTTTCTTGACTGACCCTGAAAATGTCTTTGTCTGTTTTTGTGATATTTTAGTTCCAATCCTAAATTGTATGGTAGGACGAGTCGAGGAGGCACAGACAGGTGGGAGGTTCATTGAAATGAGGGAAACCAATATGGTTATTGGTATACGTATAAGGCTTAGGCCTTTCTGCTCAGAAATTCAGTTTTCCAGCAGTCTGGTGATTGAGAGATTGAGAGAAAACTAAAAACTCTAGAATCAAATGGACAGCTATTATATGATGGAAACCAATAGATGAATTTAAATCTGCATCAGAAATGGAGGTTTAATGTGGTCAAAGCTGAATTGTGTGTAATGGAGTCTGCATGTACCTATACATGAGAGTAAATTTAACAGTATATGTTATTCATAGCTGATTTAAACAGAATGAAAAATGGTATTCTGTGTGTATCAGTTAATTCCAGTTGATTAGATCTCTTGAGCCATCTGAAAGACACAGGACACATACAGTATATTGATAATATATCCACATATATCCATTCTGTTTTTTAAGCGGGAGATGTTGAGTAAGCGAGATACCTCCTTAACAACTTCCTTCAGCTAAATAAACGTTTCAAGCATTATTCTTGAAAAGCATAATGATGCATTCACAAACGTTGTTGTGTCACATTGTACACTATTATGTGACCAAATATTATGACTTACAATATAGATGGATTGATGTGATCATATCAACAACTGCAATATTATTTCTACAGCTCAATTCTATCATCACGGTGCAAATTGAATTGAAAATAGATTTGTGGTCCAATGGGTCTCTTCGTTTGTTGAGATATTGTTGTCATGCTTCCCTGCAATCGGCACAGCTGTTTCAGAGCAGTGAGGCAGCTCATGTGACTGGCTGAGAGGATATTTATATTTCTCCATACCCTCTGATTCAATGCACTTTAAGCTGCCTTTTATTGCAATTTGCAAATCAAAATTGCAGGTGTGCTCGTCGCGGCCCCACATCCAGTGCACCAAATACTGCCTTGCACGTGTCTTTGCACTTGCGTCCTCATAAGGGCCAAGGAGTCTGAAAGAGGTCTGACAAATAGAAAATGTTAAGATTTGTGTTTTGTCTATTGAAATAGTTAAATGAGAATCCCATAAATAAAGGGAAGTAATCTTGTATCTTGATAGATTTGTCATTACTTTTGATATTGTATAAACAATTATATACATTACAAATATAAATATTCAATAAACTAAGTAATGTATTTAGTTGATCCAAAATATAATCAATAGATTAGTGTCTATTGAAAATAATCCTGATATGCCAACCTTTGAGAGCGCAGATGAACAGGATGAAAAGAGACAGAGGAAGAGGAAGTGGGATCAAAGGACAGATGGAACAGGTTGCCAGCCATACTGTTGCGTCTCCTCATATAACTCATCACAAGGCACATCCCCTCTTTTCTCCTCTCTTCATCAAGCCTGGGTTCTCCCCCTGACCTTGACGCAACATTTCACTAAAACTTTTTTCTAAGGAGACACAGTTTAGCAACACTTTTCCACTGTATTTATCTGCTCCTCTTTTAGGAGTGTAAACAGGGCCGTTAAAATGGGTCAGCCTTCCTGGAATACCGAAGGACTTTTGATCAATATAACAACCTCAGATCAAAACTTAGATCAAAACCATTAAATAATAGGAGGGACTTAAATGTCCTGCACCACTGACATTTGCCATGAAAAAAATCTCAAACACAAAAAATCCAATGCACTTAAGGAACACTGCAACCTCGACACAGTACAACATTTCCTCATGAAACAACCAACAACTTAGGATGTCCCAGCTCTATCAAGCAAAACCTCAAATGACTGGCCAGTGCATATACTGTAGGCCGTAGTGCAAAAGGCATTCAGAGCTGTAATGCATGGCTTGGTCTTGCATCAAAAGTCCTGTGCACTTTGCTTTGCAGTGTCTATATGAGCCAAAAAGCTCTGTTTAATCAGAACGCCTTGTCCTTATTATAAATCTTCTCTATTATGTTGAAAGGCGAATGGATGAACACATTAGGAACGCTCTGTTCTTTGGAACAAAGTAGCGGCTCCCGGCTCTGGGCCACTGACTGCCCTGGCCAGGTAATGAGCTGAGCTGGCGACATAGGAGCCCCTGTATTCTGCTACAGGGGGGACGCCCATCAACCTCTGCACTTGGGAGACATGTATTTCGGCACATACAGAGGCATATTGGCGAGGTTTACGCATACACTGGCCCCCACAGCAAAAGCACTGTTCACTCAGTGTTAATGAATCAATCAATTTCTCCCAGATAAATCACAGTGAATGCCTCGCAACGGCCGACTGTCACCATGATGAATTCCTTCATTTCATGTAATAAGCTCGCTGGGAAGTGATTTATCCCTGGTGCGCAGGCAGATATATACAGCGGTGGACAGAGGCGAGAGACACAAAATGAAGCGTAATGTGTCATTGAAATATTTCCCGTGCAGTCGGTGAATAAGGTCTAGCCGCGAGGAAGAAACACTTACGTCCAAAATCAAGTCGACTCAATACTCAGGTCGAGGCAGCCATGCAGTTGGAATATTGTTTTGAACAGCTGGTCTCTCGCTGCTACTAAGAGTCTCTCTGAGCTGCCATAAGCCGTACCACATTCCCTGACATCACCTATAGCTCGCTGACATTTGGTGTGAATTATGCTCTTGCAGTCTTTTCAAGGCTCCTGTTCTCTCTAACTCCGTACTCTACATAATACGACCAAGATAAGTGGGAGTAAGAACTACATTCTATTGCTATTGATTGCCTTTGCTCTGCCCTCTTTCAGGGTCCAAGATTAAGAGCTGCTGTGATTTCTTTAAATGCAGCCCGCCTCTCCGGGTAAGTAGGAGAAACTGCGTGCTAATCAATTTAAACCACTGCTGGCCTCAAAGCCTCACGCATACCAATTCCCTCCCAGTGTAAGGGGTGTGATGCGGGCACACTGGTTTTGTGCTGATCCTAGTTAAGTGATGCTATTACTAGACTGAATTCCATTTGCCATTTGACCCCCAACACTTCAAATACTACATCAAGAGGTATCATTTTCACTTAATATATTGCTCACCCTGATCAAGATCCTTTTGATTTTTTAAATAAAAAATATGGGATAGTTTTTGGGCATTTTCAATGCTTTGTTGAAAGTGCGGAAAGAAGGAAGAAATGGGGCAGAGAGGGAAATGACATGCAGAGAACGACCATGGGCCGGATTCGAACCCGGGTCTGCTACGAATAAGACTGAGCAAATCAAGATTTTAAATTAAACAGAAGGCAATAGAAGGGATATGAAATTAATTAAAGTGAATTTAGAGTAAGACCAATCGAAATAAATGATAATACTGTATGAATAAAAAGTCCTGCATCCATAATCATTAGTCATATTCATTTTAAAATTGCTTGAAAATTGATGAATCCATTTGTTCAAATGGGAAAAGGCTCTCAGCAGTTTTCTCACTGTTCCACATATCAAACACCCCCCTTTTTAATTTCAAACTCATTAGGTATCTAAAATAGTACAAGTAATAATAGTATTTCACAGTTTGTGGAGAGAGATAATTGGAAATGAAACATTAGGTAACAAGTGGTCGGTACATGAAAATAATATTACTTGGTGTGAGCACTTTTTAAGAGATGGTCCAGAGGCCTTTTCATGACTTATTAAGCCGATGCAGGGCCCCTTAGTACAACTGTCTACTAGATATAAGCTTGTGAACCTATTAACTTAAATGTGTGTCCACATGTATCCTAAGATAATGTCTTAAATAAATATCACATTGACAAAAGGAACACAAGGAAACAACTTTTTTAATTTCTCCTAAACCAAAACTCCATGTTCACAAATTCAGCCTTCCCTGTCATTACCACCTCTGTAATGGTGCTATTTCATAGTTAATTAAAAATAAATTAGATTTTTCCTAAACCTATGGGCTGTATAAATCAAAAGGGGCAGTAGGAGGCTGTGCTTTAAACACTTAAACAGGGTGTTTAATGCGTGGTGATTGTGCTATTCTGCGTCTAAGGGCATGTGTGTCTGTGTGTGTGCGTGTATGTGTGTGTGTGTGTGTGTGTGTGGGGGGGGGGGGGTGTAGATCTGAGGCACTAAATCTCTTAATATGCGTCCGGGGTCTCAATTGAGTTCAAGAGTCACCATTTAATTACACAGCGGCAAATAGTTAATTTTCAATTTTGATGGGGCTGGGGAGCTCACCTTGAGAAAGGACAAGTCAGAGACAGGCGGACTGGGCCCCTTCCTAACCTATTCAGAATTAAAAAAAATAAAAAATTCTGGAGCACTGGAGCTGGTCAGTGGGGTTGATTTGCATGGGGCTGTGGCATAATGAAGGTCTCGAGTTTTGACTTAGGGGTCGTGTTGCCGGGGTTAAGCTTTTAGCTGCTTTGACTGGGGCAATTAGCAAACACACACACACAAGCAAAGCCACGTCATTGAGTCCTGCCTTCAGACTCGTGAACAAAAGAAAAACTGAATTCGGAGGACGAAATCCTGACACATGATATAAAAACACAGAGTCATGACGCAGTTGGGCCACAATTGTCATTATTCAGAAGGTAATTGTCATTATGGGAGGTCACCTGTAGTAGTGAAACTATATTATAGTGCCCCATATCTGAATTAAAGTCATGGAGTGTGGCATTAAAACCTTATCAAGTGGCAGGTTTGATAGTGAACTTGTACATTAAAGTGCACTTAAATATAGAGCTGAGAAGCGTGGAACATTTCTCCAGCGCAAATGAAGATAGCGCTATATGCAGAACTGACCATTTTATGTTGCCTGGGATCTTTTTAGAGTGACAGCCAATAGAACAGCACTAAGCAGGAGGCTTTTCCTCCATGCAGTTGGCATTGTTGAGCCCAAGCAGTGGGACAGTCTCACATCACAATGAATGATGAAATGGCTCCCCAACCAAGCTCGCTGCCTCACTTACTTTCCCTTTTCCTCCCTGTCTGCCTGTTTCGCTCTCACTCGCTCCCAAGCCCTCCACTTAAATTGAAAGCTTCCCTTGTTCTCAGCAGAGAGGAGCGGATGCAGGTTGAAAGGCATTCCTTTTTTTTTCTTCATCTCAAAAATGAGCCTGCTTCTGGCACCGGTTGGAACAGGGCTTTTTACAGCGTTCTTCTATTGAGAGCACGTACAGTATGTGAGTGCCAGTTCTCAACATTTCCATTTCCGCCCCCCACTACACTCTTTTCTCAACTGTGGTAGCACCACCCCACACTGTCACCAATCTCACTCAACTTTTACCAACAAAAAAGGAAAGGGAAAAAAGAGGACAGAGGGCAGAAAGAGGGATTAAGAAACTTTTTTTTTTACTGTTGAATGCAATTTCTGCTGCTCTGTTTGTTCGATTGAAATACTGCTCATTAATCAGGCAAAACTACCTGCCAAACAGGAGAGAAAAAAACACAATAACTAAATCCCCATGGAGTTACAGAGAGAGAGAGAGAGAGGAGGAGGATTAGGAAGGAAGGTCGGAAGGCAGCAACCAGCCCTCGCTTTGGCTGACTCATTTTTGTCACATATGGTTTCATTCTATTCTCTCCTCTTTCAGTGACACCTACACTCGTACACTTACCGGTACACTCGTGACATCCGCCCACATCATATCAGTGCAACCCACGACTAAAACTAATAATAGCAACGGTCAATGATGCTGACTAAGAATTTGTGTATCAAAGCACTGAAAATAGCAGCAGTCACAAGGTGGGTACATTTATTTATGGCATATAGTGAATATTTTAAAACATGCATATACATTATTTTATTTGGGTCACAATAATACATAGCAGTTTTTTGTATTTGATTTTTCAACATCAAAGGATAGGCTTAGATTATTTCTAGTCTATCATAATATAGTAATTCTCTCATGTCATGACTCATATATAGAAAGAAAAAGGTACGCACTGCAATCATTCCTCCTACAGACTGGGGGTAAAAAAAAAATCCCTTCCAATGCAACTACATTATAAACATGGCTGTAACCAGGATTGACACCAAATATCCACCATTGTTAACCCATCGCTGCACAGATATGTTTAACTCAAGCAGAATATTCAAATTAACACATATCCTGATTAAAAACGCTGTTTAGTTAATATTTATGTACATGTCCCAGAAAGATTATCTAAAATGATGTTTTAAATCATAATCAACACTTGCTTAATTAACTTATAATGGGAGGTAATTCCATAGATAAGGGGCACGGTAAGAAAATGCTCTGAAGCCAACTGATTTTTGGTTTACTGGGGGAATTAGCATAGCTGAGCATTGAGAGACCAAAGAGTGCAAAGCAGTGTACTATATGGGGTAAAACAGCTTAGTCAGGAAGGGTGGTGCAAGACCATGCAAGACCTTATAAGTTCAAAGGAGAACCTTAGAATCAGCTCTAGGTTGCAACGGTAACCATGAAGAAAAGCTCTTATGTCCCCTTTTAGGCTACCTGTCCAGCACCAAACGGCAGACGGACAAAGTGAGCAGCTCACTGCTGAACATAATGAGGTATTCTTCAGCCAGTCTAGAGCCATATATTTCCCTCAGGAGTTGTTGGAGACGAAAAACTGAGTTTAAAGGAGAGTGAATATTGGACTTACATATTCCAGGTATTCTGGACCAATATTCTAATGTTGGTCCATGTCTGCTGGATGTGTAGGCCTGTACCTCAAAACATCCACGGCTCGACTCCCGTTTTCCACCTTTCCTGTCTCTATTTCTACAACTCTCAAAAGAGTAAAAATGCCAACAAAAAAATATATTCAAAAGGAAAAATACGTAACACTCCCAAGTGCTCAAAAACAATGTTATTGTGGGTTTAAAAGCAGTAAAAGTACAGATGAGCCCAGTGTTCTTAAAGGTAGCTTCAGTGATGAGAAGTATAAATATCTTTTAGTTTAGCTTAAGCTACTGTGAGGATGCCATGTAGTGTTGTAATGTTGCGCAGGTGTAACTTATGATACTGGTTGCATTAGGGAGGGATATGGCAATTATGGCATCTAATAATTCCTTCATATGTAAATTTTGTATTATTGAAAAAAAATCCAAACCTATCCCTTGACAATGGAGTGAATAAACTACGACTAAGACACTTGCATGCAAATGTATGGTGGAACTCAGCGCTGCTGAACGCTATTTTTACCTCGTTGTTAACTTCACTTCCGATTGCATCAGCTCTCACTTGGAACACATTTTTCAGACGAGCTCTGCTACCTTCACCCTCAGGCATCAAACAGTTTTGAGTATGTAAAATATAACCTGTTTTGCTTCACTTTGTTCTAAAATGTGTTTTTAAGCAAAACTATTTGGAGACTGTGCATATTCTTCTGGGACACGGCAGTTGTTCATGCGTGTGTGTGTTTCATTGAGCAGACTGCAACTAGTTTCCTTATTCTGTTTTGACCTGTTTTCTTTCATTATCGGCTGAGGAGACCTTGAGTCTCTGCCTTCTCTCCAGCCCTGGGTAGACGACCAAACTGCACCTTGGCTGCATGCTAAAATATGAGGCAGCTTTCTGTGATATTTCAAAACTGAGCTAGAGGAAGCACGAAAGAGAGGAAAGGCACGCACTGTGTAGGCTACTGCTCATCACTTACTGAAAGCACTGGTATCTGCATGTATCCACTGGGATTTCTATGCACACCATGTAGCGTCTTCCTACTCGTGCAAGGAAACCCACAGGGGTGTGAAATTTAAAGAGGTAGTGGGCCTGACACTGCCGTGGACTGCGAATGTAAGTGCAATGATTAATAAAATAGCAAATAGATTTAGTCAAACTACAAGTGGGATAATAGGGAAGATGATGGATGAATGGTTTATGGGGGTGGAGGGTGTCATCTTGGATTCCAATAGAGGTTTATGGTGGTTTGTGGTCAGAGCATCCCTGAGTATTCCCTTGTTCTACTGTTAGTAGGGTAATTAGAAATTCGACAGCAACGGAGAGGACAAGGCCGAGTGAGAGATGGGCCAGTGTGGTATTAGATTGAGGGGGATACGGGGCAGAGGAACTCTTTGTGCTTGTTTTCACGGCCCACATTGCAAGGCTTGTTTGTTCTGGATTAATCAGCAATTGTCCTACAATTGAGAGCCAGAATACTTATTCTGCAGACAAGCTGGTAGCACTAATGATGATAATAATAACAACAATAACAACAGTTGAGTCTCTTGGGACGGCCTTTTTTTGTGGGCATTTCTTCGATAATTACATGATGCATACCCATAATTCCGCAGTAATGTGTTTAGAAAAATTGGCGGGGGCTGGAGGTAGGTTATACAACAGAGGGAGGCTGAAGCCTGAAAATAAACCAGGCAGCTCTAACATGAGGCTGTGCTATACTGTATGGCTCTTTGTATTTAAGAGATAAACCAGCTGAAAGGCAAAAATAATAATCCCACAGAGACATGGGTGGTCCCGGCAAAATGCAAATGGTGCTGTTAGTTCATACGGATCCCACTGCGAAAAACCCATGTGCCCGTGACCCCCACGCCACCCCCGAGGTGAGCCCAAATTGCTTTGACAAGGGCACTTGTTGTTTTTTTCTCATGCTTGGCTTCTCCAGCCATGTGATTGATTTAGGCCGTTCCGAAAGCAGCAGCACTCATTGTTTTTAAGACCACATACCTGAGTTATGAATGTTTCATTCGGGAGACTAAATATGAACTGGCCATGTGAGAGCCACCCCAAGAGCACAGAGGAACAGAAGACTCATGCAAGCAAATAATGGCCTTAGAGAGGGTGGAAGAGAGAAAGAGGGCATACTAGCAAGAAAAAGACAACAGGCAGAACACTAGATCATCAACCCATTGCCCCTCGGTTTTTCATTTTCAATCCCTTTCTTCTTTAAGTTTCTAACCATCTCTGTCGAAAGACTGTCAATTCTTGTTTGCAGCTACAACAATTCAGAAAACAGAGAAAAACCAGACGGACACGTTTGACCAAAGCAGCACAGCAATAGATCCATCTTGTTGACTTGGGAGACATGGGGAATAGTTTTTTGTTGCAGTGACACGCTAGCCTGTCGAATCTAAATTGGGGCGAGATTTATCAACATAACATGCTGCAGTGGTGGCTGCAGTCAAAGTCTTGCTGTGTCCCGCGGTTAAGTCTGCATAGGGGCAGGACTTAATCTGACCCCACCCACCCCACTCTTTCTGCTGAGGTGAGAAGGAAGCCGTGACACGCGCCATGTTTGGAGTAAGACGTGGAAAAGATTGAAAAAGCACTCATCCATGTGCCAAGAAATGTCACATCTGCAGCAAGAGTGATAGCAATACATTCTCGGTTCAGGAGGTGACATGGCTGTAGGTATGATGTGTGTTAGGTGACAGGCAAATCATTTGATTTGACTCTCTGAGAAGCACACGCAGAACACACACACACACACATGCACGCACACACATATGCATGTATGCACACACACACACACACACACACACACACACACACACTCACACACACACACACACACACACACACACACACACACACACACACACACACACACACACACACACACACACACACACACACACACACACACACACACACACACACACATTCACATTCACCCTCACTTAAACTCAATGTGACTCCCGGGCGTCAAGTACCATCCATGCAGAATAGTTCCTCTCACCATGAGCAGCTTATGATTTGTAGTGAACTGAGGCACACTAGCTGCTTAATGGAGTTGAACAGAATGGAGGAGTCTCATTCTCATCAGCCTGTAAAAGACACACGCATACAGAGAGAGATAGAGATCGCAATAGAATGACAGACAGAGAGAGAGAGAGAGAGAGAGTAAGAGAGATAGAGAGAGAGAAAATGGGAAGTGGGGATCCACTGGAATGCGTCAAATATTGCACAATCACTAAATGCTTCCTGCTCTAATTGCTTGTATTGAACCGAAATGGGAGAATTACTCAGGTCTATTTCTTAAGTTAAAGGAGCATATTGCAACACAATATCGTTAAAGTATCAAAAGTGAGGGTACTGATTATGCACAATGGCTAATTTCACACACACACACACACACACACACACACACACACACACACACACACACACACACACACACACACACACACACACACACACACACACACACACACAACAAACAAAAACATTTATTTCGATTTTTATTGATATACTGTAACATTATTGATACATGAATAATTTTAATTTCCAGCGGGTAAAGGCGTAGCAGTTTTTATTTATGTCACATATTTCTGGGTAGCATGTGAATTTCTTCCTTATCTTTCTTACTTATAAAGCCTTATCTTGCCTATATCATAATTGTATTTTCATCACAGCCTGCAAAGTAACAAGTAACTATTGTTATCTAATACATGTAGTGGAGTAAAAAGTTAAATGTTTGACTCTTGTGGTGGAGTAGTATGGGTAGAAGTACAAAGTAGCTGGAAGTTACTGTAAAATCACCTTAAAATTGTGCACAAAATGCTGTACTTGAACACATGTACTTAGTTACTTTCCCACAACTGCTGCTGAGTGCATCAGGATCCCCCATGTTGGGGGCCCATTGCCCCCCTGTGTGTGTATGTGTCTCACAACCAACACTCAAAGTGATGGGGATCAAAGGATTGCCACTGTGCTTACAGCACGTCATGGAGTGAAGTTGTCAGCTCCACTAAGGCTCAGATCATTGTATGCAAACTTATGGTGGAGCTCAGGGCTACCGTGCGAGCAATCTACAGTGTTTTATTCCAACAGTTGAAAGGCTGACATCAGTTTTAAACTGACATTCACAGTGAATACCAAAGGCTCTTGTCCTGGTCCATCATTTAAAAGAAACAAAAATACCAATAGCCTCTTTTCATTTCCATGCAAATGCACTTGAGTATTCCTGACAAAAACACAGACAAGATTGCATTAAACTACACACGCACAATATTGTATACAGACATAATGTATACAGGTCCTTCTCATATAATTAGCATGTTGTGATAAAGTTCAATATTTTCTGTAATGTACTGAAAAACATTAGACTTTCATATATTTTAGATTCATTACTAGGGGTGTGCAGAGACGTCATTATCTGTATCTGTATCTGTATCTGTTCAACCAACAAAATTATCTGTATCTGTATCTGTATCTGTTCAACCAACAAAATTATCTGTATCTGTATCTGTATCTGTTCAACCAACAAAATTATCTGTATCTGTATCTGTATCTGTATCCGGATACACAACAAGAAGTGGGCGTGGCGTATACCGGAAGTTTCTTTTACATTAGCCTACATTAAAGGAAGTCACACCTAAATTGATTTTCTAAACTAATATTCATTGTCAATGCAATTGTTGTCCCTTCAAAGCATCACATTGATGTAATGTTGACATATACTGTAAGTCAAAAAGTCAGATATATTTCTACCTTTTCATCTCTCTCTCTCTCTCTCTTCTTTGTTCTCAGAATACGAAGAAATTCAGGGAACGAAAATATTGATAAATAACAGCCCAAATCTGTGCATAGGCTACTCACTGTTAGTAAATGAGGGCCAGTGTTTTACTTTTAACTTAATTAAGGTATCCCTTTAACTGGGGGAAATACAGCTGTATTTCATGATTATTTTTTATCTCTATCTCTCCCCCTCCCTCTTTTTTTACTTTTGTTTTACTAAACTAAGATTTAGGAACAATATGTATCAACGTACCAATCTCATAAACTCTAAATAATATGTTAGCCTTTCCACAAAGCCACATGTGATTTTAATGTGTCAAGTTTGCAGTTTCCGATTTTATTGTATAGGTCCTGAAGTAGGCCTAGCCGTATACGCATTGATTGACAGCTGAAAAAGTACAGGTCCTAAGCATCAGTTTGATGGAAACGTTGTGGTGTTTGAAAGAGTTTAAGCAGTAGGCCTAGTGAATGTAAATACATCGGGGAAGGGCTGACGGTGACTCGGGGTGCAACATATTCCATCGGTTCGTCTCTTCTCCGCCACGGCAGCGGAGGAAACTCACATAAAAACGGCAGCGAATGCGACAGGTAGAACCCTCTATTCAAGGGAAAGGGCGAACACGCTGCGTTTATCAGTGGATAAAAAGAGAGAGACCGCGGGTCACGGGACGCGCCCGGTCCTCTCATGTCCACCGCAGAACAGCTGTTAGTTTCATTCTACCTGTTGTGTCATTGAGGCGGAACGCGCTGCGTCAATTAAGCGCATAATATATAAAAAAAAATCCCCGAATAATAACGGGACTATTCGGAAATTATCCGTATCCGTATCTAACTCATTATCCGTGCTTATCCGAATACATATTCGGATTCGGGCTCATCCCTATTCATTACACACAACTGAAGTAGTTCAAGCCTGTTATTGTTTTAATATTGATGATTTTGGCAAAAAAGTAAAGAAAAACCAAAAATCCCTATCTCAGAAAATTAGCATATTTCATCCGACCAATAAAAGAAAAGTGTTTTTAATACAAAAAAGTCAACCTTCAAATAATTATGTTCAGTTATGCACTCAATACTTGGTCGGGAATCCTTTCGCAGAAATGACTGCTTCAATGCGGCGTGGCATGGAGGCAATCAGCCTGTGGCACTGCTGAGGTGTTATGGAGGCCCAGGATGCTTCGATAGCGGCCTTAAGCTCATCCACAGTGTTGGGTTTGGTGTCTCTCAACTTCCTCTTCACAATATCCCACAGATTCTCTATGGGGTTCAGGTCAGGAGAGTTGGCAGGCCAATTGAGCACAGTAATACCATGGACAGTAAACCATTTACCAGTGGTTTTGGCACTGTGAGCAGGTGCCAGGTCTTGTTGAAAAATTTAATCTTCATCTCCATAAAGCTTTTCAGCAGATGGAAGCATGAAGTGCAAAATCTCCTGATAGCTAGCTGCATTGACCCTACCTTTGATAAAACACAGTGGACCAACACCAGCAGCTGACATGGGACCCCAGACCATCACTGACTGTGGGTACTTGACACTGGACTTCAGGCATTTTGGCATTTCCTTCTCCCCAGTCTTCCTCCAGACTCTGGCACCTTGATTTCCGAATGACATGCAAAATCTGCTTTCATCCGAAAAAAGTACTTTGGACCACTGAGCAACAGTCCAGTGCTGCTTCTCTGTAGCCCAGGTCAGGCGCTTCTGCTGCTGTTTCTGGTTCAAAAGTGGCTTGACCTGGGGAATGCGGCACCTGTAGCCCATTTCCTGCACACGCCTGTGCACGGTGGCTCTGGATGTTTCTACTCCAGACTCAGTCCACTGCTTCCGCAGGTCCCCCAAGGTCTGGAATCGGCCCTTCTCCACAATCCTCCTCAGGGTCCGGTCACCTCTTCTGGTTGTGCAGCGTTTTCTGCCACACTTTTTCCTTCCCACAGACTTCCCACTGAGGTGCCTTGATACAGCACTCTGAGAACAGCCTATTCGCTCAGAAATTTCTTTCTGTGTCTTACCCTCTTGCTTGAGGGTGTCAATGATGGCCTTCTGAACAGCAGTCAGGTCGGCAGTCTTACCCATGATTACGGTTTTGAGTAATGAACCAGGCTGGGAGTTTTTAAAAGCCTCAGGAATCTTTTGCAGGTGTTTAGAGTTAATTAGTTGATTCAGATGATTAAGTTAAGAGCTTGTTTAGAGTACCTTTTCATGATATGCTAATTTTTTGAGATAGGAATTTGGGGTTTTCATGAGCTGTATGCCAAAATCATCAGTATTAAAACAACATTATCACAATATGCTAATTATATGAGAAGGACCTGTACAGACAACAGTGAAGCACGAAAAAGACCATATGGTTCCTACCAAAAGGTGAATTTGCGCAGAAGCAAAACGTAACTGTTGTGATTAATGGCTTTCAGTGGTTTACATCACCATTACATCATTTTAACCAGACACTTAAGTATTCATGGATTCTCCAATCCCTACATTGTTAAAGTAGCCATAGTCTTCCTGCTGTGTGTGCAACAATTGAAAGCGACGGAGCAAAATGCAAAAACACTCTGGATGCAATTCTTACATTTTTTTCTTTTTTTATGGAACACGGGATATTAGCCAAATGACAGCATGTATGATTTATCATAATACATGCATGCATTCATCATTTGTATAATATATTCATGACTTTATAACAAATGTCATATTCAATGGTTTTTGCAACACAGTTCAACAGTGTTTTGCTAACGCACATTTAAACGCAGAGAATATAAGTGATAAATAATAATTTACTTCTGCACTTTGGCGTCTTTTTTTTTCAGTCCATAATGTTATCCTCCTGCCTTTCTGTTGAGCCTGCTATAGCTGACCACAAGCTCAACATGTGTTTAAGCTGATTCACTCATCAATCATGTTATATTTTTCACACAATACAAAGCGGAATCATGCATGTACAGTGTGAACGTTCCCTTTTCTCACTGTTCAGTAACAATGTTGCGTCTTTACTGTGTGAATACCTGTTGGCTGGAGCTTAATTCACTGTGTGGGCATTCAGGAGCACAGCGAGTGACTGTTTTCAAATCAACATGCAACACACGATCAGCTTTCTCTCCTCTCATGGTGGGCAACTACACATTTGGGTTGTTGTGTGGTGGTCCTGAACATGGTATGTGTGTGTGTGCGTGTGTGAGCAGCGTGTGTGTGTGTGTGTGTGTGTGTGTGTGTGTTTGGGACTGAGGGATGGAATAGGAATTTGAGGCCACCACGACCAAATGGACATGATAGGCAGGCTTACGTACAACTAATGGGTCTGACACACTATGATAGGCATGTGTGCAGTGTTCTCAGAAATATGTTGGCTTTGTGAGAAATGTACCAGTGTTTACTTCACTGCAATGGCTTAATATGAGGGATGTTATCCAACACACACATTGTTTTTGGGGTTTGTGTAACCTACAAATAAGTATGACAGTAGGTAAATATATGGTATATCTTAAATTAAATACTATTTATATAATAATTATATATATTGTTTTTATATATATTATTTGATTTACATTTATAATGTCTATTCTGAAAATATACACCACTTTACAGTATACATGTTCCCTTTCCTTGAATGTGTAAAATTACAGAGAGAAAATTACAGAAAATGAAGACTGCTTCAAAAGGATATGGCCTAATATCGAGGGAACAAAATAATGGCCTGATTTGCTGATGCTTTGTGCCATGTTTTGGGAGTGTTGCTTTTTCTCCTGTCTCCAAGGTACAGTAGGATAAGGGCACACCTTTTGTTGCTTTCATAAGGCTGCTTGCAACACAAAAGGGATTGCAAAATGTATTTATGTGTCTCATTTCAAATGACTAAAACTTAGATTTGGGCTAAGTCGATTCCCACCTTCTTTCTTTACTCACATTTCTTTTTTCCTTTTGTCTCTCCTGCTAACAAGCATGGCTTTTAGCAACGGAGGAAACGGGGGAATGAGAAACACTTACTATTTATGGAAGAAAAACACTGTCACACATATTATATTAAGGGAGAGAAATCAAACAGCAAGTAAGTAACATAGATTTGCTTTCGACAGTGTTGAAATAGCAGTATATTACATTTTATATGTGAAATGAAGATGAGTGAAGAGTGTCTTGCTTGGTTGATTTTGCCATGCACCCCAGCTGCTGTTGATCCACCCTTGGCTGGGCAGACTGGAAACAGGTGAGCAGGCTTTGCACGTTTTCTTCCCATCTTGTTATGATGGGAAGTGTTGTGATGGTGTGTTTCTTCACATTCCCCGGATTTCCACCGAAGTGGCCTGGGGGAGTCAATTTAACAGGTAAGGGTCTGACTCTTGGGGCTGCTTGAGTGCACGGATAACCCACTGATTGACAGACTACACTTCAACCCATTCAGGGGCAAATACTTTTGCAAGAGTGTGTACATTATCCAGAGTTTTTTAAGTTTCTTCAGAGAGAAGGATGTTTTTTTGCCAGCAACTATATTTACTGTATGCCTCTTCCTACATAATAATGCAACATAGACACACATACCAACACAGAAACACACATGCACGCACGTACGCACACACACACACAAACACACACACACACACACACACACACACACACACACACACACACACACACACACACACACACACACACACACACACACACACACACACACACACACACAACGTCATATACTGTATGGCAGTTGTTGGCAAAAAACATCCTTCTCTCTGAAGAATCTGAAAAACTCTGGGTAATGCTCGTGCCTCTGACTTTTCCCCTTTTCTGGCACCTCTTGAGGCTGCTGAAAATAAACCTAGAGGACACATGGTGTACCATGACCACTCTGTCTTAGCTAACACTGCCAGGCCTCGCCCCAAGAGAGACCTAACATCCTCAGATGTACAGAAACTGAACCCTTCCAGGCATTTGGCTCTCCTTTACCTATCTGAAAGCCCTTACGGTCATAACAAACATTCACTGAAAGCAGCCATCCAGGGGAAAAACACTTGAGCTGCGGTAAACACTGCCAAACCACTTGTGCGCTCGGTAACCCTGCTCTGTGACCATGAACCTCTAAAACTCCATTAGGCTAACTTTGCAAACTCAACTTGGCTTCCCTCAAGCCATAAAGCTGGCAATGATCAGAGTGCAGTCATTAAAGGAATAACACCCGGGGAACATCAATAAATGCCCAGAAGGCTCTTGGTTCAGGTCAATCATTCTAGTCGGTTAACGGTCTCCGAACAACAGGGCAAATTCATCACCGGGCCTAATCACATCGGGCAAGTCCGCACTTCGCCTCAGAACAATATCCACTAACAACATTAGCGGAGGGCTAGTAATATGATGTGATTTCCTGCCTTCACACAGAGGTGCTGATCGATGGTAGGGATGGAAGGAGCATAATTCAGGGAAACCCAACATTGCTAGAAAGGTTTGCACCTGCCGTACACACACAGCTGGACATCGGGATTGCACCCAGAAGTTTTGTGACATATGGCATAGAATAAATGATACAGTAGATACATAGATTACTCATTTAGCTAACTTTTTAAACAACATAACACTATATGCCACAGTAGTATGGCTAGAACATATTGGTACATCACTTTGAGTTTGTCTATTTTTTTGCTACTTGCTGGAAGTGAGACTAATATGTTTTTTTCCTGAATGGAAAAAAAAAAAAGTATTTCTGGGGTCAACAAATTCAATTAACCTTCAAGAAGAAAAGCTTCATACAGAAAAAAAGAAGAAAAGAAAGCCTCAGTGAACCCGTGGATGCCCTCACTCACGCAGTATACGCTTTCAGCTCCCTGTGAATTGAGACCAATGTGTTTCAAACCCCATAGGGTACACATCACTTGTGGCAATAATTGCTGGGTTTGCGGTTGGATTCTTGGGAGCTCAGATCAACCACAGATCCTGGATATATCCTCAATGTCCACAGACTATAGCTTTAATAACCGCCACAGAGAGTCCCCCACAACATCCATTGTTGTTGTACAATTCTGTGACCAAAGCCAAGCAACAGTGGCTAGACATAAATAATCCTTTTTCACCGATGCGACTGAATACAAGGCCATGTGATTTTTCAAAGGGGCAATGAATCACTGGCATTGTGTGCCTTCTTGTGGGTCCCAGCAGTAACTAAGAGTAACATGCAGATCAGTGATCAGTGAAACATATTTAATTTCAATATCCAATGTGTAGGTGATGATTGTTAGTTTGTATCACAAAATCTTAACAAATGCAGCCATCTTTAAAAGTGTCTTGAGTTTTGAAATAGGTGTTGGCCACATTGATTTAATATAATCTCCTGTATTACAGTAGTTACACTTCACTCTGCTGAGTCCCTGGGCCGACAAGTCATGTCTCGGATGTGCAGTCCTGTGCAGGGCAGTCACTGAGCAGTAACGTTTTGTGGATGTTCCATGGTGTTTAAGCGTTACTGGGCTGTTGAGATGGGAGAGCTACGCACAGAGGCAAGTCTGTCCGCTCTGCCACCTTGCTGACAGGCGAGCAATGGCCCCTGGATCCAGGCTCCTGTGAATCCCTCCCTCCTCCTCTTTCTTTCTCACCAAAACACCACCTACATCTCCACAGCAGCACCTCCATCCATATTCACTGCTGCATACTCCCCCCCGAGCCTCCTCTGCTGACCAGCCTCACTGTCACTCAGCTGGGGATGGGTGACCAGGCAAGCTGGGATGAGGCCAGTGCCTGAATAATGGCTACTCTATCTCCTAGAAGAGAGACCAGTGGGTCTGTTTAGAGGGAATCTTACTGTGCCTATGAAAACACACTTGTGAGACACCAGACAATAACGGTAATAACATGAGGAGCACATTATACAGGAAGAAGGCAGCAGCGAGCTGACAAAGAAAACATCAAAAAAGTTCCTCCTCTAACAATCTCCACTGCTGTGTATAGTGTATGTGCCTGCGTGCGATTACAAAATTACAAAGTTATTCAGTTAATGGAAAACATAACAGCACAGTTCACTGCAGTATCTGAAAATATCATAGCCAGAATTCAGTGAAAAGTGATGCACGTTACACCAGCACCAAAAAACCATGGTATTTAGTCCTCTTGCAGTAGGTATCATGTAGTGAGCAGTGTGGTGCAAGACATCCCTGCAGCATGTGTCCAAGTACAGCTGCCCTCTGATGGCGGTCCCATGCTGACTTGTGAGCATTTCTGGTCCGACCCCAGCTGATGTCCCTTGAAAGCCTCTGATCAATCACGCCAGCTCATTACCCAGCCATCTCCCCTCAGACAACAGAAGGCAGTGGGGTACCACCTTGGAGTCACCTTGGGTATTCAAAGTCACTGTTTACACAACCTCTATATACACCAGCCTACTCAAGCTTACAATGTTAGTAAATGGCGTGGGTGGGTTTGATTTTACTAAGAATCAGACCCGCTGTAGGCTTTTTGTGGTCCTTGTACCAGAAGGGTGCTGGCAGCTTTCTCCTGCCTTATCCCACATTATGCCTGGGCCAGAGAGCTGTCAGCCTCAGCCTGGTCAGCTGGTGGGAAGGCAGCTTGCATCACAAGGCCCAATGTATTTCACATGGGCTCACATGGGCTCACACTTATCTACAGCATGGAGGTGTGAGGGTGAGGTGTGTCACACCTCTGGTAGAAGTGCAGCCTTGATGGAGGGTACCCTGCAGCAAATGCTCCAGGTGGATGGGCAAGGTTAATGTACCTGGATTTATCCTGGGGTATAATTAGCAGAGGACTGTATGATTGGAACTCAGAGCAAGCAGAGAGATGTGCAGATTTAGAATGACCTTAGTTGTAAATCGTTCCTATAGGTTCTGGTGTCAGGGACATGTGCTTTCTTCTCTGTTGACATTCACAATCCCGAGCCACTGAAACTGACTTACGGACGGGGCCTGGCTCCTCCCCACAGAGATTGGAGAAAGTCCAGACTGGTTTGCTGGAGAGAAACTAATGTGAAGCTCACAGGATCCAGCTGATCTTGCCAGGCTTGCCCCTATCAGCAAGGCAACAATTATGTCTATGCCTTACAAAACTGCTAAAAATCAGTAATAAAAAGTAAATATGTTTCATGATCTGGCAAGGTTTGGTAACCCCCCAAAAAAAGAATACTTAGAGTTTGGGAAACATTACGGTTTGGGTTGAAATGACTCCAAGGTAATGGGTGTCCCCAGCCCGTTTGAGGTCTTCACATCTGTTCCCACTTGATCCTTGTCAGTCCTGACCTGCTCCCTGTCAAATCAGCCACACCTTATTTAAGACTGGACAGACTCCTTTATGTTGTTGTTGGATCTCCTCTGTGTTCTTTGCCTGCATTGACCAGTTCATGTGTTTTCTGTTTCCTAACTTTTCAGTATCCCAGTGTATCTCAGTTTGCTCTTTTTGTTATCATTAAAATCCCCGACTCCCATACCTGTCTCCTCCATTTGTCTGAGCCTGGCTCCAATCTTTATTTTTCTCGCTCTCTCCATAGCACAACAAGAGAGCAATCTCCACTCTGACATACAGGTACAAGGACCCTATGTTACCTTGAAAACAGACTACAAACATTTCTGCAAATGTTTTATTCAACAATTACTCTGGGGTTATTCAAATACAACAGACCCACAGGTAAACAATCGATAAAATAACAACTGTTGAATGAATGAACTGCTTGGATGAGACATTGACATAGCAGTTTTTTCTAATACATTCTGCTCATTTCTATTCTCTCAAATGACATACAATACACCCGATATCATGTCAGATCTATGACAGGAATATAGCTTGACATGTTTGCTCCATGGCAATTATCTCTGTTGGATATTGGAGCTGGTAAAGCGAGATGAGATGACACAACTCTGCAAAGCACACAAAGGCTGAAAATAAATACTTAAAAAAAGTAATTCCTTGGAAGAATTGGTATCAGTTCTTACACAGTTGTAACACTCAAGTGGTGTCAAATTTGCAGCAGCCACAGCTTGCTTGCCTGAATATGGCAAATATCCAAATGCCTTTAACAGCAGTTGCTGATGTTGACAGGTGGCCATTGGAACTGAAGCCATAGGTCCAGGTCTTATCACCTGTCACTGTGGTTGCTACAACAGATAACAATGGCCTGCCGTGGCTCCTGCTGTTTTGAACAGGGACCCTCTCTGCATCCTTGTTTAAGGAGCGGCTGACTGACTGTGTGCTTGCAGGGATGCAGGGGAGGTACCAGTTATCTCTTTGCTATTAATTGAGAGGATGATGGGACTAATTGTGTTGTTGACTAATTGAAAGAGTTCACCAGGGATTATCTCAAGAGAGCAGATGGAGGTTTTCATGTGGAGTTCAGGCGTGGTAACTGAAATGTAAATCGTAAAAAAAAATTAAGAACTGGAGAGTTAATAAGATAAATGGACCATACAAGGGAAACCAACTAGGCATGGATATGAAGATTTTAAAATGGAATAATGCTAGTTTACTGAAATGGTGGTGGAAAAGTATTTGGTTAAAGCATTCTAAGGAACTCGCTGACACCTATACAGTAACAATACATGTTCATGAGAAGCTTAGAGCTTGCCTTGGTTCCACTTCAATGCTAATCGTTTTGTCATCCTGTTCTATTCTGGTACTGTCGATCTGCTAATGTGACTATCAGCTTGTTTATTAATGTAGTTGCAAAAGCTACAGCTGTGGGTAAGTAGTTAAACAAGAGATGTAAGCTATGTAGACAACAACACATGTAGAGCATTTCCTGTTCCAGAGAGTTCCTCCAGAGATGGCTGGTGCTGACACAATTATTATTATGCAGAGATGTATTGCTGTAAATTAACAAAGCCACTAGACTGAAAGAGGTAAAGGGAAATGAAAAAAGTTAACAACCAACAATCTTCATCTTCAAAAAATGGGGACTGGCAAGGGGAACATTGACTGGGAAAGGTGCGTTTGACACATTGTGCCAGGATGGTATAAATACTGCAGCACCAGGCCAAATGACATGGATGTCACAGTGGGACCTTGTGTGTCCATGACTGAAGCCTGAAGGTACAACAGTGCAGTTCAACACCATCAACGGAATACACTCTCTCGCTCTCTCCACTCTGAAGTCCAGCCTGCTCTATATAAAGCACCATGTCAGTGAAATTCACTTGGACAGCTACACATTTTTCTTTCTTTTTTCCTAGGGCTGTATCATACTCTCAGATCATTTATAAATGAGTTGGCGGGATGTCTGCATCACGAGACGTGCCTGAGCATGACAAGAGCGCAATAATAGACAAACACTGGCTCTGGCCTGGCGTCTGTTTTACCCAGTCAAGTGGGTTACGGTGAGGGTTCTTAAGTAGAATCACACTAGCAGCCATGTAAATGTTTCTCCTTGCCCAACGCAACAGCGGTGATTTTCAGTGTGAAGTGCACCGGCAGCTGACGAAATAATAGCCAGGGAAGTTGTTCCCATGCTCACACACACATTAGCACACACCCACTGCCAGTGCATGCATTCAAACAGCATCCATTAGGGAAAGGGGGGAACAAAGCAACAAGACTTTTAGAGCAGGTCAGTAAGTAGGCCATAATAATGCCTCAACTATGTGTTTGTATGCATTCACATTCATAAACTGTATGTGGTCTCCACTGCAGTTTTAATCTGAACCCAACAGCAGACATCGGGTGTGCCATTGCCAAGATTTAATAGCTCACACTGGATGAAATGTGTGTGGTACACTGCAGGATAGGTCAAGTCTGTGTGCGATCCTGCTACCTGAAGGTTAAAGATGTGCAGGTGTCACTCATACTGTGTCTCACATGCTTAGGGGTTCCTATGTACCTCACATCTATCATCAGTGACTTCTTGCCATGTCAGCCCCTAACATCTGTCTATATACCAGAGAGCTTCTAGTTTCTACAGTTAAGGTCATGCGTGACGCAGGGGTTGGGGGATCGGCATATAGTCCTTCAAGGGTCTCAGGCAGCAGCGAGGGATGTTGCGTTTGCTTTAAAAAGCAGCACGTCAGCGATTTGATACACTAGAGGAGGAGTCTTTGCATCTGGACATGCTGCTCCTGATGCTGCCTCTACAGTAAACTCAGGGGGACATGTTAGTGAGCTATGTGAAGGACCTTCAAGAGCACTGAGCGCCTGACCTCCTACATCCATGTCAGACACTTTGGGTTATATTGCAGACTCTCCTCTTCAGGACCAGGGAGAAATGACCCCTCCAAGGCGTTTTGAGTGACTTCATGATCATTAGCTTCACTTGCTCAAGTGCTAACATAATCCACCTTAAATTACACTATGCATAATTGTTCACATTTTAGGCCAAATGTGGCTCCTGGGTGCCAAAAACAAATGCTGTAAGCTTTCAAAACAGCAATGTGTTCTTCTGGTCTCTTTCCACAGCTGCAGATTAGCGCATTAAATATGATGGTAGAAGTGAAACCGTTGCGTAACAATTGATCGACCCCCTCATTGTGAATGGCTGAGCATTGCGGTCTTGCCAAATTAAACTGGAGGCTTGGGACTGGAGTTGTGGTTGCTTACCCCTGGCTTTGACAGGGGCCCGTGGGCTGCCCATGGCTACTCGACATCGTTTTAAGGCCTGGTTTCCCTTTCATCTCCATTATTTATAGACTTAGAACAGAGGGACAATCTCCCTTCGGCAACTCATCGGGCTCCACTGCACTGCCACAGAAGCTTTATTTACACAGACACTGGTTAAACTGGCCTCACAGGGACAGTGCTGAAAGCTTTCCGTCTTTGCCCTCGGTATACTACAACACGAGGGGAAGGCAACGTGGACTTCTTGGTTAAGCTATTCACTCAATTGTATCAACTTTTAAAAAATCACTTTGTATCCATGCAATAGCTTTCAAATGGATGTCATCATCTTGCAATGTCCTCATTTTTTAAGGGTATATTAACCTCAAGGGAGAGAGAAATCAGTTCTTAGAAAGCAAATTCAAACCTGGACTACATGCCACAGTTCAATTTGAAATATTAGATTTGTCATAGAGAATATATCATTAAAAAAACCTAATAGATAAACTAAAAAGTAGAAGTTAAAAACATAAGAAAAATATACAAACACAGAAAACTCATGGGAAGAACAGCTTAGTGAGGTACAGTGGAGGAGGCGTTGCCAACTCTCTTGGAAATCCTTTAGACAAAGCAGACTTTAAAAAGCCAAAAAGAGTGATGATGTTAAGAGAAAGGAAGGGGTAAACAGGCCGAGGAAGAAAAATGGCATCATGTGTATCGTGGCACATACTTTATCTTCCTCTGTATATAAAAGGGTAATGTTTGGAGCTTTTGTCATCCTGATTTTAATACAACACAGCTAGATGGGTTTGTAGGACAGCAGGAAGACACAGTTGTCCCCCTCAGGGTGACATATCCGAAGCCGTGTCCATCAATCTCCTCACCGGGTGCGTCTGGGTCTGCCGCTTTGGGAATTCTATGTAAATGCCAACAGTGGTGAAACCCGATGCTGGGCAATTCTAGTTTTCTACTTAGAATAATCAGGTAAAATGTCGTTGATATATTGTACGTCAACTTAATTTCCTATGACTGCGACTGTGTCTGCATGAGTGCCTCAGCGTGTGTACATATTGTATGTGTCAATGGCGCCACGTGTTAAACTACGTTTGAAAGTAATTACATCCCTGGAATGAACCAGAGTAAAAACTTGAGGACGCAATTATGCTCCCATTGAATAACTCATCCTTCCTGGCAAGAGCTAATTGCATTAAAATGGATTGTGTATAGTCCTCTAGCAGGAGGCATTACAATGAACGCGTGGAGAGTTAATAGTGTGTCATCTTCTGAGACAACCCCCCTCCAACAACCGAACCCCCCCACCCCCCATATATCTAACACTGTATGAGATTAGAACCAGGGCGAAAATGAGGGTGCAGGAGGATAGAAAAACGTGTTCTGTTTTCTTCTCTCAGCATCTGCTCTCCCAGCTGGGAAAAGACCCAAGCAATTCATCAGGCTCCACTCTGCTGTCTGCATGTATTCAACTCACTCAAAGGTCACACCGTTAAAACACCAATCTGAAATCCTCCCTCTGGCCTGTTTTTTAGAGCACTGTCCCTTCAAATAGACCACACTTGTGGGCCCAACTTATTTCCATACGATACAGACGGGTGTGGGTAGATATATGCATGTTCTGCATCATTAATCAACCTCTATTTTCCGTCTATGTTTGATAGCCTGGGGTCCTGTAGACAACACGTCTTCTTCCACATTTTTTTATATTTCATATTCTGTTATGATAATCAAGTTGCAACACATTTCTTTGGATTGAAAGTTCAATTTACCAAAGTTTCTCCTACATAGTACTGCTACTGAGATCATCATGTAAGCATTCGATGCACAGCAGTCCTCTGAGTACTTAGCTATACCTGTTCTCCCTGAGGTACAAGTGTTAGGTGTGTGATCTTGGGGTCCAGGAAAGAGGGTTTGTGTTCAGCTGAAACACTCCCAAATAGCTCCATGCGCTGTGTCATAGTTCCCTTGTCAGGCCCGCAGCGCTCCAGCAGGCAGCTAATGCCTTGAAGGAATGTGCTTCCCAGCTCAACATAAATCCCTACAGCATTTATGTCCTCACTTCCCTGCTTCCGTCCTGTCAGAGCAAATTTAATGTGACACATATATTCACAAGAACATGGGCCCTAGTAATTGTTCCGGCACTGGTGATCGCAAGTTCAGAAAACGACACTTAGCCATGGTTGCAGTGTCGACATACAAAAACTTCTAGCAAGCGTGGGCAATTCCTCACTATTGGTTGCTGAGGTATGTTGAAAAGGAAACACAATTTCTCAGTAAAATGATGCATAAAACACCCTTTTTTACCACGTTTTTTTGTTCTAGAAAGAGCTTCCAAATGATCCATAGGCTCAGAATGCATTTTCTCACTGATAAAGACTGTATATAAAATGTATATTGGAGTATTAAATGTAGGGACTAGAGCTTTATGTGATGTTATGTGCACAGCTAGCAGTTTTTAATAAGCAGCTCTCGTCTGAAAGGGTGGAGTTGATGCAAAACATATATAATGACGGAGATGTTACAGTTTTTCGGACACTGACTAAAATGATGTAAAACATTATCAGTGATCAATCTTTCCTAAAAAAAAGACATGTTCTATTTGTTTATTTACTTCATTTTATGTAACACTGTTTGAAGATAGATAGATAGATAGATAGATAGATAGATAGATAGATAGATAGATAGATAGATAGATAGATAGATAGATAGATAGATAGATAGATAGATAGATAAGTACTTTATTGATCCCAAAGGAAATTCACACATGCAGTAGCAAACATACGCAAATAAAATGTAATTAAAGTTAAAATAGTCCATATAATTGACACCTTTTACAATACTAAAATTAGCCTATGAGGAGAAATAAGAAAAGGTTACTAATTAATTCATTAAAAACACTGTTAGCTCATGTCCCCCTGCCATGACTGTGGGTGTTATACAGTCTAATGGGCCTGGCCAGTGGAACAAAATACTTTCTGGGTCTGTCAGTGGAGCAGGACTGGTACAGCAGCCCTCCACTGAACATGCTCCTCTGGCTGGTGAAGGTGCTGTGCAGAGGGTGATGGGCATTGTCCAGGATGGAGAGCATTCTGTCCAGTGCTCTTCTCTCTGCCACTGTCGCAAGTCGCAACTGAGGGCAGATCTGTGCCCACCACAGAGCCAGCCTTCCTCACCAGTCTGTCCAGTCGCTCTATGTCCCTCTTCTTGCCACTTCCTCCCCAACACACCACAGCATAAAAGAGAACACTGGCCACCACAGACTGGTAAAACATCTGCAACAGTTTATTGCAGACCCAAGCCTTCTGAGGAAGTAAAGATGGCTCTTCCCCTTCCTGTACATAATGTCAGTGTTGGCCTGACCAGTCCAGCCTGTCGTCCAGCTGCAGCCCCAGATATTTATAGATTGTACACAAGAACAGATGTAATTTCATCAGCGGTGGCTCACCCATAGAGGGCGATAGGGCGACGCCCTCCTTGAGCTATACCAGCAAAAAACTAAAATATAATAATGATAATAATAATGATGAAACATTTTTAATTGTTTTTTATAATCATAATTTATGATTTCAATACAGTTTTTACCTGCATCTAAGTCTGAATAGCATTGTACAATCAGCGTCTGTGTTCTGTACCGTCACTCTGGGGCGATTTCGGGCTGGTTGAAAATCACCCTGATACAGTCACATGTCCGGTAAGCAACCCAGAGCGGTCATATTCAAGACCAACACAACTTTATATCAACTCAGGCTAGGCTGGCAAGCTACTTGATCATGTCATTAAAAGGACTAGGTCCTTCCCAGACAAAATGTAACCATCAAGCAAGAATCTACCAAGATGGATTGGGGGATCGTGTAAACACGGATTTTCACGGGGGTCATTTGAACGGATAACGAGGCTAGCAGGATGCTAAGGCGCTAACGCTCTGTTCTGCTGCCGCTGCATGACGATTATGGACTGTATACTGGCTTTTTATCCATCATGATGGCAGCACTGACACCGCATGGATAACTTCGGGTGTCACACCTATGCATCATCTCTCAGAAAAGGTAAAACAAACATTAAACATCAATCTGCATATGGACGAGCCAGCGCCGTTCAACAGCTGATCCATAGACTGTTTACTCTGACAGCTGCTATCACCGTCTGACATAAACCTCGCCTACACCAAGTGCTGTAGACAGTAGTAACCCAAACCAACGTGATGATTAGCACTGTTAATGTTGCACATGTGCTATACCAGCAGCATCCATTTTTGTTTAATCAGAACACAACTGTCAAGTCAATCAGATTATTGCGATTAATTGTAGAGCAGGTCTCTTAACTTTTAAAGGAAGCCTATCTGAGGAGCACACTGGTAGATGACAAGTTATCTGTGATGGCCACAGCCAGATAATTAAATAATTTTAGAGCTAAAATAATTTTATATAAGAAATTAACCAACTTAATGTCCAAAAATACTGTACAGTACAATGCTTGTCTAATGTTGCCAGAGTGGTTATGCCAGACGAACAGGAAAAACAAACTGTTAAATGCAATATGACATTGTCATATTAGCTATCTGATTTAGGTTAATTGTGGGTCATTTTACCCATCAAGGCAACAATGATTGTGCTGGGATGACTGTCTTTACAGAACGGTGTTCTAGGCTGATACTGACTCCTGACTGAAGTTGGGTTGAGGAAACACCAATCATTGCCAATAAGGCTCATGCAGCATCTTATGGGAATCTATACGAGATCCATCTATACTTAGTTGGCTTCCTCTAGTCCGCAGATTGCTGCTGACAGCATGCGTCTTTGAATTCAGTGTGTCTGTATGTGTATTCACACGCTATTATCTGAGTGCATTCTTAAGAGAGAACAAATAAATATTAATTTCATTTCATTTATTTATTACGGCTCACGGCCATAGCACATGGCATGGAGCACACAATTCAAATAAAATCATTACAAACAAACAATGGTGTACGGCAAGGACAAAACAGAAACAAAACAAAAGAAAAACATTACTTAAACAATGGCAGGACATTTCTCAAAAAGGCACCTGTTTTAACAATAACCCCTGTTTTTTTTACCTTAAAAGCAAAATCAATTTTATCTGAGATGGAAAATAAACATAATATTTTGGCAGGTATTTTTTTCTATAGTACACTACATTTACATTTTTACACTCAAAAAGAACATGATATTCATCACCAACACAATTGGAATCGCAGAGGTTGCAAAATCTTTCACTTCTTTTTAGCCCTTTGTACCTTCCAGTGACTTTGGGTATTCTGGTGTTATTTGTTCTAAAATTACATATAGCCTGCCTGGACTTTTGGTTTTCATACAGCAAATATTTTTCTAATTTAAACTCTTGTTTAAATTCTATGTACGTGTCACAGGAAGTCATGCTTGTAAGCTCGCTCTGCCACCTCTGAATGAATTGATCTTGCAACCTCTGCCCAACAGTTCTTTTCAGCCAGTTAATGTTGTTGTACTTTTGAGTTATCCAGATGTATGACAACCCGCAGTCATCCAGTATCTGTTTCACCTGTGATACCCAGGGTGAAGCATACACACCGCTGCTATGCAAGCTGTGTAGCTGATTGTACATGATTTTACTAAGTTTACTTTCTTTACTTTCTAACAGTCTCCCCCAATATCCAATTATTCTTTTTTTAACTGTAACACAGAGTGGGTACCGCCCAAGTTCCCCATATACCATATTACTGCAGGTTGTCATTTTTACTTTTAAGATGTACTTTAGAAATTTGAGATGTAGTTTTTCTAACATATGTAGTTTCTCAAACCCCCATACTTCACATGCATACAACATAACTGGAGTAACCAACTTGTCAAAAAGGTCCAGAGTGACATCTACAGAAAGCTGAAGCTTTCTGCATTTATTGAGTAAAGCAAACATTGCGCGCAATGCTTGCTTATGCAGTTCCTCAATACCAATTTTAAATGAGCCATTGTAACTCATGATGACACCAAGATATCTAAAACAATGTACTCTCTCTAGATTTTGACCGTTGCACACAAACTGTAGTGTACTAGTATCTGCTGTTCTAAAACCAAAAACTGTAACTTTAGTTTTATCGTTATTAACTTTTAGTTTCCATTTCTCACAGAAGTCACACATATGATTTATAGCTTTCTGTAACCCTCTCTTAGTTGTAGACATGATAATAGTATCGTCAGCGTACATTAGTACCGTTAGTTGTATATAATTGTCTAACACAGCATCATCGAAAGTAATGGGCTCACAACCTTTATGTAAAAGGTAATCCTCTAAGTCGTTAATGAAGAGGGAGAAAGCAGAGAAAGCGCATTTCGAGCCACGGTAAAACCAACCACTGAGTGAGATTTAAAAGCTGTAAGGGATGGAGTTAACCTCAATAAAGGCTGTAAAATTATGTTTTAGGGTGCAACAATAACCTGGGGAAGAGGCACATTTTAAGGTGCTGTTATATCCTGGCAATTAAGGTAAAAGCAGGTTTAATGAATTCATGCAATGTTCATGCCGCAAAACAAATCAGTCTTTGAGGTTATGTACAAATAAACCACTGGAAAAGCTGGACCTTTAAGATGTATGCACAGTTTTCATCCCGCTATACAATCTTAATCAACCCATTCAGTTCAAGATAAAATAAAAGACGTTGTATAAAAATTCCCATACCCTTTTTAAAGCCATTCTTACCGTAATAAATGAGTCATTTGATACCTTATCCTCATGAAGTGCTTCCTACCAGTCTGACCACACTCTATAACCCACATGGACAACAAATCTACAAGCAGAGAGCTAAAATAATTATCTACAATAACGTCTTCATAGTAACCACATATCTGTCTGAGTGTATCCGAGCTCGTTGTGATTCACACAAAACTCCAGTCACATTACACATCGTATTTGGATGAATCTATTACACTCATTCCGAGTCATGGAAGAATTGCAGATTTTGCAAGTTGGCATTTCCATTTGGTAACATTGCATGCTATCAGATAGAATATCATCGCTTCAGTGAATAAGATCAACAGCTAATACTTGGTGAAAAGGCACGCAGGAAAAAGGGCCATTTTATTCCATGTGTTGATTTGAATGACCTGACAGCAATCACGCAAAAACAAACACTGGGGGGGCAACCGCTGTAGTTTTTTGTGCAAGCGTATGATGGTGTCATATCCTGAGAAGACATTTGCAACCCACGTCGTGTCACTTCCATGTCGCTGAGGCGGAGGTGCGTGTGAATGTTCCGCCCAAGCCCCAACCACAGCGAGTTCTACCAGCTTCCAATGCGGAAGTGACACAAATGGCAGTTCAACAAGTGGCCACCAAGGGCCGGTATCAAAACAGAGCAATTTCTCATTGACTCCCTTGTCAAGGCCTGGTACAAAAAAAAACATTCTAGTCTGTATGTTTAGGTCATATCTCCATGACAACACTGAGGGGGGTAATTTTTTTGTATTAGGCTAGTTTTTATTCTATTGGAGTTGCAGTTGGAATAACTGAGGTCAGTCCGGATGCTACATCCATTTTATATACTATCTATCCATGGTTCCGCCATGAGCTAAGAGCAGGCGACTTTCTATCTGATTAAAGAGATCCTCTCGCCAGTGCAGGGGAGAATACATGGTCTCGCTATTGATTTGGCCCTGGGTCCACCTGCTGTGGTTGTCTATTGGCCCTGGACTTTGCTTGACACCTGCAGAGCCCTGACTGCCAGCTGACAGACCAGATTCCTGAACTCATGGCTGGATGGCGGCCCACCCGATAAAACCCACAGGAGTGCACCCTTTTCTCCGGAATGGTGTGACGGCTGTGTGTGTGTGTGTGTGTGTGTGTGTGTGTGTGGTGTTTGTGGGTGTGTAATTGTGTGTGTGTGTGTGATTGTTTATCTAACTGCCTGTCTCACCGGACATATTTCTGATGTGTTGGTATGTATGTGTACTCTGAGTTCATATCCAGGAATAGCAGTGTGATAAGAGTTAAATCTTAGCAGCTTGAATGAAGTGTGGATTAAGCGAAGAAGGTTAACGGACAGGTTCCTCCACTACTGATTCCTTAGTCAATGCTTCTTTTTCAACACATACCATCTGTGTGTATGTGAGTGTGTGCGTATTGAAACAAACTCTACCCCTCCTACCCCTCAACCCCAGTCGACCATAGAATAATCACAGTGTTGCAGACCAGTTGAGGCACTGTTACTCTAAATACATAATGCAGTCAAAATGCAAATGTAATTACTTTGTGATCACTCAAAGAGAAAGTGGAATTGAAAGATACATTTTTGAAGGTGGCATTTTTTTTGCATGAGCTGAGGCAGGAAAATCCAAACAAGGAAAGCCCATTTTTTTCTCTACCTCTCTAGACAAAAAAGGAAAGTAAAATGCTTCTCTCTTCTTTCACACTGCCTTTTAGAGAAGAAACCCATTAGGCCTGGGACAAATGGCTGATGGGATAGGAAGGACTCAATAATTTAGCAAGCATTGTTTCCTCTGATGTGCACCGCGATCTCAATTGACCTCTGCTCCATTGTTGTTCTTCCTTGATGGATCTCCTCACCACGGAACAACTTTAGGGACACTGCAAAGACCTTAAGCGTATAAATAAAAAGGCAGCTGGAGGCAGCATCCTTAGTGGCTGCGTTATGTACAAATGCACACGCATGCATGTCAGTCAGAATGAAACAAAGAGACAGAGGAACGCACACAGATAAGCACACATTCCCTGGACTTCTACATAAATCAACTTCTATCCGTTGATGAACGGTCTGCCCCACAGCTTAACTGTCACTCAATGATAAATTAATTACTGGAACCCTGCATGATTCTTCACCCACGACACACTTATCTCCGCCACACAATGCCCTCGAATGCATGGCATACTTGAACACACAGCATCATAACAGAGGTCCAAAGCACCATAAGCCCAGTTGGAAAGTCATTACCAAAATGGTTTTCTCTCCCCTTAAAGGGCTCGTTAGACTGCAACATCTGCTAGTGGTGTTGACTTTATCGTTTCAAATACAGACCTCCGAGTGTGTGTCAGTGCACAGTACAAAACAACAAATGAGATGACCATTAATATGCTCGGCAGTCCAGCCGCTCACCAGAGGAATGTACTGTAAGAGGTTGATGTGGCAGGGCAATCAGAAATCACTCACACTTTCGCTCAACTCAACTCAATTATCTAAAAGCCATCACTACGCACTGACAACCAAATTAAGGGTTGCCATGCAAGATCCAGTTGTAATTACTAGATGGATGATTTGAGCTCATATGATTTGGCCCTGACCAGTCAGTACAGGGAAACCATCGACTTCAGGGAGATGGAAAGCAGGGGTGGGGGTTTAACGTAGCTTACTGTATCTGGCTCTGAGTAGTGTTGAGCTGACGTCCATTGTTTTAGGTGGAATCTGGTAAGAATCGTGGCTTAACCTTGACCACGTAAGCTCCATCAAGCTGACACATATTTAAGAAATAAAAGAGAGGCAGAAAAATATTCACACAGATACCGCGAGGTTTGCTGATCTTGTACTTGTCCTTCAAGTTGTGCGTTACCCACTTCAGCACTTTGACGAAGAACTCTTATCTACTGGCTGATTGTTGTGCAATTCAGCATGGGACTGGTGTAATTATTGCTTTGAGTAATTATTTTTGTTCTCCAGTAGGCAAAGACTAATCCATCATATTGATAGTCCACATGGATCCCATTGGGGGAGTAGTGCACGTTGACAGAATATTAATGCACTATACGAGTCATTCATTGAAACTGTGTGAGCTTGATATTCGTTTCCCTTCGAGCCACTGCAAAGACTTGACAGTAACCCGAAACAAACAATATGCCCCTCCCCCCCATCATATATTGCTTACTGATGGTTTTTTCAACTGTGAACTGATCCAAAAATCCACCATCTTAAAAAAATAGAATAACTGCTTCACATTTTTGGGGGAATGATTTCAAGGATTATTCAAAGCTCTAAGTAAACCAATACGATCACTGGGGTAGATGAAAGCACACTCTCCGACACAACCCCCAACAAGAAAAAAATCACTGAACTTCAGAGCTCAAAGAACTGTTAGATAACACAGTGACATGTTTCTGCTCCTGTCTAGCCATGGCCAATTGGATAAGTCCAAACCAATGATGAACTAGAAAAAGCAAAGGTCTCTGTGTATAGCACCAGAATGTTCTCCATTAAAAAAAAAACTCTTCGTCTTCATAGAAATGCAGAACCATTGAGAAAGATGAAGTGGGGGGAGGGGGGGGATCATTTTAGTAAGAGAGAGGCGCTGGCTGTTCCTTTAGCGGCAAATAAGCTTGCAGAAGACCACTTGGCTCACAATACATAATGTAAAACTAGCCGGCTGTGGAAGCTGTGCTACCATGGAAAGGTGATGCCTGAAGGATTGAGACGCTGCTCTGCACACATGAGGCTGAATACTGTGAGGAGAGGAAGCTGTTAAGCTCTGCAGATAGCATCTTAAGTTCCATCCAACACAAAGCTATTGGTAAACGATTTCTTTTGTCCCGTTCCCGTGGGAGCTATCGGCTACCTACAGTAAGAGGTCAAATTCTGTGTCACTGTAGCCCCCCAACTCTTCTATCCGCCTATGAAGGAATATATCCTATTAGCATTGAACCTATTGAAGAAAGTGCTGTCACTGCACAATGGGAGTCAGTTCACATGCTGCATCACACACACACACACACACACACACACACACACACACACACACACACACACACACACACACACACACACACACACACACACACACACACACACAATGAATATCTGTTGAATATTTAGACATTTTAGACAGTTTTGACCAAGAACTTCAACACAGAGAAAACATGTACACATTACAACCTCCACTGTAATCGTTACATGCAATAGTATATGTCGTAAGAAGATCACGGTTTGATATAATATAATAAAATATGAACTAAAAATAATCAACCATCACTGGTAGTATTTGGGCTTTGTGTCATTGTTTTATGTAATAATGTGTCTAAATACTGCGCCTGGGTGCCTGCCAGTGAAAGAAAACCAGATATGGCGCCATCCACAGAGCCCGGATACACACCTACACCAACGCATTAACCCACACACACCCTGCAAGTTGCTTAGTTCTCGACTAAAATTGGAAAGCCAGTGAAGACATTCTGAAAAAAACACGTCCATGCGGCTAAGGGAAGGTGGCTGGGCAGAAGATATTAAAATGTATATGTTTCATCACAGAATGTAATGTAGTGAATGCCTGAGTAGAGGAATAGAGTGATCTCTTCAGATAGCCCTCCGGTGGTTTTCCCACGTCTGTCCCGGACACTCTTCTTGTGGGTATACTAAAGTTTAATGCTGATGAAAGCTGAGTGACATCATGAGAAATTAATGTTACACAACAGCTAGAGTGCTCTCGTAGCTCAGGGTGAAGACATTTAGATCTTTTACTTTTCCCTTGGGGGGATGTGGATGGTCGGTGTTTGCGTGTGAGGGCGTGTTGATGTTAGGACTGCAGTGTGCGCTATGGGTTATATAAACACGTTGTGTTAATGGTCTCAGGAATAACTCTTACACCATGTTTATTAATTCCTACTTTATTTTTAAAATATGGCATACTCAAATAACATTTGCATTATGTCAATATATGTTTGCAGGAAGATACATGGATATAATAACAAGATTGTTGGCCACAACCATGGCAGTGGTCTCTGCAGATTAATTAGTGCTTAGAAACCCCCACCTTCAGATGAACACCTAACTTTGTTCTTGTTATGAGCCAGGGCTTTAATTAGCCAAGAAGCTTTGTGTTCCATGCTATTATTTACTGCCAAAAACTTTTTTTGTTGCAGCGTCAGCCTGTGCAGAGGCCACACGAGCAGTTCAAACGGTGGCGTGTCTGCTAAAGATGTGTCGGAGAACCTCATTGTGTTCCCTTTGTGTGTATATTTTCCAAAAAGCGCAGACCTCGTTTCACCGAGAGAACTTTGGCTGAGCAACTTGTGTGCTGGACTTAATTACTGCCGTAGCCCAAACTGCCCATCGTCAGCATTCGGCGGGAGAGATCAGAGAGCTTTCTTTTTTCTTTTCTCTGCCTTATTAGTATGCATGTGTAACACTGTTGGGAAATACGCGTTGTAGAAATCATTATCGTGAGGAGCAATATTCTCACATAATAATATTTTCTTTTACACTGTTCACCTCTCCACACAACTCTAATATCTTAATTTCTTAATGACAGATGGATATTTCTAGCTATAAACACACACATATTTTCCTGTGTGGCAGCTGGTTTGACTAGAGGATGGGGACTCCAACCTCCGCTTCTCCTTGGGTGTAGATGCCTGTCTGTGTATTACTTTGTAATCGGTTGTTTTTTTTCCAGCTATCTACGGCAGGGTGGAGCGGGCGGGGCGGCGCAGAGAGAAGTGTGGGGTTGGTGGATTGGGATGAAAGCTGGTGGGACAATTTATCATTCCGTTTCTCCCCCCTTGTCAAGTCAAAAACCCAAGACTGTTCTTGTCTTAACCGAAGAGCGGTGATAACAATAGGCAAACATTTCGAGCCATTTCTTACATCTGTATTTCACACACAATCCCCCACTGACTGTGGTTTGAACATTCCCCCTACAGCCCTCGACTGTCTGTCTGCCTGCGTACTTTGGCAGTTGCTGCACACAAACACAAACAGAGACATACGCCAGGAGCTCACACATTACCCAGCAGAGATGCAGATAAACAGTTGACTAGATAAGGAGCCAACAAGATGAAATGTAAAAACAATCTGACTTGACAAAGCACATACACGAACACACTTCTCCTCCCTCTCTCATCTCCATCCGTGCAAAAATAACATAATATCAGTTGTTGTCTTAGTCAAGCTGTGGTGCTGTGAATAGCTCTTGGCAACGAGAGAAGGGATCACAAGTAATTAAGAGGTAAGAAAAGTGCTATTTTGCTATATGGTATGTAGAAAAGGAAAAAAAAACTGCAAGTCTCTTAGCGGTATGAGATCAGGAGAGCCATGCAGAGGTGGAAATATGTTGAAAGACACACACATCAGCGAAGATTGAGTGTCAGGTAAGCAAGTATAGGACCCAGCACAGGAATAAATGTAAGTGTCATTTTTGCACACAATGCAACTGTATTGTTTCCTGTGGGCATCATTTTATCATTCTCCTCGCAAAATATGCCCGGAGACATGTTTCTCCCCCCTTCAGCGCACACATTGTGCTCTCTCCTGGAATTTTCTAGAAGTGAAAGTCTGGATGTTTGAGGCAACTTTACCCATGTCAAAAAATAAATAAAGGGAAAAACCAAATCTGACTTGAAATTTTGATTCAACAGTTTTTTTTAACTCTCTGTGGGGACTCACAATTGGCATGTTTACATATGTCTGCAGGTGACATATGTTCAAACAATATATCAGAAAATAACTTGTGTCCAATAACTTTGCCACACTTATGTTTTAAAAAATCTTTATGTAAATGAATCATGCAGACGTCCACTTTTTAAAATATCACTAAAAAGCTATTCACTTACTAACACTCCTGATACAAATTCATATTCAATAAATGATAGACACCACATCCTGATGGCACAGCCCATCAAACCAAATACACAATTCATTAACGTAAATCCACCTTGTCATTTCTGTAAAGTAGCTAACAACAAGCAAGGCCATTAGCATTGGGATCAACATACACATGGGGAGCAAAGTCTGATAATACATTCTGTTCGGCAGGGAACTAGATGCTGTACATGACCCAGACTGAACTGTTGTAAGGACATGAAAATGGCCGTGCCAATAAAAAGACGGATGACATATCCTTTTTAATAATGCCTTTGCCTCATCTCTTACATTTTAGTGCGCATTTGTTTACATTTAATATACTACCTCAAGAGTACCCAAAGCAATCAACCTGAAAGATTTAAGTGAGCAAAAAAACAGAGATTCTTTAGTGCTTTCCCTAGACCCGATTAGATCAGCCAGATTTCTTGGCTACATATCCCCTACTTAAAGGTGTCAAGAGAAATGATGGTGACAGCAACCGCACAGCAAAGGGGAGTAGATGTTGTTTCTCACTGTTGTTTTCCTATCTTCCTTCACTGTGCTGGATCATACCATTCTCTTTACACTATTTTCATCAGTTACTTCTTTAACTATCTATATTTTCTTAACAGCATCCAGACTATGCAAACACTATTCATTGCCTCTGGCAGTTTGGCTGGAGTTTGTCTTCGTTCCAAACTGAATTTTTAAGTATTTTGGACTTTGCGCTTGTTGAAACCGAAGCATGAATTATTTACACTTCTGTAAGTTAGAGAATCCTCCAACCAGAAAATATGGAGGGGCAGCGGACTTGTGCGGTTTATAATAATTGTTCAAGTTGGATTTTTTGGGATGTTGTTATATTCTCATCACAAAGACATTTTTTTTACCCAACAGGATATTTTATTTCCATTTTCATTTTTGCTCAAACAGTTGATTCTCTTCCATTCTTCACATGCCATTGCACCATTGAGTTCATAAATATCATTATCGGCACATCAAATCACACTTTCAAGCATCCTTTGGTCTAATCTCAGTTTTTATATGTTTCAGTTTCCACTACAATGCATTGAAGTCAAATAAACACGCATAAACCTCACTAGCTTCCTGAACACAACTTGTTTCATAGTTTGACCTGCATTCTACTAACATCTCTGCCATTACCGATCCAGACCTTCATTCCTGCCTTGCTCATGATCCTTATTACCCATCCCACTTGCTCATGTGCAGATAATTTCTCCATAAACCCTCAAAGTACACCATCAGTTTCCACAGTTGTGTGTTCTCACCTATAAATAATGATACATTGTCAGATAGTCCTGGTAAATTGTGCCAAAGCAAAAAATTAGGTATGGGCATTTGTATGCAAGCCATCCCCAAAAGAGCTGACACAGGGTTAATTAAGCCTATCAGCTCCACAAAACCCATGGTAGCGTTAACAAACTGGACACTTGTGCAGGAGTTCAATTAGCGCCCATTATATGTTTCAGTTATTGATTCTACTGCTAAGAAAAAACCTGGGTGTGCAACAGAAGGAATAAAATCCATGTGCGATCACAGAAGGCCTCTTGTAGATGTGCCGACAGTGTTGTTGTAATTCCTCTGAATTTCTCAGGGGGGGGGAGGGGGGGGAGTTGGGGGGAGGGGTAAAGAATTGTTACGCACTATGGCTTTAAACTTTGTTTAACTGTTAACTTTACACAGTGACGTTATAGTGAGTTGGACCTCTCTATATGTTCATGCCGCTTCAAGCACAGCGCTGTGATTTTGTTCACGGCACCTCACACAGGACTGTCATCTCAAAATTGACAAGTACGAAGCCGGATTAGCAGCTAAACTGCTGCTAAAGGATGGCACAGTTTCAGCAATACTTAGTCGCATTGAAGAGTCAGAAGCACAAGCTGTTAGTAACACTTCATCAGTGTCCTACCTGTGTTTATTTTGTATTTTTGTCAGTAGCCTAATCGGATAAATAGGGTTGTGAGTACAGTGTCAGTGTATACACAGAGCTTAAGTTTTCAAATCAAACTGTTGTGCTCAACAGCCCTTTGGAGGTCTTCCGGAAGGTGACCAATCACAACTGAGTGGGGTTGGAGGATGGGAGGCAAGAGGGAGGAGAAACCTACACAGACTGTTTTGAGAGAAGGAAGAACATACAAGGAAGAAAGAGGATGAGGTAGTTTCCTGGAGATCTACAGAATTCATTGTGCAGTTTAATTGTGTCTTGCTGCTTTATAGTCCTCCAAAATCCAAAAACAAAGACCTGCAAATGAGTATTACATGTCCTCTTTAATTTCCCAAGATCCCTGATTCTGTTTACCTGACCTGACTGTGTTTGGACCTTTAGGTGTTTCCACTACCTCCTGATTCCTCTACCTGACCCTTATCGGAATGTTTGCTCACTGGATTGATTTCTTTGTTTGACATTGCCTGAACTAAAAGTAAAGTCTGAACTTTTCTGCACCTTACTGTGTCGTGATTGTAGGTCCACTGCTGATTGGGTGCCATTTCAGAACAGGCTGTCTCAGCCAAGTATAAATGAACAACGCAAAAGGTTTCAAGTTTCTGCCAGTTTTCATGATGACAAAATGATATGCTGGGCAATTGCCCTGCATGGTGTTGATGAAAAGAAATATGTAAAATGGTTTCTATATTTAGCATCCCTATGAGCATTCAGTTGGGGTTTGGCTCTGGCTCAGACTCGTGTTGCTTTCTGAGAGCACCGAGATGAAACATTGGTACTGGCTGTTTTGTAAGCACCATCATTTGACAGGCATGGTAATCTTCAATTTCTGGAAAATCGCTGTTTTGTCCTCAAGTTACACAGCAACAAAGCCATATCTCAGGGTTTTAAAATAAAAAAGGGAAGTGTATGAAACACGGAATACATAAATTTGCATGTTTATGCTGGACATGATTTTGGTGGTTATAATGTGTCTGGGACTGGGATGTAGGGTCCAGTAGCCGAGGCTTTGAATAGGACCCTTTATTACCATCAGGTAGTGATTGCTACTCAGGCCATCGACCGTGAAATAGAGTCCTCCACTAGTGCCTGATCCAGCCCCCTTCTTCTACTCACACCAGGATGGACCCACGCTGCCTGATTATAACCTATACAAGTACAGGTGCAGTGTGTAAGGGCGCACTCACACTAGTGCCGTTTGCCTGTTCCGTGCTCAGCACGATTCAGCACGATTCCCCCCCCTCCCCACTCCCCCCGCAGGCCCGTGCTCACACTGCTCGTGGCCTGGGCACACTTGCACCTTGCCTACGTCACCGTGCACGTTTAGGATTTGGAGCTTAGTCTACTTGTAGGCTATACGACTGTTTGTGAATATTTTCATCCGGCCAAATTTGCATCAAATATTCCACTTCCACATTAGAGCAACGAGAATCCTTAAGCTATTGTTTTTTTTTAAATGTAGTCTTGACGTAATAGGTCGCGGTGAACAGTCTCATATTTGTGCAGCACGCTGTTTATTATTAATATAACGGCCCGTCATCAGACCATATGTATCCGGATGGTTTTGTACACATCGATCGCTCCATCAAATCCAAGTCAGAACTTTTTGTATGGGCAGAGATCGTTTTTTTAAGTGTCTTTATAAAGTTTCTTGTTAAACCTTAGTGTAGGCTACTGTTTCCTTATCACCGGGCCGCGGTGTGTTGTTTTGGGTGCGTCTCCACCGCCATGCGTAAATGCAGTTATGACAGCTGACGGGAGGAAAAAGAAAAAAAATCATCTGACGAACGTGAGTAAACACGAAAACCTTTTTGCTGTGCTTTCTGAGCCGACCTAATTAGCTCTCTCCCTCTTTTATTAGCCCACACCTAGGCTTACACACACGTTAATTCTCACACATTATAGCTACAAGTCCAAGTGGTGGGCAATTCTGGTGCCGACTAGTAAGGCAGCGGACGTTAACGGACAATGCATCCTTAATAAATTCACGTCAGGAACGCCGCCTGTGCGCTTGCTTGTGCGCGTGTCATCTCATTAGCATCTGTACTTTGGCCACGGCACACCTCTCCCAGGTGTGCCGTGGCCAAGGGGCTGTTCCGTGCTGGAATACGGATGGCGTGGTCACACTAGCCAAACGTTCTAGACTTTAGTATGCTAATGAGCTTTGGCACGGGGCCGCGGCCCTAGTGTGAGTGGCCCCTAAGTTTGTGTGTGCAGCATGTGTGTGTGTTCAGGCAGATTATAGAGTATACTCTGCAGACATACTATCTTAGCCTCTATCTCTGATTAACTCAGTGGGGGTAAAATGATTGTGATGGCTACATGGGGACTGGGATGAAGAGAGCTCCTAGAGGAAAATAATAGTGCAGAGAAGAAGTGGGGCTGGCTAGGGGAGTGGGTGGACAATTTGATGAGATTGATAACTTTGTGTGTTTAGGTGTGTGTGTGTGTGTGTGTGTGTGTGTGTGTGTGTGAAAGATGAACTATACTCTTTGTTGTTGTGTGTTTAGGTGGTATACACCTTTTGCTGTTGAGTCAATATGAGAAAGACACTAGGAAGCATAAAATACATTAAATATAACTTCTTAACCACCAGCTTTCTTCGACTGAAGTGAATCTTAGTGTAAGCATTTCAGAAGGAGTGCTTGAGTTCTATTACAGTCTTTCACGCAGGCAGAGCATGATGGAGTGATTCGAATTGTATATATATTTCTGTTTCTCTGGTATATAAACCATCATTGCAGAACTTGGCATTTTCCATTACAGCCTGACAGCTTCTCTCTCAGAAGTTTGAAAACATCGTCTCGTATTTTTCCTAAAGCCCTTTAGTCCTCGGACCTCATAACCAGGGCTAGGGAAATCCAAGGCAACTAGTTGAGCCTAATAGGCAATTAGCTTTTCAATAATCCCTTCTCACTGTTATTACTGTACTAAATTAGTCTGTGATTCTCAGTAAGAAATGGTTGCAGGCAAGTTAATCACGCCTGTGTTTGAAAGTAATTAAAGTTTTGGTGAAGTCAGAAGTAGTTTGCTAATTTAGAGTTTACATTGTATTTATATAGAGTGTGTTTCTGTACACACAAACTTTAAGAGACAAACTGGATACACTGACTTGAAGTTATTTTCTTTTTTTAGTTTACTACAAGTCCAAGAACAGAGCATTTCTCCAGGGGTGCACGGTTCAGGTCCACTTCACACATTTCGTGTTGCCTCCACACAACACTTGCTGACACGGCCCCCTTCCTCCTCTCATTTGAACAGACTTTCATAGTGCGTGCCTCTACTGTGTCCCTGGCCTCTCCTTGGCCCCCATCAAGTCCTGTTTCCTTGCATCAGCTTCATTTTGGTCTCCGAGTGTCTGTGAAAGCTCCAGTCGCTCACCCGCTAAAGCCTGAGCCGGGGGATCGATGAGCGACCGGGCCTCTTACTGTAATCACTGACCCGTTCCCCTAGCCACCGTTTGGCCTCTGACCTGCTTTTCCTCAGCTTTCCAGCGGCTGAGCTTTATTTCTGCAGTGCCGGGGTCCAAGAGGTCATAATGATTCCAGTCCACTTGGGTTACAGCCCCTTGGCCCTTTCAAACTCCAAAAAAAGTCATGGCGGATTGTACTCCTGTTACGATCTATTGCTATGACATCATGCTGTGGGCATACACTCAGCCAGGTTAGCAGAATACACACACCAACAAAATGGCCAGTTGCATGGTTCACCAAAGCCAGAGTGTAACCTTCATTTTGATTCATTGATAGAAACTGTCTTTATGTTTGCACAGTTCATTCCAGACCGAGCAGACATTTAATTAATGTAGCCGAAGAGTTTGGTCCTCCGAGAGCCTCTGGGAGTCCAGATATCTGTCTCCATGGCAACCCTCAAACCCTTAGTCAAGTGCATGGAATCAGAAGCAATGCATAGCATTGTATGGATTTTAACATGGGCAACACTTATAGCACGCTTCCATATCAAGTAATGATGGAAGGATGGGAACTTGATTAAAGCTATAGTGCGTAACTTTTTCATAAGAATGAATGTTGGTGACATTCAAGCCATCGCAAAAATTTGTAGACACAAAGTTGATTAAGCCTATCAGCTCCACAAAACTCTGTATTTCTCAGAATGGCAGCGTTTACAAACTTGTTTCACCCGTCCGACACTGGCGCAGGAGCTCAAGAAGCGCCCAAGAAATAGTTTAGTTGTTGATTCTGCGGCTAAGAACCTGGACGCACAGCAGAAGGTATAAAATCCATGTGCAACTACTGAAGGCTATCTCATGATGCGGAAAAAGTCTTCTTGTCATTTCTCAGAATTCCATTTGGGTGCAACAAATGTTACGCATAATAGCTTTTAGGTTGAGGGTCAAGTACGTACAGAGTTCTTTTCACATGTTTGCATCCAACGTGTGAGTAACTGGACCTTGGTTGAAGACCTGGGGCCTGTTTCAGGTAGCTGGTTTTACATACTCTGGGTTTAACCCTGCGCTCTGAGTTGGTAAACTCAGAGCGCAGGGTTGATAAGCAACTCTGGGTTTTCGGTTTCAGAACAGTGGATCAGCGTTGGGTTAATCAACTCTGAGCGTGTTCACTCTGGGTGGAGCGTGTGCATAAAAGCCATCGTCAATGGATCGCTGATAACATGATTCACCATGGAAACAGAAGAAACAAATGATTGATCCTCCCACTTCTCCACTTCTCAAAAAAGAAAAAAAGAAATCTCCGCTCCTCCCACTAGAGTTAGAAATATTAACGAATGAGCTTATGGTAGCCTATGGAGAAGAATTAACGGGATATTGTCTCATAACTCTGATCTAATCTCCTCTGCAATTCAGAAAAAAACAGAGCAAACATTTTTTGTCAAGATAATCATTTCGCTTCCGTATGAGAAGCCATAGTCTATCTTAAAAAGTTACGCATATCAGCTGTAAAGTAATAAAGCTGGCGCGGCACAGCATTACTGACAGTGCCTAAAGCCTACTGTGCAGTAAACAGAACAGACTGTCGCTTCTTTTAAATGGGGAGTGAAATACATTAACGTCAAGACACATTAGGTGACAGTTTCCATTGAAGAGCCTGATTGATTTATTACCAGATCCATTTTCCTCAAGTGATCACAGTTTAAATTATTATATAATTTTTATATTCATATTAGGCTATTTAACGAGGCTTGTCTGTGACTTTAGGATCGCACAAGTGAACTACAACGATCGCGTGCAGCCGCAGCGTTACATGAATCCACCTGACATAAATCTGTTCAGTGGCACAGACGTTAAAAAACATACAATAGGCTACAAATAGGTTTATTAATCTGAATGTAGAGCATGTCACGATGTGTAAGGTGGCCGCCTATATGAACGGACCGAGGGCTGAGAACAAGGCTACTGATCAGATAAATGATTGGTCAAACGTAAAATCATCAGGAAATGATAAAAACATCCCGATGGAGATTTCTATAGAGTGATTTTGCTTCAAACTGTACAGGGACGCGTGTGACAGTGACACTCTTTCTTCAGTCGGAGCTGCAGCGTAAAGTGAAAACAAACTCAGGGTAGGTCTAACCACCTATCCAGCAGGTTAGACCCACGGCGTATGTTGCCGCAGTAACTGACTCTCGGTTGCACTGAACCTGCTACCTGAAACGGAAAACCCAGAGTTTCCACCAACTCAGAGCGAACAAACTCTGGGTTGCCTCAAAACCAGCTACCTGAAACAGGCCCCTGTTGGGATTCAGGTGTAGTGTTTGCTAAGGCCCAAGGATGCTCTTCTAGAAATATATATTGCTCGACAGCTGCTGTAATCAGATGGCAGACTAAAGATTCTAGCTAACTAAGTGTTCACAGGCGATGAGGGGACGGTTGTCAGAGGAAGCTTTACTTCTAGCAAAGCAATGTCACAGCACGACTGATGTCAAATAACAACATCAGTGGTGCTGTAATGTTTGAGGAACATGTTTTGTGCATAATGCGGGAGGTTGATAGGGTCATTATTTACGATAACAGCAGTGTCCCCGAGATGTTGAACACCTAATCTATCATCTATCATGAATCATCTCCGTGGAGTGATTTACTCCTCTGTGTCTGTTGCTGCAGCATAAGACGCAGTGCGAGCTGATAGCTGTCGTGTCAAATCCTGCTTGTTTTACAATATACATTTGTGAAGACACGTTAGTCTCTTTGGTACTCACACTATTTCAATGTGCGGAGAATCAATAAATTACAGTGTGGAATGAAAGGAGTTTTTCTCGCCGACACAAACAGTCATATGTGCATATCTTTTGGGCATCCTCATCCTTTCTGAATGTTAAGTGATCTGCCTGTCTGAGTATTGTCTATGGGCTTTAAATCGCACACACGTTTTCCTGGAGATTTTTTGCAGATGACTTAATCAGATGGAATCTTCAAACGCACTCAGAAATATGCTCTGAGAGATGGCTGAGTGAGTTAAAAGGCTTCACTTGACTTTATACTTATTGCAAATTCAGAAGGCAGAATTGGCTTCAACTCCAGACGCGGATTAACTCAGTGCTCTGCTGCAGTTTAATTTTGATGATGTTCTAACCCCGCAAACATTTAAGATGGCCAGTGGAATATGTAATGTTTCTAAAAATGCATTTATCATTCTGACAACACAATAATTACACTCAACAACCTCATTATTCGCACATAGAAAAGACTGCGACAGTATCATCTATGCCCGGATAGGTTTTAAAAAATATTAACACGGTAAAAATGAATTTATTGCTAAGCTGTGATGTGCTGCAAAGCATGCTGCACTGAAATGAGAGTGCCTTCTCTATGAAATTAGAAATATTTGTGTGACAGGGAATGCATGGTGAGAGAGGAAGGGTATAGTTTCAGTCTAGTCACCAGTTTTGTGTGAAGAGGACGCCTTGTTAAGCAGCCATTAGCCATCGGGCTGCTCAAGACAAAGGTGAGTCAGACTCAACGCTTCCATTTGTTACTATGGTGCCAGGACTCTTATACTTATTCTTTTCACTTGTCTCTTTTGTCCTCTCCATGTACCTCTCTTCATCTGATATTCATATGAATAAGTCATATAATTGCAAGCAGCAGACCATGTTCTTTGCTTTTCAGCACATATGTTTTTTAACGTTCCTTGCTTACAAAGTGCAGCGAGCACAATGGAAAGGAAATGCCGAAACCGGATGCTGAAATGGAGGGCTAAAACCAGCCATTGTTTACTCTCCGAGGAGCCTAGCTTAGAGGTTGCATTAGATGCTTGAAAAAGATTGTGTTTATTGCGGTGTATAGTCAATAAATAATAAATAATTAATTCATTGATTCCTTTCTTCAGGGGCCCTTTGCTTTGAAGCAATGTGAGCTTTGAAAACTTTGGCATCAGAGGGAATTTTACCAGGTAGCTGCCTAATTACACTTCCAAGGCCTGGCTGTCTAATAGATTTTAGTTTTTAACTATCACAAAAGCTGCAGTCTGCAATCTGAGGCACGCATGTCCTTTTTAAAACCACAGTGGGGATTAATAACGCTTTTGTTCATCAAAGTGTTAATATTCTTAACTGGGCAAAATTCTACACACGCAGAGCAAATGTATTTTTACACCTTTTTTGTGAAGTATGAAAAGGTGAATTATTGTTATGTCTTGACCTAGAATGCAATTACAATTCAAATAGACAATTTATAGCGTTGACGTTAGATATGTGGAGTTTCAGAAACTGGTTGTTAATGCATAGTGTTTCAAGTTTACACCAAGATCTAGTGCTGACTTTTATATGAAATATCATCTATATCAGTTCTTCTAAAAGACACATCTGGCCTGTCTCTCTTTCTCTCAGCTATTTTATGTGTTTTACTCATACATCCAATAATATGTAGCTTTTAGTATTCACCATGGAAAATCATTCTAAAAGAGAAATAACAACAAAATATCCCTTGTCTCTAGATAGGAGAATAATGGCATCGAAAAAATTCATAGTATCGTCTCTGGATAATCAAGACTTCCTTGTGCATAACAGAGGACTCAGTGTGACTACTAGACTGACTGACTAATACATTGTGACATTCAGGAACAGTGGCCAGGTACCTTAACGGACACATTATGTATCTCGAGGAAATACATTTTGGGCTGCTCTTTAGAAGAGATTGTTTTTTATAAAAGCATCAGTAGTTACATGTCATTGTGTGTAACATTGTGTCAAAGCCCACGCCTCCGAGAAGTAAAAGCGGGAGGACAGTTGTGGGGGTTTTTGCATAGATTATAAATGATAACGAGTAGGCCGGCGTTCAATTGCAATGACTGTAATGTGACAGTAATCTGATATAATTACATGTGGATGAGTCATTATTTTTGTGTTTGCTCATCTCTTAGATAACGGTCCTTGTGAGGCAAAAGAGACTGGCGCATTTTAATGAGCCGGGAGGCGCAGACAAACACAGTACCGCCGACTGAATGAGAACAAGCTTGAGGAGGTCAGGGAGAGAAGGGTTTGTATAAACCGAGAACTGCACTGAAAGGTTGCAGTTACAAGGGATGCATGCGGCAGTATGGAAAAATGTACAACATTTAACATGAATATGCAACTGTGCAGAGGAGCACCCACCCACACCCACACCCACACACACACACACACACACACACACACACACACACACACCATCCTCACATGAGAGAAATCACAGCACGTCCACTCGCAAGTAAATGAACCAGCAAATATCCCAGCATGCGCACATCAATGTTAAGTGCCTCATTTTTAACGGGAAAAGTTAACTTACACCTCCTGGCTGTCGTAAGGAGGAGACAAGAGCAGTGACTGCAGCATCTCAAAATTGAGTATGAAAAAAACAAAAACATTAAATGATACGATGCTACGCTTTACAACTGTGCCAGACATTCCATTAACGCTAACAAGCATTCTTGACTTTCTCTTGACATTGCCCAATTCTCTCGTCTGAGCCGTGCTAATGTGAGTGATTGCGAGTATACCAGTGTGGGTGTGTTTAATGTCCCAGCAGTTAAGACTAGTAGCGTAAACAGGACGCCTAGCACCATATGTTCTCTTTATGATCCCTGGTTTGATTGTCTCTAACTTACTACCTCCTTTTCGCTTCCTTCTTAATGGCAACTCTCCAGAGACAACTCTCAAACGGAGGCTTTACTTTTAAAAGAAGCACATCCACTGTACCATAAAAAACGCTTGAACTAAACTCCCGTTACATCCAACCTGGCTTGTTGGTTCATCGCATAACCTTTAATTGATTAGCAAGAGCCGCCGCATGTGTAAAGCATTTTACTTAACATTATGTAGGGTGTGTGAGTCTTAACCTGAATTACTTAGAATGTCTATGTTGAAGGACTTGAGGTGTCAAGACTGTTTCTGCCTCTCCTCTCATCGTGTGTGTCTAATTCGGATTTCACTCACAGATCGTCTGGATCTCCCCACCACTCTCTAGCACCAAGTGTCTCCTTGTTTAATCTATCATTTAAGAGCATTAGCTAGAGAGGGGGCATATTAAAATGAACAACCCCGCCCGATCCTTCTCCCCTGGCGAGTGTGGTTTTTACTACAAGGATAAAAGTCTGCTGTAATCTCTTATCCTTTCCGGAGGTGCTGGGTTAAGTAGGTTAGCAATGATTTGGCATTTTAGGGAGCAGAAAAAGGAGACATCAAAAGCTCTTACTAGTATGCTACATATTACGATTGGATTCCTTTAGTGTCAGACTTCTTGTAGACAAGTACGGAGAAGGGGAGGAGAATGTGGAAGCACTGTAGAGCAGTGTAAGAGGAGCTGCATATCCGGGTGTTGATTATTCTGGTGTTCTGTTCGGATTTCTCATACGAGATGGATTTGCAGTGTACAAGCGCTGACAGCTCTGTTGCTCGTAATATGTGTGAGTGAGCATGACTGCATATGGGAATGCATACTCAGGTTCAAGTATGTAGTTTGCATACTGTATGTGTGTGCGTTTAGGTAATATCTTTGTTTTGGTCTCCAAGGGGCCTTAGCAGATTGTGTGTCTTGACCATGACGGACTGGGCCCAAGTCGTTTTCCCAGCGCGCTGCTGATTCCGTCACATCAACCTGAAATGTTGATAGCGCCGCAATCGGGAAGTCGAAGGCTGTTTGGTTGTGCACGTTCCTTACAGGCAGCTCTGCTCATTGATTTGCGCTTGGGTTTTTGAGGGTTTGGATTTCCTAACGATTCACGTGCGATTCTTTTCCTCTTTGACCAGAAAGAGCGTACCCTTGGGATGTTAATGTATGCTATATTGGTCTGTTTGGCCTATCTCTGTGCTGCAGTGAGGTGGAGACTGTAAAATACAGATATGTCTACACACAGTATCAGCCTGAGCCTGGTGCCCCCACAATTAGGCCCCAAAGACACAATGGGCATCAGTGTTTTCAGAAAGAAAAATAATTCAGACTTCACGCTTGGCAATCATTTCAGTTATTCACAACTGTTCTGGATTTAACTATAACTTTTACAAACTTCGAACTGAAAAGTTATGTTTTTATTATAAGAGATATGACGTCCAGGGCGACTGTTGCCTCGACAGCCGTCTCATAATTGCATCTGACTCCTTCAACAGACACAAAGAAGACAAGGTGTCGAGTGGGAAGATAAATTGGAGGTCATCAAAGCATTAGTGTCAGCTCTGTAACTTTATATACAGAGCGCTTTGTTATCGCTGTTATGAGCCCATCTAGTCGCTCACAAAAGCCAATCACACTGTAAGTAATGCTCTGATTTGAGGTGAATGTGGATTATTGACTTCAAGGTTATCACATTGGAATATGTTTTCTTTATCATCCATGCAGTAGTCATGCTGTAGCACACAATAGCCAAATAGCTCCTTTTAGTTGTCAAGACCTGTCTGAGACCGACAAGCTTTCTTTTTTTCTTCTTGTGCTATTAGCTGAGTAAAAAGGAGTCTGATATAACTCTGTCTGGTTTTGTCTTGCCGCCACAGGGACATGGGTTTGTTCATTGGAAATCTTAAACAAAGCACAAGGTCTTTTGGCCCTGTCTGATTTGGGAGCGGGGAGAGCGGGGAGAGCGGGATTGGCTATTATCTCGTGGGGGCTGCTGCTGAGGAGCGTTGGGAGGCTGCAGGCAGACCCCAGGTGCACTGTGGTACACAGAGGAAATTGAGCAAACAGGAGATAAGTGAGATGGAGAGCTATCTCTCTGTGTAGGGCCACATCACGGAACCATTCCTCACTATTATATAAGAGGGTTTCCACTCCTCTCTGCTGCTTGCCTCTCAGTCCCACTCTGCTCCCCTCTCCTATCTTAAACATGGGGCCAAACATCAGCCCAGACTAAGTGGTTAGTGGTGAGGCAAGTCTTGGGAGACTGGTCCTTTTTTTTCTCGGTTCTCCCTCTATACATAGCAACACAAATGTGTTACCGTGAGATATCAACCTAATCATAAAGCTAGCACTTGCTATTATGCGGTGCAGTGCATACTATAAATATGACATATTGACGCGGTTGGAGGTGGGAGGCAGCGACAGAAACAGTAGGGAAGGCTTTTACCGTCAATGCAACAGCCAGTGTTGGAACACCCCGAGGCGAGTTAATAAACAGACAATGCTCAGACAATGCTCAGTCAATAACTGTGTTGGCAGTGCAGACATGTCGCAGACAGGCAGGTCAGAGTGTAAGACTGGTGGCATTTTGGCGGACCACCACAGCCTAGCTTGGCACATAAATGAAGAGAACATTATTAGAATCAACACATACATGCACAGCCTCCATGTCAGCTGGCTGAGGTGAACATCTCCCCACTGAGAGGAGATGGCATGATGGGAGGCCTGTGGTGGTCAGCACTACAACAATAGAGTGGTAATGGCAGGCTCCAGATGTGGAAGTACCCGGGGGGCTTTGAACACATGTCTCCACCCATCACTACATACCCTCAGAGTGGGTGGACAGATAAAGAGGGGGTGGTCGCTTCTGGCTTGACATCACTTAGATGGGAAAAGAAGGGAGATGGTTGCATGCCACAGACGGTACCGTGTCTCATTTTGGGAGGAAAATATGGGAAATGTGGGGGCAGTTAATGACTTGTGTGTTGTCAGTGCTGTACGCTTGAGAGCACAGGCGTGGTTGTATTTTTTGTTGTTGTGCGGCATGGCATACATAAAATAAATGAATAAATAAAAGACAAAAACTTCAAAGGATTTGTATTGTGAATTATTTCAATCGGAAAAAAAAAACACTGTACCTGCTGTATTTAGGAACAGCTTACGTCAGGACTGATGTAAAAAATGTCACCGTGTTGCATCATGATGGTGGCCAGACAACCTTTACTTTTGTCCCAGTGATAAAAAGCTTTCCCTGCAAGCAATCTTTTCCTCCCCTCTTTGCTAGATTCTGTTCTGCCTCATTAAAAATTATAATGAAATATACAAAAAGATAATACTTTTCACTATAAATTAAGAAGATGTCTTTTTGAGCCCTGTGCATGTCCAGTCTTTGAGAGAATCTTGCTCCCTATTCAGCTGGGAGGTAAATGCACAGAGAAAGTAAATGTATTGTGTTGTGTTATATGTCCAATGCTTTTCATTACCTAGCCCACAGTTGACACCATACCATGGCAGCCATCTTAACTCATCTCTACTGTGTGTGAGTGACATTCTCGTGAACATATAGCCAACAAGTGGGAGGCTATAATGTCTGCACTGACATGTGTAGTGCAATGACAATGCTGGTGATATGCTCGTTAAGGTGTTCACTTGTGCAGATGTCACACATCCACATGTCAGACCATGTATGGTCCTACAATTTTTTTTTCTTATTTTTTTTGGTTCTGTCTGAAAATGTCCAACCCTGAAGCAATTACTACCATGGTCTTACGTCACACATCAAGTCTTGGCATGGCTCCATGATATCCCAATGAAAACATTTGCAGCACAAGCAGGGTAAAAAGGGTGTATCAGCAACCCTCTGTCTTCACTTTTTCCTACTTGTCTATCCGTCCCTTTGTCTATGTCTGCCTGTACAACAGCAAATGCAGGAGTCATTAGCTCCTGGAAGTTGTTATGCCCAAAATAAACCAGATCAATCTTCATTAGTCACTGGTCAGTGCGGGTTCAGGCAGAGGCGGGTAAAAAAAAGAGACTCCCGACTCCCGTCACTGAAAAAGATATCTAGGGCCAGCCGTTTCAATAGATTCTCAAAGGAACTGACCTTTGCTGTAGTCAGTAGGGCTTTGGGGGTGATTGAGGAGCCACTTGGCCCCTGGTTTTATTGAGTTCGTCTTGGTAAATCTTTGGAATGATTTCTTGGTGGCTCTCAATTTAGAAAAAAATCATAATTAGATGCAAAAGCATTTTGTGTCTTCCACTGTTTAGATATATGGATGATATAGGATCCAGCTACACTCTAATGTAAATGATTGATGATCAGCAATGCTCAGCTCATTCTCTATTCATGAGAGCCATATTTAGAGGAGTTACAGCTTTACTGATAATTCCAGATGAATCCTTGAACGGAGGTGAACGTGACTGAACATACACGTGTAAGACTGTGGAAATGTCCTTGTATCCTATCTACAAGGAGGTCTATAGGGCTATGCAAGTCTTCGTTTCTTTTCTTGATACATGTTTGTTTGATTCTGCTACTTCTACAATAACTGCAACCCACCTGCTATAAAAGCCTTAGCAGCTTATCCCTTAATACATGTTAGTGTGTAATGAGGGAGATTACATTGCAGCTCATATAAAGCACAAACGTATGCCAACATCTAAAGCCAATCAGCTATGAGTTACACTGAGACAGGTGAAGTTTATTACCCCACCTATTATTTTAAACAGACATCCAGGTGGGCCCTGCAGATGAGCCACTCATGCCCCTGTGTGTATAGGTGTGTGTATATGTATGTGTGTGTGCATGTGTGTGTGTGAGGCGTGTGTGTGTGCGTGTGTGTGTGTGTGTGTGTGTGTGTGTGTGTGTGTGTGTGTGTGTTGTGTGTGTGTGAGAGAGAGAGAGGGAAAGAGATAAATAGTTAAAGACAAGGTAAGAAAGAGCATCGAAAGCAGCCAATCTCTCCCCACTGGAGATATTTTTCCAATCCTAATATTAAAGTTCCCATCTTATAAAGTGTTATTGAATGAGGGGAGAGCAAGGTGGAGCTGGGGAGGGGGGGCGGGGGGGGGGGGGGGAGATAGAGAAGCCATAGAGTGAGTAGCTTATTTTCTTTTCATTTAGTCCTGAGTGGTGATTTCGCGGCGGCTCCAATCGATGCTGGGTAATAAATAAATGAAACAAACATAATGTGAATCTGTTTCTGTTAGATTAGCACACATTATAGACAAGCCTTTGCCATATCTTAATGTGAGGAGGGAGAGAGAGAAAAAAAAGGATAGGATGATAATGGAGGGTTTATTACAGTAAATAAAGCATTCCATCGTTTCCCATTGGCTAAAGCTGATATTTTCTAAGGTGTCAAAGGCAGTCCACGGCCGTTGGTTCAGTGTTGGTGGGAATGCTAAAAACAGATTTCCTGGGAGGGCATTTGGTCATGAATACTATTTACTGACATTATGATCCCTCAGCTTTCGCATGCGGCTTGCTGAAAAGCGTCAGGGGAGAGAAAAACATATTTTTTCTTACCAAGCCAGACCTCAAATTAGATTGGCGAGTATATCGGAATACAATTTATGAATGATTAAGAGAGAGAGGGGTCATTAATATTTCATAGGCCTAAGACAACCAACAAGTGTTGTAGTGGATTCAGTAAACAGGCGTGTGCACTCTTACACACGTGAGCCTGCACCGCAGCGGCAGCCTCAACTGCCTTTTGCAGCACCGGGTGAATACAGGGCAGCCAATGCACGCTGCACAATAATGTAAATACACATATTATTAGCCTCACTCTCTTTCTCTCTCTCTCACACACACACACACACACACACACACACACACACACACACACACACACACACACACACACACACACACACACACACACACACACACACACACACACACACACACATAACAAACACACACTGAAATCCCTTTGGATGAATTCTAATTGCTGTCTGAAGGGGTGACACAGTGGGGAATCTGAAATTAACCCCTTGGCACAGTCTTTCTCACTCCCCTTGACCCAAATCCTCCTCCCCTCATTGGCTCCTACTCCAAAATGCTCACTCCCCTCTCCTCTCAACCCTCGAGCATAATTGCTCCTCTATCTACAGAGTATTGGTTTCCTCTAACTAAAGAGCATCAGGCTCTTGCTTCCTCCTATCACTCTAGACCTTAGCTGGGTCGCCTCTCCTAATCACCCACTAAAAGCCTGGAACTATATCAAAGGGGATGTGTGTGTGTGTGTGGGGGGGGGGGGGGGGGAGAGGGGGAGTGTGCGCTCACTCGTGTATGCCTGCAGAGGTGTTAGTGTTTGTACGCGCATTCATGGGTGAGCCGAGCGCTCATTTGCATATGAGTGCGTGTGCACGTATGCACACTTTCCCCCCTCACACACTGGGTATTGTGCGTTAGATCAAAGCCATAAACCCCTCTGGGCTTGACACACTCTAGCAAGGCTGCTGCAGCGTCAAAGCCGAGCCGCAGTAATTCTGCTGATACTGTATGCTGCTGTTTAAAAAAATAAAAGTAAGTTTAGTGGGTGAGTGAGGTTTTTTTGTGGAATAACAGGGGATCACAGAATCATCCCATTGTTCTGCGGAGGTGGTGTGTGTGTGTGTGTGTGTGTGTGTGTGTGTGTTTGTTTCTGTGTGTGTGTGTGTGTGTGTGTGTGTGTGTGTGTGTATATGTGTGTTTGTGTGTGTGTGTTTGTGTGTGTGTGTGTGTGTGTGTGTGTGTGTGTGTGTGTGTGTGTGTGTGTATATGTGTGTTTGTGTGTGTGTGTGTGTTTGTGTGTGTGTATGTGTGTTTGTGTGTGTGTGTGTTTGTGTGTGTGTGTGTGTGTGTGTATGCGCTGATGGGATAGGATATGGGGGGGATGGAAGAAAGTGATATGTGTTCAGTTATTGATCCAACCTCTCAAGCTCCTTTCCTGAAACATTCCCTTGGGTGCAGCGAGGATGTCAGCATTTCAAGAGAGGCCGTAAAGCGCAGGTCAATGTTAAGAGAGGGGCTTTGCTGAGGGCCAAATCTAAAGCCAAGCCTCAGAGTAATATAAAAATAAATATATAAAAAAAAAAACGCCGAACAGCCACAGCATATGCTCTGGGAGGAATACAATAGCTGAACAGAATGAGCAACAAGGTTCCCAGACGTATTTAGATTTTAACAGGGAAAGTGTGAATGTGACATTTTTTTTTTCACCCCATCTTGAGAGTTGAGCTTTTTTCTACCCTTTGCAAAGAATAAAAGGTGTGCACTTTACTGAAAGGGGTGATATGACACCATGATTGTTGGGTGCCTGAGTTGCATGCATCTGCTGGTGATGGGGGCGGGAGGGGGGGACCAAATACATATTCTGTCTGTTCTCGGCATACATCTACTCATCTTGGCCAGCGGTTGAGGGTCTTGGAGAGAGGTGGTGTTGGGAACTGACGACATCAAGGGGCCACTGTAGGTGTCATATTTGGGGAGATGAAGGGCATACATGTTTTTTTCTTTTTGGTGCCCTATTTCAGAGTGGCTGTACTAGTCGGAGACAGCAAAGAAGATGGCTTAATCAAGAGATCAGAGTCTTTGAGGTATGTATATATATATATATATATATATATATATATATACAAAGCGTCTCGGGTCACAAAATAGGGAGATGCTCTCTTTCTGCTACTCTATCATTCATTTTGCCTCCATCCCTTTGTTGCCTTATCCACAATAGAGCCTGGGCTTTCAGAAAAGTGAAGGAGGTCTTTTGGGAGGGGTCTCTGTGGGAGGACAGGTAAAGAAAAAGGGGGGATGCCTCTCAATATCAATCTCTCAGTCCCCCTCTCTCTCTCTCTTTCTCCTTTCTTTCTCCACACCCCCCCGGCTTTAGCATGGGAACCTGATGAATAATTGAGCGAACCATGACCTTTGCAGTGTGGGTTCAGGCCCCAGCTCTGGCATCCTTCTGATCTTATAAGAGATTTTGATCCAACCCCACACACCAAAGTACTGGGAGAGACCGCAGCGAGATAAAAGGCCTCTGATAGACTGTACTGTACAGTGTACACGATTTGCCACTCTGATCCCTAACAATGACAATATTTACCTCAAAGTGAATCCACACAAAAAGATAAATTCGAAGCTACTGCTTCTACAGGAAAAGAGGGAAAAACTAAAAATCTATAAAGAAGTTTTAGCAAGAGCTGCCATGGCAACAACCTGCCTTAGGTTACATAGAGCAAAGTTTGTTTGTTTTCCGCACCTTTGGATTGTTGGCAAAGAGCAGTCTTGCACCTCTAAGTGAGGTGTTACAGCTGTTTGGTGTGAACATGAAGTTAAATCTCACACTGGTGTTTTTGTTACTTTGGCATACTCAGTCACATGTCTTTTTTCACAGGTGTCAATGTTTCTCCTAGGAAAGAGACATAAATACACAGTGTTACTGTATAATAAAAACAAATTGTGAAAATGGTGCTCTCAAATGTGTTTTTTTTATGTCTGGGTAAAAAAAAAGAAAACACAATCTTTTTATTTGATAAATGTTCATGTAGAATGGTCTGAACATTAATACAATTGTATGATAACATGATACAATAAATAATTGAATTATTATATGAACAAGACATGCTCACTTTGTACACATTTCTCTTTTAGTCATAGTTACGATGCAGGAATATTCTGAACATTAATAAACTCGCACGTTGAAATCATCTGGAGGTGGGGGGTGGGAGATGGGGCAATAATACCTTAAAATAGGAAGATAATAACGGTTTTGAAACCTTGAATTTTTAAAACTGCTGATTACCTTGAAACCGGATACTGGCCCGTGTTTAGATGATATGCAATGATTTACACTACCGGAAAAAAGATTTGCTTGAGTTAGATCAATGCGTACTGCCCAGGCCCTTGCCCTCCACCACTCTGCAACATGTACTGTAAGTGACTCCTGAATCAAAGCTCTCTCACTTTTTTCGCATCATAGACCTTCTCTCTCTCTCACTCTACCCCCTTTTTTACCCCGGGGAGTCCTCTCACAGCAAAGACTTAAATAACATGCTCACACCTCAGGGGAAAGGGAACAGCGGGAGGAGAAAAGTGCAAGACAAAAGGGAAAAAGCGAGAGAAGGAGAGAGGGCACACCTGTCTCTGCAGGCCCGAGAGGGGAGATGACATCCTGATTAAAACAAGATGTAGAGTCGGGAAAACATTGATCACACAAAACACTCTTCACCTCGGCCACCGCAGTCCCAAGACGTGGGGAGATATTAAAAAATCATGAGGAGTCGATTCTCTCAGTCGGTGGCTGGGGGGAGAAGCGTAAGGTGTGAGAGAGAGCATAGAGAGAGAGCGAGAGCATAGCGGTGGATGGAGAGAGGTCCCTTTTTAGTGTTCCTGTCAAACCGAGCGTGAAGTAAGGTCAGGAGAGCCGCATGCAACAGTGACAAAGAGAGGAGAAGGGAAGGGAGGTGAGGAGAGCAGTCCCTCATTCTTAGAAATGGGATGAAGGGAAGGCTCTGTCACGTTCAGAGAAAAACTCACTGATCCCAGACGGATTCTCCTAACACAGTATAGCTAGTAGGGTAGAACATTGGAATTCTGATCAGGCCTTATAAATGGATCAAAATAATGAAATTATAATCCATGAGTTTAAACGTCACATTTTTCAAAGGAATCTAGGATGTTTTCTCAAGAAAGAAAGCTTCCATCCTGAGCGTGTAGTGTAGGTCAGGATTTGGCCGTCTGACAACAGGTGATATTGTAGTAAGGGTTCATTCTCTCCCTCTCTCTTTCTGTCCATTTAAAGGGGACATATTATGCTCATTTTAAGGTTCAAAATTATAATTTGGGTTTCTACAAGAAATAGTTTTCATGGTGTTGTGTTCAAACAAGCAAAAAACTGTATATAACTATCTCACAGTGCCATATGATGTCAGGGGGTGTGCTTTCTCCCCTTATGACATCATAAAAGGGAGAACAAGCTGAAAAGCTGGGTTTTTGAACACAGCTTATCAGAAAGTTGGAGGTGGAGAAAAAGAGAGCGGGTTGTATTTTCTCATACTTTGGGAGTCTCATTGTCACACCAGGGTCCCATAGTACTGTTGAAAAACCATGACAAAAATGCATTTTGCATAATAGGTGACTTTTAAAGTTAAAGGTGCGTTTGCATTGGAATTTCCATGGTGCCCCTGTTCAAATCTCTGATCATTAGAACCTTTTAAGGAGAAATACAATTGTATTGCTGGTGTGTAATATACTCGTACACGTACTTTACACACATACATGGACACTCACCATTCACAAATGGGATCAAAGGCCCGATGGAGTCAAACAGAATGCCCAGTAAGTGTTGCTACACGGCCATGAGTAAATGACTGACAATTTACCAGTGTTGTTGCTGCTGCTTCTGCTGCTGAGCCCTGTGAGCTGTGTGATCATGTTCAAATGCAGGGAAATGGAGGGAGCAAATGGATTTTAGGAGAAAGGATAGCTCTCACATCTCCACAACAGCGCTCACAGCTGAATCCACCGGCCAGTGAACATTGCTCTGTGACGGATCCTCATTGCTGTTGAAACATGCCATGTGCAATGTTGGGTTGCAGGGGCATGTGTGTGCAGTGACATTCAGCCACACAAGCAAGTTAACACACGTACACTTTGTTCAGTTCAGGAAAGTGTGAACAGGGTTGACTTCCAAAACACAGCATAAGGCAGCAACACCTTTTTTCGAAGGTGTCAGGAAATTTCGGTAAATCAATTGACGCTCATTGTCATTATGGAAACTAAAACGTGTACATGTTAATGACTAATTCTGCAGCCCTAACCCTTTATATCGTGCTCCGCAGTATGGGCCATATGCTTCCTCCGTCCCTGCTTTAGTCCTGCTTTGCTTCCTGGCGTCAAGATCCTGGAGAGACATATTGTGCAGTCCATTAAGGGCTGATGAATTGGATTTAGACCCGCGGACTAGTGTGAATGGAAGGTTTAAGCACATGAGCTGACAGCGGCCACTCTCCACACGCCTTTACCCACTCAATGAACAGCTTTGGCTCTGTGTCGGCACGTGTCTCAAACACATACAGTATCATTACCCTGTTCCAGAGCTCTTGGCTGTATTCACAACAGAAGCACAATAGAAAAACTGTCTGTCTACCTACTGGCCTCTATTCTATGCTGTACACAGAAAGAAAGAAACATGTCCACACACGACACACTGTGTGTTTTGTTGCTATAATCATCTAGTTCATCTAATGCACAGCTAAGCACGGGAATTGCTTTTGATGTGTGAGTCTCACATGCTGCTCTTATTGTCGCAAGTGATGGGAGGCAGATATCGTCAGAGAACAAAACAAAAGCATCAATTAAAAATATTTTTTTTTTTTCTGTTTTGAGGCGTTTCAACAAGACTTGCTTACTTCTAAGTCAAACTAAAACATGGCTGGAAAAATAAGAAACTGCTAAATAATTCAGTTAGACCTTGCTGGGTGGTCTACCACAAAAACTACATACCCAAATGTAGTGTCATGGAAGCACTCTTGTAAGCAAACGTAGAAATTGTTTATGTTTGAACACATTTATTCAAACCACAAACATTTTATTTCAGACTAATCCAGATCATGTGCTGGTATTTTTGTATTACTAAGGCTAGGCTCCTGATGTTAAGATTCAGATCTGAAATGTATGCAATCCTTATAAAGCTCTAGATGTTAATGAATTGGACATACATGATGAATGCTGAGTAAATCCCCCCTGGCTTTCAAGACTGCAGTCCAGTCCATACTTACATACAGAGAGTGAACAGCAGTAACTAATTTTCTGATTCTGAGGGTGTGTGGTACTGCTGCCATTATTAATGTTGTAAAGCACAGTAGCCAATAGAAACAATTCATGTGTTTTTTTATTAATGACAACAACTAAATGTATTCCTTTTCAAAGTGTTCATGAATATTTTTACTGTGGGTTTATTGGTAACATTTCTTATTAACATCGGATGGATCGGATTTATATACGCTTTTAATCACACTCAAAGTGCTTTACAGGGTTCCAGGATCCATTCATTCACACACAGTCATACCGCTGTGGCTACGATAGCTGCCCTGGGGAAGACTGACGGAAGCGTGGCTGCCATCCACGCCAACTGCCCCAACATACAGCCATACAGTCACACACATTCACATGAGGCAAGGTGGGTGAAGTGTCTTGCCCAAGGACACAACAACCATGCCACAAGTGGCATAGCGGGAATCGACCGCCAGCCCTTCAATCATTGACCGACCCGCTCTACCACCTGAGCCACAGTCACCCCAACATGACCAGTCTTTTTAAACATTTCTTAACTGTGTGAGCATTTATAATTAGGGCAATCAGGCTATTAAGTGTTTGTTCCAGGACTAAGAAGCTAATCCGTGTCACAACCTTGTTTATGTGTAGCAACATGCTTTTCTCATTATGAGTAATAGCAGGCATGCAAGTGTGAATACTGATCGTACTGTACTGTGGATCGTATATATGCAGTCACATGAGCAAACACTATTTACAATACATGTAAATGTGTTGTAAAATAGGGACAGTATGAATGGCATGTTGGTAATAATTGTCAAGTTTTAGATAAGCCCAATTGCTATAAAACACAAGCCACAATGCCGCTCTGATACTGTCAAAAAATTTGTTTGATGCAATCACCCAGGAAGTGTCTGAAGCACTCTACCAGAGGCATTAAATATTAATTTCTCCACTTATGATCCACTGAATCAGAGAGAAAGTGGAAGCAATAGGGCACTTAGTGAAATCACACTCACTCTGATAGGCCCAATGCTTATCTTGCTATTTGACATTTGCTATATTTGAAATCACGCTGAATAGTTTTTCTTCAACACTAGCATGACCCATATGCTTGATGTCTTTGGTGTCTGCACACTCGGGGGCATTTTTCTGTCTTCATTCAATTGATGGTGCAAAAGCAAGTGTGTGTGCGGGTGTGAATGTGTGCGCATCTGATCTGTGTGTGGTATAGTGCCTAACCGAATGCTGTGTTTTTACAGTGACCCGTTAAATGCCCAATATGAAAAACTTGGCTCTGCAGAGCTGTCAGCCACACAGCGAACACAGGCCTAATATCTCCCATGGACCGCGGATTAGTTTCTGTCTGTGGCTCAGGGTGAAATGTGTAATCTCATATCTGAGAAGTGGTATGGAGAGATAGAGGAGGAAGGAGGGGATTCTTGCCATTAATGTCTAACCTTTTAAAGAAGGATTTGCAAGTGTGACGAGATAAGGGCCGAATGTGATCCTAAAAATGTCTTTGCCCCTGACTAGTAACCGAGAGAGAAAAAGAAGGGTGAGACACTCAGTGTTCAAAGTGAAATTAAACACACTCTGCTTAAGATATCGTCCATCATCTACTATCAAATGTTTGCACAAGAAAATGAACAATGTCCACTAAGCATATACTCTGTGTTAAGGGAAAAAAGAAGAAGGTTGAAGCTGATGTAACACTTACTATTTTGCATCACAGCTATTCCTTTTTTATCACCTTTAGATATAAGATAGCTTGGAACATATGCTGATATTATTTTTATTCAGGGAAATGTGGAATTAAATCTTTCTGTTTATCAATCCTTGAAATTATTTGGAGCCCTGCATGACTTCCTTGCAAATTTTGGTCTCAAAGCGGTCTTGTGAATTAGGGTAATATAACATTAACTTTAAATACACTGGCATGTCAACAAACAAACGCTGATGAATATATATATATATATATATATATATATATATATATATATTAGGGCTGTCAAATTAACGCGTTAATTTCGATTAATTAATCACAGAAAAATTAACGCGATTAAAAAAATTAACGCAGATTAATCGCACTTCTATAATGCCCTTTGACCCGGTGCAAAAGTGGTGCGGAGCTGCACCTGTAGCTCGCCGGGCCGGGCGCGTGGGTTAAAGGGAGAAAGGTAAAGAGAGAAGCAGGGGAAAGGGGCCGACTCGAGGGCTCTATGGACGGTTTATGGGATGCATGAAGGTAGGAAGACATCTTACTTAATTCTCCGCAGTGTCCGTGCATTATTGATTTAGTGGGTGCAACAATGTAGGCTAGGTTCAAAACAGTAGGCCTATCTCTCAATCTTCCTCCAATTTTGTTTGCTAGCTGTCTAGCACCCGCCCCGTGTGTGTGTGTGTGTGTGTGTGTCAATATTTTTGCCTATGAGTAGGCTACGAAATGTTGGCAGTGCAGCGCTGTCTGTTGTGGGAGATGGAAAGTCGTAATTTTGTCTGCTTGTTTTTTTGAGAAAACTTGGCTCTAGTTCATGTATAAAGCTGGCTGAGGGGAGGAGACAGACGTTACGAGAGACGGAGAGCGAGCGCGCGCGAGAGAGAGAGAGAGACAGAGAAACAAACTGTAGTAGGCTATACAGCTGTTTACAAACAGGTATAAAAGTGTCATATAAGTATGCAATTAATTTAGATTAATTAATCACAGAGCCTGTAATTAATTAGATTAATTTTTTTAATCGCTTGACAGCCCTAATATATATATATATATATATATATATATATATATATATATATATATATATATATATATTTATGCTGTTAGCTCCCTTTGACCATCCTGATAACTTTCTGGCACATTTACCAACACATCAGTGGAGCAGTAGGGGAGAACGGGGTAAGTAGGCACACTTTTTACTCTAGTGAGAATTGCTCATCACCAAAACATCTGTCAATAGTCATTCCTACATTAAATTGAAGCTTAAGGTGTTGGCTTGAAATGTGTGTCTCTCTTTTTTTCCAACTTATTGTAATGAAGAAGTAATTTACCATCAAAGACACTCTGACACATTGTGACAACCAACCCCATCAAGGGGTCGGTTGTCACACACTATGGGGTTGTTTGTCACAATGTTATCTTAATGGGAAAAATCTTAAAAAGAAGGCAATGAGGCAGAACCAAATTTGAAAGTTTAATTGCATTGTCAAGTTGACAAATAGGCCTACATAACTTACTGTAGCCTTGGCAGCTGGTCTAGTTTGGGATGCACTGGGTTGTTTTGGTTTTGTTGCCCTTTTTTCTTTTGCTTGCTAGCTGCCTTTTCCTGCTATATTCTTTCCTTCTCTGGGGTGTCAGTGAGGATACAGCTTGACAATTTCTTTCGTTATTGGGTTCCTTTTCTGGCTGCAGCCTTGAGATAACATGTGACAACCAACCCCCCAAAAAATTTGACGACCAACCCCAACCTGAATTTCTTGCTAGCATCAAGGCCAACAACCATCTGACAACTAATTAGCTTGCTAACAACAATCTAAACTATAGCTTACCCTTCACACTTTCTGAGGGTAACACATGTTTTGTTATAAACCCATTGTGTAAAAGCCTAGAAGAAAAATACTGAGAAGCAAAATATTTTGAATTTGACATGAAAAACACAAAACATCCTCTCACCTGAAATGCAGTTGTCTTCCTCCAAGGAAGTCTATGTATGTGACCTCTGATCCCAATTCTGGACCTTTTTTATATCAACATTTCAGAGCTAGCGCGCTCTGGTGGCGAGATATAACGAATGTGACATCCAACCCATGTGACAAATTACCCCGTTCTCCCCTATAGGTAAATAATGTAAGAATTTAAAAAAAAAAAGGTCAAAGTTTTCAGTGCCTGTCAGACTGGAAGAATGCCCCGCTCATGAAGACCTAATAACAGCCTGTCTTTGCCACCCCTGGCCCACCACTATAGCAGCCCCCTGATTAAATGGATGCCATCTGGCTGGCTGGGCTTCAGCAACACAGCAAGCTGATTGGCTGGCTCAGACACACACACACACACACACACACACACACACACACACACACACACACACACACACACACACACACACACACACACACACACACACACACACACACACAAACACCATCTCGTTCTTTTGCATACACATAAACTCATTCTTCTTTAAAACTCACCTTTCTCACAAATACACAGGTGCACACAAACAGGTAAATGCCGCCAGACATGTAAATTTCTCAAGGAAAATGTTACGAGATGGCAACCATCATCTGGCTGGGAAGGAGATGTGAGGGGTAAACTATGATCGATGCTAGTCCAGTCATTGGACAGGGGATATAAGAATGATTGGCCAACTGTCCTCACTGTTCAAACACATTGCTGTCTCCTCCAACTGGCAGCAAGCGCTTAAAAAGGATCCACACATTCACAGAAAACATGAATCTAATTGTCTTCGCTCCCGTATTCAGCCCCAAAGCAGAGGCACAAGCATTTGTCCTGACTAACAATGAGAGATTGGCAAGATAATTGAGTCATTTACATATGGTTCTTAAATGTTTCACACTATTGCTAATGTTAAAACAACAATATATGCCTCTAGTGTTGATTTATGAGCGGATGAAGATGAAGTTGTTTTACATCCATTACATGAATAGTACAAACCACATTCCTCCTTAAAGTCTACATAATCCTCTTTCCCTTATGAAAAGTAATATTAGGCTGTTTTATAGCTGCTGCCCCATGTGTAAAACACCTATTACGAGGGGCCTTGCAGAGAAATCCCTGCATCCTAGAGGGGCCTTACAAGATCTGTACCTCATCCAATTCACCTTAGGATGAGATGGCATGTTCACGAGATCCTATAAGACCTTACAAGAGGCTTGTATTCACCTTTCCAATATCACCAATGACACCAACATTAGCACAGTTCTCCTGTGGCTAGACAGTGGGAAAAAAGTCCAGCATTGTCGCTTGATAACATCTGTTAGGCACAACTGTAGGGCTTTCATCTCCCAGATGGGGTAATTTTGAGCATCTTCCTTCTATTCCGGTAGTGCGAGGTGAAACAGAAAGTGTGTGACTTTTTGATACTGAGAGGTTGGTTCCCACTATTTAGGAACATGGATAGGATTGTATATTGAAACCAGCAAAGTCATTTTTGCTTTGATAATTATTGAACCACATAATCATTTTCAAAATTCTTCCTGGTTAATTTTTTTTATCAATTAACCCTGAATCAATGAATCTACTTGGTGAGCCATGCTTGACGCAAACCACTACGTCATTCCTGATGCTGTTTACCTGGGCTCGGTACACACATTTAGATTAGTTAACCTACAATATCAATTGCTTTTTCAGAGGGGAACAACATTTTTTGCATCCGCAGATATATACCAGACAATATTTCTGGTTTTGATCAATGCCAAAACAAGAATAGTCTAATTTCAACCAAACCAGATAATTGAAACTGTATCAAGTAAATTACACTTTTATAACAAAAGTTACAAAACAGGAGACATCTATGATAAATAAGGGCTCAGAACGGGTCAAAACTATACAATGACTGTTGACATCTTTGGTGACTGTCTTACACTGTGCTTTCCATCATAGGAGGACACGTTCTCCACAAACAATAACCCTTCTCAAACATGCTGCCATAAACTTGATTCCCAAATCCCTTTATCTTTATATGACAAATCCAACGACATTACCCGGCATACAAATAGCTTGTTGAAAATGTACCACCCTCAGCCTGTCCAGCTAGATGTGGGTACCCACCATCTCTACCATTGTGTTCTTGAGCAAGGCATTTAACCCCTAAACTGCTCCGGGGGTGCTGTACTAGAGGGGGTCCTCCTGTGTGAGGACCCCCTCTGGATCATGGTGTCTTGAGAGGGTATTTACTAAAAAGACAAATGTCAATGTCAACTTGTGTTAATTGACAAATAAAGCAACTTAACTTAACATATCCCAACAAACTGCAGCAAAAGCCATGCTTCATGTTAAGGTAAAAGCTCTGGCATGTACATGGGATTTATTCTTCTTCCATCCTTCTTTCAGACAAAATATAAAGGTGTGGAAGTATGACATTATAGGGACTAAAATAGTAATCATTATTACACGTGACTGTCACTAACAGCAGAGCTGCTGAGACACAACCAGCCTCTTCTTTGTCTGCCAAGTCTCTGCTTGACAAGCATTCTTTACTAAAGAGAAAACGTGTAGAATCTAAGCTAGACAGAGGTGCAGCTCACTCCACTAGATGTATCACAAAGCATGTTGGTATTTTATTCATGGTTGAATCAAGGACTTACACTCTTTGATTGCACCTAAGAGTAGAGGGGAAGTTGTGTCGAAATGTAAGCGCAACTCTTTGCTGGTCTCACACTTAGCAAAAGAGGGGGAGAGGTGGAATGTAATACTATAAGCTAATGTAGAGTGAGCCAGAGGTATTTTTTCTCTCTTCCACACCCTGTTACTGTGCTTCTTCCCATCTGCTGAGAGCAAAACTAAAGCCCTTGATCCTCACGAGAGCAGAGCACACAGGTTCAGTTCTGACTAGACTTTTCATTAAACGTCTACACCAAGTCACAGACATTTACAGGAGTGTAGGCTGTCAATGGGGAGGAAAATATACAAATAGGCCTGTAAGAAAACTGAAAATAAAGCTGAATTTACCTTGCCTGAGGGCTTATTTTTTTACACCATGAAACAGGTAGGATATTAAACAGCATATGGAGTTTAAACAGGAATGTCCACTATTGATTTTCATGCTTTTACATTTGCTGTGGTAAAGACTGTAATATTAACGTAAAAGTGTCTGCTTTTGGTCCTAATGTTGAGAAGAGACATGTTTCTCAATCGCCATGCTTACCCTTCTGTGAAAGTGAGGGATAAAATACTTTTGGACCCTAACTTTAACACGAAATCTATAATGTAAACGCTCTGAGGCAATATTTTAAAAACCTATTTTCTATTTGTCTTTCATGAACCAGGCCTTGATGTGGATTCAACCCCACAAGTACAGAGGAAACACATATGATGATAAAACATGAAGTGAGAATACAGTCCCAGCACTCTGTACTTAGCATTGTGTCTCCCTTGGAGAGGGCTGAAATCCACAAGGACGAAGAGACAAAGTTATGATCAAAGGCGGCATGTGGAAAGGTATACAGCTCTCTCAGCTCCGTTTCAATAGCACTCCTATTTTGAACACCTGCATGCCATCCTTATACTGTATGTTTGTTGTTGCCTTCAGCTAAAAGCTTGAACAGGTTTCCTTTAAGTATCCTCATGAAAATTCACCTCCTAAAAACGGACAGCAAGCGGGTCAAAAGGTGTCTTTATAGGAAAAGGCTGACAAAGCTCATACTACTTAAACCTTTTGGGACGTTAGATGACGAAAAGACACTCCAAAAAACAGCATGCATAGCTGCCTGAGGTTATAGATCATATTTCCTTGGAAAGAATAGACACTGCCAACTTTGCTCAGTTTCCCAAGATAATTGAAGTTAAATTTACCATTTTTTTGGCAAGTCCACAGAGAAAACCAAGAAATTTGGATAAGACCCGAGGTGGGTGAGCTAACACTGCTAATAGGCAGACAAGATAAGATAAAGAGCACGAGAGTTAGGAGGGAGACAGTGTGTGGGTGAAAAAAACTCCTCTGGGTCATTAGGCTACAGACAGACACCTGCAAGTGCCACCCCATCCTTCATTCTCTCACACTGCCTGGCCAACAGGCACCGAGCGGGAAGGTACGCGGGCATTGAGCCATGTTCAGTGAACCTGACATGTGCAGGAGATACTGTGGCAAATGAAGACACATAGCAGCAGAGCCGGTGGATATACTAATTGTCCTCGTACGTGTTCAACAGTCCGTCATCGTTCTCGCCTTGTACAGTAAAACTGACTGGCACATTTATTGCAAAGACACACAATAGTGGTGCGAAAACCAAAACAAGATATCCTGTCTATTTATTCAGGTATTTGTCTGTGTCCATCTCGTGTGTCCCATTCCGTATAGCTAGTGATGAACAGTTTACTGTGACATCTCACCCCTAAAGTTCCATTATTAGAGTGCCTGCTGTCAGGTAAAGCTGTGATAAGACAATACGGAGCTGCCTCGGCAACAGCAGCTAAGCGGATTCATCGAGACACATCAGACAAGACAAATAGACCTCGGCTAATGCTGACAGAGCGACCCGGGTGGAGAATTTAGGCAGGCTTTCAATCATTGGTTTGACAATTGCGGGACATATTCAAGCAAGAGGATTTCTGTTTCCATGATTCCGAACCCCATAATCCATTTTTGTCCCTGTCAGGTCTTGAATGACTGATTCACTGGGGCCCAACTGAGAAAGCAAGTCACCTTGGCAACACATTGTTTATATGCATCTCAAATTTCATGTTATTACAAGAGTGAAAACAATTCTCGAACGCAGAAGGTGCAGAGATGAAGTGGTTTGCACACGTTTTTCAGGGGTAACAGAGATGTGTTTGAAGGGGTGACATTATGGGAGAAAAAAAGGTGCCAACAGGAAAGATCTGTAATCACAATGTTGACATATTATAACTTTTTTAGTTGATCTAGCAAAGTTTCCTATTTACATCCAGCAGATATGAAGCAACATTAATATTCATTATCTGACACGTCTTTATCCAATTGGTAGATTTAAGGCCAATATTTGCTCTCTTTTTATCTCTGTTTGGACTATACCATCTCCTGAAGGAAATATCGGACCTTTTAGCTGCGAAATTCTCCTCTTACTTTTACCAGCCAATCGCTATCTTTGTAGCATGCAGTGGATTCAACAGGGCTTTCTTTAGCTGAGAACAGCTGCCTGCTGCAGCTATAAACAACCTCATGAGAGCCCTGACTCTGAACCAGAACAGTAAAATGGCGCCCCCACAAAAACAAAACAAAAATGGGATGAAACTCACAACAAAGTTTTGCCAAACTAAAGAAAAACTGCCAATTTGGGTATTAATTTGCTTTGGATTTGTCAGTACGAGAGACCCCTTTCAAGTAGTCATATGATCCAATGTTAATATAGAAATGTTTAGCACAACCGCTATGAAGTAAACATTTTTAATTAGAAATATTTCAGTCTAATGTTAACATTTATTAAAAGAAGAGAAACACAAGGCAAAGATATTCACCTGCTTTTGGCAAAGACAACAGTCAACATGCTGTTGTGACAAAAGACCAATGCAAGAAACCAAAATCTGAAATCTATTTTATTTATCCTACTAAAGTGTTTCAAACGATTGTGAAGTGCAACGATTTAGGAAATGAATTAGTTGTATGGATAAGACCACCTAATTTGACTGCCACTGGGTAAATGAGCCGATGGGGCAAAGTGAGTCCTCTGCAAACAAAACACTCAATGAGTAACATTTGTCCCCCGCAGTGGATCTAAATGATGCCACCAAGTAGCTCTGCTGCATCACAATTACCTGGCAGTGAGTGTCTCTTTACGCCATTAACATAAGCAAGCTTTTTTGACTTTGGCAAGCTGCTACTCACGGGCTTGAGGGGTCTTGGGGTGATAGAGAAGCTGCATAAGATATTGTATGAATAAAGATGGTAATTATATGGTGCACATACACTTTCTGCTCTTCTGTTCAGTGAAAATAAAATGGATGTGCTGCAAGGGGCTAGAATACATAAAACCACACAGAAAAAGGCACTCATAGGAGTACTATTTAAAATAGACACAGGCGCGTATCCTTCGGTGTTGCTAGACAAATGGGTTGTTTGGACACAATTTGCACTGTGTGTCTGGTTTGGCTATTTATATATTCTTCCATTTTTTGGGAATAATTGGGGGAGTGAGCCACCTGTATTAAAAGTGCACCTGCACACTCTCTGAAACAACCATCTAACATCTGAGTAGAATATAGGACCTAATCTACCACCATCTAATCCCACTCAAGGATGGCACATGGAGTTAAAGGCTTGAGAAGAGAAAGAGCACTGAACAAATAAATAATAACGCTCCGGCAGTATTGCTACAGCAGGTGAATCACAATATGTTTACCCAGATGAAACAGTAAGAGACACAGATTATTTTCTCACTGACTCATTCAGATCTGCAGGTCGGACTTGAAATACAGTCGGCTCGTTTTTGGCTATATGTAAATATATCACTATTGTGGTTAGATACATTCGACGGGAAGGGTGTACTGCAATTATCTTGCTGTAAAAGGGCAACGAAAAAAACATCATAATTCCCTGTTTTCTAAATCACGGTTAAGCAAACGTAACTAGGACATGCCAATCAAGCTTTACATTTGTCCACACAGTGAAGCAATGTGCATGGAGCTCAAATAAGAGCTCACCTCGCTGTTAACAAAAGCAAAAATACAAGAGCAGACGTATAAGGAATGGATTATAACGTGTGCTTGTCTGCTCGAACGTACAGTATGGCAAAACAGGAGTACCCTTACAATACTGTATTTACAAAGGCAAGGGATGTGTCAACAGTATAGTGCTATTTCTCAGAGTTACAGGTGAAAATACCTGGAACGTCCACCACGTGGGAGCCAAGATGTTAATATATCATAGTTTAATGCAACAACGGAATATGTAGGACCCATTTACAAAGTTCATGTCTTAACATAAATTCTGGAAACTTTAAGAATGCAGCTTGAGACACAGTTTTCACTTATTTATGTGCTTCTTAGTGTTAGCATAGACAAGCTAACTACAGCTGATAAAAATCAGCTAGCTGTCATTTCAGCCGACGACACCCAAGATAGTCAGCTAAAAATACGAAGACTGCTTTTGTTTACTTCTGTGTGACATCAAAGACCCATTGTTTCAAATACGGACTTTGAGTGATACATCTACCACTGTTAGCACCGTAAGCTGCTTATGTGGCGTGCAAAGACGGAAAGCTTGACAGGCGGAGTAGTAACAATGGAGACGAATGCAGTAAGTGGGGAATCGAGAATGAACATATAACGATCTGGTCTACTTTCTGAATGTAGACCCTTCAGTGGAGCTCACCTTTAAGTGAATATCTGTTTATAGTGTGGAGGGAAAGAAATCAAGAAAAGGCACACAGGCTATAGAAAAGTGTCAATTCAACCTCCATTCCACCCTCCCTTCTCTCCGGCCATAAAACGCAGTGTAATAGGATTCCTAAGCTTTTCCAGTGACTGCTTCCACTATCACACAGGCATTTAAGTGCACTAATCCATGACAAATTGTCTCATCTGATCCATGACAAATCGTCTGAGGGGCCGATAGAGACGGGGAGATGGGTGGGGGGGAGGGGGATGAGGGGCTGGGGGAAGAGGCCGGGCACAGAGAGTGCTGCTCGGCACCTGAATGATCGGGCAGTTATTGCCTAGTTTTTTAGAAAGGTTGCTTTCATTACCTCGAAGGGCATGCTGTGTGATGGAAAGTGGGATCACATAGAGCTGATGAGCTCTCCACCTAAGCCCACAGTTTTCCCAGCAATTATAATCCCCTGTGGAGGTACATTGTAGGATTTAACGTCCTACTCTTGGCAAAAGGCTTTGTAGAAGCAATGTTAGAAAAAAAAAATGTGACTTAATCTTATTTGCATCACATACAATGCATGATTTTCATCACTCTATAGGTTTATTTTTCCATGATACACACACAAGTGAAGATTGAGTCAAATGAAAAAGCATGGATGAAAACATAGTGTAATCAGATAAAAGGCTATTCCAATCCACAGCCTTGGACGGTAACGATTTGCATATGTTTTATGTGTGTACACATGTGCATGCGATTTAGGCTGTATATATTCACAGGAGCCTATGGCGTCAGTCGGATAACACAATTCCTTTTCATCCACTTATCTGACTCATCCATTCAAGTGACTGTAATTTAATTGAATTTTCTTTCAACCATCAATTCTCAGGCTAATTAGTCCACACAGTTGTAATGGGGATGTTAATAATGCTGACTCAATGGCAGAAACAAAAACACAGACAGCCTTGGTATATTATTTTCCTGTGGGTGGTATGGATGGACCTGTCATTCATAAATATCTAACACCTCCACAAAATGACTGACGCGGTAAGATTACTACCAATTTGAATATGATTTGAAAACAAATCTGCTAACTCTGGCTATAGCAATGAGGAGTGTGAGTACCATGGAAATGAGTTGTATGTGAAGCTAATTCCAACATTTGCAAACTCCTAAGAGAAAAACCATCAATCTTCTGAGGCAGCCATCCATTTAGAATGGAAAGCAAGAAAAAAATGTATTCTGTCTGTATGTAAAGCTCCCCTACTTGCCCTATCCTCATTGACCAAAAGACAGCAAGCCTAAATCAAGTTCGAGGTTTGTTTCAACACCCTGCATTTCAACATCCTTGTCAGAATTAGCTTTTCACAGAAACACCCAAACATAAGATAAAAAAGGGACCTTAGTCGATACAGAGAGCTAAAGTTTTGCACTGCAGTATTTTGACAGAGAGTTTTATTAAAGCCTGAGATGCATTCCTAAATTTACCAAACACATCCTTGCTTATGATCATGCTGCGGTTCCCGTTTGACCATGTGATGCATGTCGGCTAATCAAAGTAATTGCATGTATTCTTCCACCTCAAAGCATTCTCTACACTGAGGGAGCATCATGGCACACTGAATAATGAGCTCATTTAAACCGCCTTCCAATCATCTGTGATTCGACTTTACAAACCATTTTTAAATCAACGGATGGAGAAAAGAAACAGCAGTCCCACTGCATTAGCTATGAGCGTTATTCAGCCATATCCTAACCCCTTTTTTCTGCAGTCACGTGTAACATTTTTTCATGTACAAGCTAAATCAGCATGCCCTTTGGTTGCCACTCACACCTGAATCACATTTATTTTGATTATGATACAGTACTGTTATGCAATACAGTCGAGTACACTGTGCCGCATTGTCATTATGGCTGACAAATAAATGGCCAAACAAAAGCAACAGATTGCTATCAAAGTGAAACAGGCAACTACCGTTGGTTTTACAACCGCACTTGGAACAGGAATCATGTTGCCCTATTAGATCGGAGAGTCTCTTAAACTGCCCTGTCAGAGTCATAATAAAAACAAAGCAGCCGCTAACGTGTTGTTAAATTCACACACTGCCCCTCTCGGTAATGATACATTATGAACATGGCTATACTGAATACATGCTTCAGCTTAACAAGGGTAAAATAAAGTAGCGTGACTTAACGACAATAGACCGAGTAGTACACAACGCATTGGGGAGCACTGTCATTTTTAACTTTAGAGGACACACCGGAATGTACAGCACCTTCTGCCAGCGCTGCTCCGACCATGTATTGTTAACACTTTTACTGACTTGTGATGGGAGCCCGATACACTTGACAAGAATGGCCTGGTTTGTGCAGCAGAGGCATTCTTGGCAGTAAACGCTGCTCGCTGCGTTGGCAGGTGGAGAGAGAGTGCAGAGCCGAGGCTTGTGTGTGTGTGTATGTGTCATGTCACATTCAGCTCATCTGTCAATGTAGTGGATTATTTCTTGAGAGACCAGAATTGGCTGACCGGAATCAGGCTGCCATCAATCTTCCAGGCCCGTGCGCTATGCAGGTCACAGGGGAGGCCGTGTGGTAGCAGCAGTGGCTCATGGGAAAGAGAGAGGCAGCAGCGGCAGCGGCGGCGGCGGCGCTTCCCCGAGCAGGTGACGAAGCAGTCAGGCAACTCGTTACTCAATCTCCAGCCTCAGCCGTGACTGAGGCGATTTGTCACGGAAGCGTTCTCCCAAAAAATAAAAAATAAAATAACAATCTTGGAACTTTATCTCAGTAGCCACATTTTTGTGTGTGTGTGTGTGTGTGTGTGTGTGTGTGTGTGTGTGTGTGTGTGTGTGTGTAACGTGTGCACTGTCAGCTCACCGTTGCACAGAACAGATAAGCTGATTTTGTCTCAAACATTGTTAGATGCTTCAACAGGCTGGAGGATTACATCGGTACCTAGTTCAACATGACCTTCGCTTCACCTCCACGGATATCAACACACACAGCCCCTTGTCTGTGTATCTTTGTGTGTGTGGGATGGTTTGTGTGTTTTTTCTATCATTTAGTTGATCAAGACAGTAAGCCGGGCAGCATTCCAAGATCCACAAAACATTTTTTTCAGGGCATAGTTTTTTTGAAAAAACCAACACCCAATTTTGCTTCAAAGCCTCGTAACTTCTGACTGTCCAAAAGAGAATACAGTAGCAAGAGCATGCCGCATTACATACTGTATGTTTTAATCAAGCAATTGTAAGATAATAAATCAATAATCTCTGAAAAATGGACGGCATGTGTGAGTCCAAGATAAGAGACTATTTCTATTAATTTATTTATCAGCACACACTTGATATTTCTCTACAGCACACAGTATATCAGACATCTTATCACCATCCCTTAGAAACACAGAAAGATGATTTGATTATGGAAAACAGCACAGCAAGAAAGCCAATGGATTTTTTTTTCAAGGCGAGACATATCGAGCGTATAGCGTTAGTTCAGGCAGGGTACGGACGTCAAGCGGCTGTCATCTGTGCGCATCAGCTGACAGCCAGTTTACGCCCCTAGCACGTCATTGGCCGTACACTCTAAGTGGCGCTCTATTTAAGCTGCTCTAGCCTACCTACTGGTGCTGCTTCCTCTGCAAGCTTTTGCAACTGCTTACACGAACGACATGGCTGTCAGTTCACTTGCTCTACTTACCCTGCTGTTGGCGCGTCGATCCACTCCATTTACGACCAAGATTCATGGCAGATGGACAAAACTATGGATTATCTCAGCTACAACTATCCGAAGCAGAGGAAGCCATCCATGCAGAGCGGCGTTTCACTCGTCGGAGCTCCCGTCGGGCAAGTCAAAAAAGGGTCCAGCCTCCGCAGTCAGCTCCGTGATTCGGAAGACAACGCCGTCCTCCCAGCGCCGCTCTACATCCAAACATCACTTGCATGATGTATTCCCGCATTGAAGCCTCGGAGTCCGGTTCGGCAAACTCAGCGGGTCCATGACGTTCCCAGGTCAACAGGCTCAGTCCGTTTCCCTCTCCAGCTGAGCAGCAGCAGCAGCCAGCGGCTGCGTCACCGGCGATGCCGTCACTCTTGTGGGTAGCGACATAGACATAATTAAGAAAGACTTTTTTATGTCCATGGGTAGCGATGTCCATGGTAGCGAGGCATCACTATCCCGCGGAGGATGCTGGGAAATGTAGTCCGGTTACTTCCTTTGACCAGTGTCGAAACTCCAAGTGTTAGCCTACTCATTACCCTACGGCTACACCATATGTAGCTTTGTCTGGCTGTGCGAACTATGCATGTCTCGCAAGCCCCTGCTGCTCACCTAGTTATATGCGTGCCTCGCTCGGCAGTATACGGTGAAAATATTAAAAAAAAAAAAAAAAAAATCTAACTGCTGAGTTGCCAGGTCGGGCGGCCTAATCAAGCATTTAACGGCTACCGTGCTCTTGCATTCATATCGCTATACGAAGCAATTAAATCGAGGGACACTATTACAACCTGGCATTTCATACTCATCGCTAGTTCTGCTTCTTATATTCCATGTGTCGGCTAAGGTATTGCAGCATTTTTGCTTGTGCTATCAACATACTGGATGTATTGATTTCAATCAAGTAGTCACCAGGTGGCAGAAACCAACAAGCCGTGACAACGAGGGGATACGATTGGTAATGCATGCATGCATCCGCCCACTCTCTAGTAAGGTAGGCAATTCTGCTTTTTATGAGTGTCCGTTACGGGCCGCTTGGTGCAGGGATGATGATGACAGCTAACTAAACAGACGTGGCTGTTTATTTGATCGGATGAAGCTTGATACAGTCGTGGTAAAGCATAGACTGTATGGGTAAGGTACGTGATTTCGTCTTATCAGTGTGGCTCATTAAATGGTGCACACCACCGTCTCCTATCTCCGAGCGCAATAGGATATGTTAGGTCTCATAAGAGTCATATTCATTAATCTGTTACCTCATGTTTTGCGCTCCATAACACTAGGGGGCCGTATTGGGTGTGGCTGAGGTTCGGCAGCCAGCTCAATTATGTCATTTAACACAAGGAAAAACAGGGAATTAGGTGTTTGATCGGGAAGCAAACAGTTTTTACTTTTTACAAGTGTATTATGCGTTGCGATGGATTTATGAAGGAATAAACCTGCCGTACTACAGTCATTGTACTCCCATTTATGGTTACTGAGCGCACGGGCGCACACCGGAATTATCCACATTAACACGGTAGTGGCTTCGGAGGGCTTTGCCGCTACCCCTCATGTCATAATCTTGTTAAATAAAATAAATGTGTCGCTATGCTCAGAGCTGAGTGATAGTCGAACATAATTAGCTAACGTTTTGGAGATGTCTCATGCCCAAAGATAGGTACCGCTTTTATAACTTAACCTCAGCTGTTTTTGTTGCTCTTGGGGCCTTTAGAGATGTCATTTGCAAGTTCCCAGTGTAGGAGGAACTCTGTCTATGTGTATATAATAATGATATCCCAATGCTGCTATATTGATTCGAAGTGTGAATCAGGCCGGTCGTTGAAATAGCTTTCAGACCATTCACCAGGCTTCAAGCCCAGGCTAATATGCGCTCGCGGCCTGAATCTGTGCTAAACACCTAGCCATAGGTCACGCTGCATAGCCTCTTACGCAATGTGTTTAAAACTTCAACGTGTACATTTCGAAGGATGCTAGGTCCAATCGATAAGTGTCGAGGCCAAAGCGTTTCAATCAACGTATCCGCAGCAATCTTTATTGTAAATAAAAAGATATAATTGATTCCAAGGATATGCAAATACATAATTGTAATGCATGCAGCTTGTGCGGGGACGACCAGTCTAAGTCTGCTGCCCGAGACAAGCTGCCTTACGGAATGGGAAATTTAATAAATGCATGTACCAAATATACAGTATTCAGGCTATAGAAATAAAAAAAATAAAAAATAAGCCACTGACTCATGCCAATGTTCCTGAACTGGGGATGTGCTTGAAGCATTCTATTTGCTGTTGGCAGTTTTGCTATTGGATCACAACCTGCCAACCTCACTATTTTGCATACCTATAACCTGATGGGGATAAGGAGGAAACATCATTTTAACTGCTGAATCTAACTCTGTTTTCTGTCCTTTGTCCTATGAGTCGATATTGGTGAAGCCCACCTCAATCCAGCATCGTGAGCCTCCTCGTTATGGAGGAGAAACCTGTGCCCAGAGCTGGAGCCTGGTTGCCTCCCGCCCTCGCCTCCTCTGCCATACTGTGGGCTCCAGCAACGTGAGCCTCCTCGTTACGGAGGAGAAACCTGTGCCCAGAGCTGGAGCCAGGTTGCCTCCTGCCCTGTGCAGAGCAGCATCATCTGCATCATCAGTAGCTCCTGTGTTAACGCTCAAAGCTTGGGCTGTGGGTCTTCGTCTGCCTATAAATATCACCTCCGGTCCGGGCCTCAAGTATAATCTACGCTCAAAAGCATCCATGGGTGCCGTGTTACTGCTGACTCATTCAAATAATTAGGGCATATATGATTTGTCTTCGTGTGCCTAGATATTAGTCCACCCTGGTATTGGATAACTTATCAGCTTTTTGTATAGATTTAAGTAGCCTCACTAAGGTATTTTTATCTAGCTGGCTTCCGCTGTAGTACGATGGTCTGGCAGGACCATAGCGTTCGAGAGGTTTCCTCAAGCAGGTACCGCGATGGCTTTTGATTCTCTTATTTACTATCAAACATGTTAGCTAATTAATAATGTATTAAGCATATACATAGATTAAGTAGCATTTTCAAATGTATTTTAATTATCTGGCTTCCTACGATTGCTCAGTCAGTGTCTCAACATTAGTCTCCACCCTGTTATTCAATAAATATCATTTTGTATAGATTTAAATAGCCTCACTAAGGTATTTTATCTATCTAGCTTCCTACTGAGGGCTCAGTCAGCGCCTCCTGTCGCCACTCTTCGTTGTCATGGGGGGCAGGGGGCTGCTGTCCCTGACCCCGGCTCCGGGATGCACATGTAAGCCGAGGGAACGTGCGTCCCCTCCAGAAGGCTCGGTTGTCCACAGAAGGCTCGTTTGTCCACGGAAGGCTTGCATGCGCACTCCCGGCGGGTCAGGGGAGTTGCACGGTTTAAGCAGGTTTTTCAACATAGTAACATTTCTCGCTTCCCACCGAGGGCTCAGCCAGCGCCTCATGTCGCCACTCTACGTTGTCATGACTCATGGGGGGCAGGGGGCTGCTGTCCCGGACCCCGGCTCCGGGATGATCATGCAAGCAGAGGGGGCGTGCGTTCCCTCCAGAAGGCTCGTTGTCCACGGAAGGGCAGAGAGGTGCGCTCTCTCTGCTCTGTCTTGCATGCGCACTCCCGGCGGGTCAGGGGGGTTGCTCCTGTGTCCACGCTCAAGGCTACGGGCCAATGGTCCTCATCTGCCTACGAACGCTACCTCCGGCCCGAGGCGCAAGACATCCTGAACGCCCCAAAAAGCTATGAGTGCCCTGGAAAAATAAATAAATAATAATAATAATGATCATGCATATATATATCTATATTATAAAAAAAAAAAAAAAAAAAAATAAAAAAAATATCATATATAAAAAAATAAAAAAAAAAATCTATACACATAGTTGGCTTAATAAATACATTTTGGCATCGATACTCTATTACTATTTAACATTAGGCATCCACTGAGGGCTCAGTCAGCATCTCCTGTCGCACTCTTATAGTATGGGGGGCAGGGGGCTGCTGCCCCTGACCTCGGCTCCGGGATGATCATGTAAGCGAAGGAGGTGTGTGCTCCCTCCAGAAGGCTCGGTTGTCCACGGAAGGGCAGAGAGGGGCTCTCTCTGCTCTGGCTTACATGTGTACTCCCGGCGGGTCAGGGGGGTTGCACTGTTTAAACAGGTTTTAGTCTAGTCGGCTTCCTCTGAGGGCTCAGTCAGCGCCTCCTGTTGCCACTCTACGTTGTCATGGGGGGCAGGGGGCTGCTGGCCCCGACCCCAGCTCCAGAGTGCTCACGTAAGCGGAAGGGGCGTGCGCTCCCTCCAGAAGGCTCGGTTGTCCACAGAAGGCTCGGTTGTCCTCAGAAGGGCAGAGGGGTGTGCTCTCTCTGCTCTGGCTTGCATGCGCACTCTGGCGGGTCAGGGCGGTTGCACTGTTTAATCAGGAATTTTAGTCTATTAGCTTCGGCTTCCACTGAGGGCTCAGTCAGCGCCTTCTGTCACCACTCTATGATGTTGGGGGGTAGAGGGCTGCTGTCCCTGACCCCGGCCCCGGGATGCTCACGTAAGCGGAAGGGGCGTGCGCCCCTCCAGAAGGCTCGTTGGTCCTCGGAAGGCTCGTTTGTCCACGGAAGGGCAGAGAGGTGCGCGCGCTCTCTCTGCTCTGGCTGCGTGCGCAATCCCGGCGGGTCAGGGTGGTTGCTGTATGGTCGGTTGGGGGGTCCTTGTTGCAGATCTCCTCACCTTTCGGTAATCCATGAAGCTCATGGAGGTCAGAGGGAGGGCTCTCTCTGTCTAAAAGCTTTCCACGCGTGCGCATGGAGGGGGAGGAGATCTTGGATCAGAACCATACCGCCAAATATAATTACTGCAAAGTATTCTGCTAATCGAATAAACTATATTTTGACTAAAGTATTCCTGTCTGAAATCGAGCGTATAGCGTTAGTTCAGGCAGGGTACGGACGTCAAGCGGCTGTCATCTGTGCGCATCAGCTGACAGCCAGTTTACGCCCCTAGCACGTCATTGGCCGTACACTCTAAGTGGCGCTCTATTTAAGCTGCTCTAGCCTACCTACTGGTGCTGCTTCCTCTGCAAGCTTTTGCAACCCACCTCCACCCCACCACCTCCTGTAAATGTATTGTCATCAATGTCATTTCTGTTGTCATTGACGCTTGTTCTGTTCTACACCCTAGGGGGTCCTTGTTGCAGATCTCCTCACCTTTCGGTAATCCATGAAGCTCATGGAGGTCAGAGGGAGGGCTCTCTCTGTCTAAAAGCTTTCCACGCGTGCGCATGGAGGGGGAGGAGATCTTGGATCAGAACCATACCGCCAAATATAATTACTGCAAAGTATTCTGCTAATCGAATAAACTATATTTTGACTAAAGTATTCCTGTCTGAACTCTTTTTTTTGCAACATCCTACATAGCCACGGGTCTATTTATATCAGAGGGTTCTGGCCTCAATGAAACCAGAGAGCCTCTCAAATTATAAAATCAATTCTAATTCAAATATTCATCATAGCATTTCAATTCAGAGACAGCAGTTCTGGTTAGAGCGGTTAACGCCACTCCACGGATGAGAAAGATTGATGTCAGTTTAATCCTCTTAGAAAGAACACGATATACAGTAAATTGTACAGTTGCCGTTGCACCAGAAAAGAAAAAAAGAGGAAAACGGACAGAGATGTGTTCTCTTTGAGGGCTCAGTTGTGATAGAGCCTTATCCCTGGGAAGCCTGCTGATTGGAATAGGAACATATCATAACATTTCCTCAACTTATGATTGTCAGCACCAATTAAGGCTGTCCTCTGTTACAGTTCATGCAATATTAAACATTTTTGGGCGTGTATTTGTGTTAAAATCCCCCTGCCACTGACTACCAGCCTCAGTGTGAATGCTTCTGTAAACATTTCTCTTTTGATAACCTCTTGGCGACGTTCATCAAAAATGAGTGCCTCTGCCTAAATCATTCTTATAACATAAACAAAAAATCGACAGAGTGTGTGGTTATCATCCAGCCTGGACACAACTCCTTTGTGTTGTATGCAATAAGGGTATGGAGCGGGATCAGTTTGACAGGAAACCTTCCAGAGAACTCTGAGCCATAAAAGATAGTTATGGCTGGATGACACTTCTAGATCTATGCTGGGGGTGCTTGGAGAGGGTTGGGTGAGGAGGGGGGGGGGGCGCTCTTATTTCACCTCCCCCCTTCCTACCCTTTGGGACCGCTGCATTATTCAAGAGACACTTACTGAGCCTTGCACTTCCTTGTACATCTTTGGCATCAAGCTCCACTTGCCAACTAGTCAGAAAAAATAAATAAAATAAAAACACAGAAAACTCGAAGCCAGCCTTTAAATATTCATTCGGAGCTCTCTGTCGTTCATCCCTCACCCTCTTGTTCCAATTAACGGGATACTTTCATAACTTTTTTTTCCCTTTTCTTTATCCATCAGAGCTGCAGTATTTTCATGTGTCAGCTCTTCGGCAGCTACACCAAAAAGTAAGCCAATTCTCCGACATGCTGCTTAAAGTCACCAATGTTCAACACAGGCATGGAGAATTCAATGCTGGATTTATCCCCCCCCCCCCCACCACCCCTTCTCTTGCTGTGCTTCAATTACTGTCTTTTTGCTTTGCAATGCGAAACACACAAAGGGAACCAAGCAGAAGATAGCATCGATGTCTAACAGCCGCTTGGCTTTCGGGAGAGAGGGAGAGAGAGAGAGAGAGAGAGCCCCACTGGGTGTGAGGGGTTCAGCTGGGGAAGTCGCACTCTGTTACAGACTTAAAGAAAATCTTTTCTTTGCTCTCGAAAAAAACCTTTGCCTTCCCTGTAACACTCCCACATACACTATGAGCGATGCTGGTAAGCTTTTCCATAATCAGAGAATTAGATCCGCCTCGGCGTCTACCCTCCCCTTTTGCCCCTACGGTGCAGAAGGCGTCAGGCTTAATTGCCAAACATTTCCAGTGCAAAATAGGGAAACATAATTGTCATTTCCGTCTAAGCCACAGTGATCAAAGCTCCCCTGGCTAAAGCACAGTAATAGGGATTCTTTTTGCCTCCAGCTTGTCCTATACTCGTACCAGTCTGCCAGCAGGATTCAGAGTGTAGCAGTCAAGAGGTCCTCACCACCGCACACACAAATCATCTCCCTACCAGCTATCTTGCAGTGTTTAAAGGTCTTTTCTTTGTCTGACAGGGTATCCATGTTCAGATTTTTAAAAAAGTACCAAGCTCTTAAAATACATTCAATCTATTTCTCAATTAATATCACAAAAGGTCTAATGAAATCAGATGTATTTATACAGCCCAATATCACAAATAGACATTTGCTTCAGTGGGCTTCACAATCCTGACAGAATATGACCCTATAATCTCGACTGAGGAAAAATGCACGGTTAGATAGATTTGAGTATTACTGAATATATTTACGCAACCTGCAATTAGAAGCACCATTATTAGTCTTTCCCCTTTGCTTATTAACCTGCATGACTGCAGACATGGTGAATCATCATGTTTCAGTACAAATAGCATGGCAAATCATTCTGACATACACTGCAGCAGTCTGTTGCTGTTGCTTTTCAAACAGACAACTCCTGCCCACAACGAGGTGGCAAAGTCCCCGCCCTGTAAACCAGTGTTGTTGTGAGGTACGAAAAACTGACTGAAAAGAAGTATACACACACACACACACACACACACACACACACACACACACACACACACACACACACACACACACACGTACCTAGGGTGAGAATGTCGGTGCGCCCGGGCCGGGCCACATGATGCTGCTGGATGGTCTGGTAGAGTGTGGCCTGACACAGCAGCAGGAAGCCCAGGCTAATCCACAGGGCCAACAACCAGGACATGGTCAGGCCTAGTCTGCAGGGTGGCACGCAGCGGGGGGGAAACAACAGGGACACAGAGGCAGAATTGTATTAGGGGCAAGTCTGAATGCATATTTACAACACACACACACACACACACACACCTTGCGTTTACTTCAGTGTGCCAAAAACAAGAAACAAATACATACCTATGTATATATACTCTTCTGAATTTGTTTTAATGTTTTATAGTTGAACCTTTCAATGCTGCAATAAACTGTACGTCTAATGTTTGTGGGTTTAGCACTGTATTGGACGGGAGAAAAGCTATTTCAATTTTTTTATGTAGAGAAGTAAAGAAATGACAATAAAGAACCTTGAACCGTGCACCTTCTGTTGTGCTCTGATATATCATCTATAAATACCTACACCAATATGTCTACTGGTATGATTTATTCAAACATACGTATGTGCCTTTCTTTTAAACACTAGGAAGGAAAAGGAAAAAGAGACAATAGAGGTTTCAAGGAAGAAAACCCAGCCGACAAAAGACCCAAACAAATGGTCATACACAAAGTTAGAATCCTTCCAATATCTGCCTTGTCCAAACCTGCTGTATAGTCTGGTAGAACATACACAAACAAAATGAAATGCAGAATAAGGGAAGTATGCCTTCGATCTCTTTGTCAGACTGCAATAGTTTTTGTGAGTGATGTGATGTCACCTCTTTCAGAACACTTCAAGCAGCGACAACATAAATGCCTAAATATTCTCTAACAGTCTATAGAAGAATGCATTTTTCCAGGCACGAACAGCCTTCTTGCAGATTTGCTCAGCGACTGCCTAATGGCTGGTGAGGGCCAGCATATGGAGACACGCCTTAGCCCTCATTGAATAATGAGGCTCTCCTCCTTTCCAGGTGTTTTAAGCACTTCTCTCCATTCAGGACCCTGCTGTGGGATATTTACAATCCCCCTCCTACACACAAACCTCCTCTTAAACAAACTGTGGCTCGGTGTGTTTAGGCTCCCTGTCGAATACATCCACTGAGACTGTTAATGGCTGTTTGGGAAAATAATAATTACTCAAATTACTCACTGTAGGCTATCACTGGCACCGACTGCATTTGTTTCATATATTTCACTGGTGGCTTTCTGAGTGAATGAGATGTTCTAATGTAACTGTCACAATATAATTTCTTCCCCAGTGTTTAATTATACCATATCTTTATGCACAAGAGAATATGGGCCTTGAGCAGACATGAGCCCAGCAGGGAGTCTTAACAAAGTGAACTTCAATCCAAGGGAACGTCACATTTAGACATAAATGTTTCAAATGCCCGAGGGAAATGCCATGAAAGCAGGGCCTGATCCACAGAGTTATTTCCAACAAAAAAAGCTCCACTGCATGTTTGTTAAAATCACTTAAACCAAGTTTAATGTTTTGATGTGAATCTTAGATTAAAGCTATTTTGCGACAAAATGTTGCCCGTGTGTTCTGCGCCCTCGGTGACACTGGGACAGCTCAAACATTCAGGGGATAATTAAGCATATAGTTATTAACAACACATTGTAAATCCCCCACCTCTGCTGCGCTAAATCCGGCATAATCCGCGGTTTTATGGAAATGTGAACTGGTCCCCTGGGTATGTTTCCCTAGTCCTTTTTTCTTAACCACACAGTATTCTGTGGCGGCGGCATATTCAGAGGAACCGTTACGCTCGCATGGTTAACTGAATATTGCACTTTAAGCTCGCTCCCAGTTATCGAAAGGCATTCTTGCTGAAAATCAAATGGGGTTCATACCGACAGCCTTTTACCAGGGGTGAAGACGAATGGCGGACTTTAAAAAGAACGAACAGACAGACGTGGGCTTCATTTTAGAGGAAAGAAAAGAAAACAGAAGTCAACTCTTACGGTGTCTGTTGTAGTGAGATAGAGTCATTTTCTGAGCAAAAATTAGCTGGAAAAATTAAATAGCCATCTTGTTTTCCCTTTTTTTTTGTAATGTCACGTAAAACGCAAGTGGACAGCTCATCTGTTCTTATGTGGTAAGTCCTATGTCCACACACCTGCAGGCGCATAACCCATTGATGCACCTCGGCGCGACGTTGATTTAAGAAGATTTCACTCGTTTTGTTTTTCGCAGCCTGTGCCTCCTCTGTCGAGACAACTTTAGTGATGACTCCCAAAAACATATGCTACATGTGTGATTATCAAAGAATAGCAGTTAAACACTCAGGATGATCGAGATGACACATTTGACTTAGAAATGTATAAAATAACATGCTCCTAAAGTAGGTGTTATTTACAACATCATTTCCCCATTCAAACACTTTATACACTTACACAACATTTATTATGCACAGGATGCTTTCAGTAGAAGCTGCTTTTCATATTACTCCTATGAGAACAGTCATCACGTTTTTACTCTTTTTCTTCTCCTATTTTTCAACATGCCTATCCGTTGGGAACACGTGCCCTAAGGTAGAGTTGTCCTAGAAACCCCATGCCGCCCCCACCCATCCCGTCCCCAAACACAAACACAGAGGTATTCCTCGAAAGTCCCACACCCCTTACCTGAGCAGTGTGTTTCAGGAAAAGGAAAGGAGCTTAGTCAGTATCACTGCCTGCCTGCCTGCCCAGCAGACTCACTCCTCTGTCTTACATCCATCCATACTTTGAAGCCAGGGATTCCCACCTGAAATTCCAGTACCAGATAAGCCTTGAAGAGCACACAAAAGGGGGCTCAAAATATGCTGTTCTTCTCCTCTCTTCGGGACCCCCCGCTGCTCAATTCCTTTTGATATCCGGAGGAACTCAAACAGTCCCCAAAAGCAAAAAGAACATCTCAGGGTTTAAGTCACAAACTGGCCAGGATTTGAGGCTGATCATTTCACTGCTGTACCAGCCACGTATGAAGCAGATCTCTCTCGCTTTTTCTTTTCTCCTTCCTTCAATCGGTGCCTCTTCTCCGTCAGTGAAAACTCCTATGTTGTGATGACAGGGAGCTAATTTACCCCCTCACTCTCTGTTTCCTCCTCACGCGTGCAGCACAGGGCTCCAGTGGAATGACTGCTCTGTCTGCTCTTGGCAGCGTCCCCCCATTGAGAAGCTGTGCTGATAGTGTGAGCCTCAGTCCTCTCTCCAACGCACTAAGTAGAGAGTCTGTGTGAGAGAGGCAGAGCGAGTGTGCGAGGGTGCGTGCCTGTGTGTGTGTGTGTGTGAGTGTGTGCGTGTATTACAATGTAGCCCAGCTGGAAATAGAGAGGGAGAGAGAAAAAGAGAGAGAAAGCTGAGGGAGAGTCGGATCACATGTCTTAAAGCAAGACTGCCCACTTCTGCATCAAGACTTCATCAGCAAATGAAGCATGCTTTATCAACCCCCACAACCCCACTATACATCCATAGCTCCCAGTCCACAACAGCATGCAGACATGCAAGTGTATATAGCCGTCAGCCCGCTTTGACTGTGTCTGTGAGTGTATCCATGTGCACATGTAGTATGTGTGTGTGAAGGGAAAGATGACTGAATGTGCCTCTTTTTAGTCATCGCCTTCCAGCTTTTGAAGGGTGAGGGTGAAACATGCTCCGAGCACAGCACTTTTAATAGAAGGCAGAGTAGAGTGCCTCATCAGAGCTCTGCAGTTTCTACATTATCCATTACCAGCCACTACTACAACAAACCTGCATCCAAGGCGGCAGCATAAAAGAGCGTGTGAACATCCTTCTACAAACTGAATCTGCTGGCTCTGAAGGAGGCATCTATCCTTTTATGTGTGTGTGCGTGAGTGTGTACTGTATGTGTGTGTGTGTGTGTGTGTGTGTGTGTGTGTGTGTGTGTGTGTGTGTGTGTGTGTGTGTGTGTGTGGGTGGGTGGATGTATGCCCGCGTGTGTGTGTGTGTGTGTTTCCATATGCGCCTGAGCCATGCAGGCAGGGTAAAGCAAACTGTCATGTTTGTGTGGTGTATGTTTTCCTCCCAATACATTTACTTCCATATGTGGGATATGGAGGAGCTCCCCTTTAACTCATTATACTGTTAACCAGAGATTTCACAGTACCGTATATGCCAATCCCACCCACCTGCCACGGCTGACTCACTCACAGTCTAACATTTCACGGAAAATGAACCCTATGCTACTCACAACAGTACACAGCTGAGGGGCTAAATTCACTGGCAGACAGTGAGGAGACTGTTTGTATACTGTGGGGGAGTAGACATATGAACTTGATGATGAATATCCGGATAAACCTTGTGTCAGACCGGTAGCCGTATGCACCTTGTCTTCTTTTCATACTTTGATTTTGTCAATTTCCCCGCATTACATTGTGCAAAATCAACAGCTTCCTGATTGGCAGTTGACATTTTTCGATATGGTTAACAAGCCCTAGAATTTCTGGTCACCGTGCCATGCCACAGGGCACCCTGGAACATGTCTGCTGCAGCTATCACCTTCACTTGTTCCTCACACGCCATCATGGGATTTGACAGCCCAGAGTTAGAATCTGCAGGGGAGAGAGGGGCTGAATGTAAAAAAAAAAACACAGTAGAAAAATTGGAGGAAGAGATGTGTGTAGGGGATTTATTATTCCACCTGTTGGGTGGGGGTGTGATGTGAGTACCTGAGTGGGTAAAACAGGAACTTCCTCTAATGGCTGAAAAAAAGAAAAAGAAAAGAATAGATGTGTGTTAAGCCAATGGTGGAAGATGGAATCAGTGATTTGAGAGAACGCTTTTTTTTTGTCAGTGAATTTCAACTTATGATAGCTAGCATCATGCCTGTTTACAGAGCCTAGGCTGTGCATTAACACCAATTTTCTTTTAGCGTACTAAAGTACGGACAGGTAGTGGATGGTGGGGAGATAGTCACTGATTTTGACAAAAAGTGATTTTGACAACAAGCATTCTCCAGAATTGCTGACTCTACCTTGAAGTCAGTGGTGTTCACTTTAAGGGTGGGTTTTGGAGCTGGTGCCCAATTGTGAACAAGTTCATTGTGTTTCCATGAAACAGGTTCACAGCCACTCAAATACCCCTCTGATGAGACCTTAGGGCAACACATGAAGCATGGAAGTATCCAAACAGGGCACCCCTTGAGATGGACAGAAAGGGAGGGGTTGCTTCTACTGGTGCCTCTATGGTACTATGGTCTTGCACGGAGGTCACACCAGAGCAACACCTAGTCGTTAAAATGCCCCTTATACGACCTAGGGGCAAGTGTGAAAGTCCCAGTAGTCAACCGGTTTGAATACAGATTTTACAAAGATCAGTAAGGCACACAGAACAGAAAGAGCACACTACTGCACTAATCACACTACTGCTTGTATTGATGTATTTTTGCCTTTGCACTGCACCCTTTGTATCAACATAGTTCTGTTATAATCTAATGGCAATCCACTTATGAACAGTGAAGCTGCCATCTGGATCTCAGTTCGGTAAAGCACACCCCATGTTAAGTGACCATGATTCAGATTAAGCATGGGACTGCGGAGTAATTACCACAGTGATATGTGTTTGTACACTGCCAAGCTGTATCTGCACGGCATGGCTTCATTACCAATAAATAGGCTTATGTTTGTATTTGTGCGTAGTTGTTGCTATTTCTTTTTGTAAGGAGCGTTAATAACATGCACGCTTGAATTTCATTTTGTCTTTTGGGCGCTTAGTGTTTTTATGATCTGTCCCATTGGGCTGAGATGAAGGCGTGGAAGGAAACAGGCCCGCAAACAAGCCTCGGAGGAGAACTTAAGATTGAAGGCTTCCAATTATTACATGTTCCTTGAAGCAATGAGCAGTACCAACACACGTCTCTCATTTGTATCTTAATTTGTTTCCCTTTTTTGTCGATTTGTTGCGGTCTCCTATTTTCCATTCTGTGTCATTCAGAGCTGTGTCAGGAGAATGGACTGGGACAACAGCATTTCACGGTAATTCTGGATTGCTGTCCTGTTCCTGCTCTTCCCTTCTCGGGGGCTTCCATCATTTCCAAACAGCTGTCGCCGAAGCTGCGTGCCAAAAGCCTAACCACAACCGACCAATCACTGGCCAGCCCTGTGTTTGGATCTGGGCAGCCCTGTTTAACAGGAGCGTTTGCCAATCTCTCGTCCTTCTTTCTCATTCTGTCTTTCTCCTTCTTTCGGTTTCTTCCTCTGGCTAATAAGATTCGACTTTCCAGTGCAGCCAACAAGCCTCAATATGCACCCGCTAGCAGTACCAAAATATCATTTTACCCACAAACCCTTCCCTGTCCACTATTCCTACATACTGCTCAAGATGTCTCACTGGAGCAAGGCCAGCCAAGCATTTCTGCATTTGATGATGGAAGTTGTTGTGTTGGTAAACCTGCTCTCCACGGACACTCGCTCTGATGAAAAAAAAACGTTCTATCACAGAGAAAAGTTGAGTGACACAGGGAGGCAGAGAAAGAAGGAGAGAAAGAAAGAAAACAGCAAGAAAGAAGCACAGATAAAGGCAGGGAGAGAAAATTCATTTGGAGGGAGCATGCAGCCGCAACTCTTGCTCAGTGGTGGATGGTGACGGGAAGGAGATGATTAATGAAACGAAGGAGCCTGATCTGTAGAAATCATTTATTCCGGATTTATCAGAGCATACTTTTTGCTGCTTTTGCTCGCATTACTAAGGGGATGTAGCAGCGGGGATATCGTTGATTTGTAAGAGTGGAGTTTTTTTTTTTATGTGAAAGGTAAACTTAGGGAATACGCAGCTCTCCCTCCACACATAAACCTCTCAGGCTTTAACTTCAGCGTTTCCCTTCTGTCAGCACATGCTGGAGAAACAAACTCTATAATGTCTGTACGAGCTCTAAAGGGAAGTGATACCCAGTTCCACAAAAGCAAATTGTTATTTCAGCCATAAACAAATAACTTTTGCTGTCGTGTCCCTAATTACTTTCTCACTTTCATCAGGAGGCAAATTGAAGACAGTTCATCATTGACACCCTGCACTCGGTAATTGGATCATTTTTTTTATTCACTTGTGTTTATGGTTATGTTCGGAAGCACAGGCTGATGTAATTTGATATTAAACCATAAGTCTTATATGGGTCAGGTTAGGTGGTTAGGCATACTGTGTGTGTGTGTGTGTGTGTGTGTGTGTGTGTGTGTGTGTGTGTGTGTGTGTGTGTGTGTGTGTGTGTGTGTGTGTGTGTGTGCTGCCTGTACAACTGGCCCTTAGCATCCCATTTGTGCTGGCCTTACAGTATCCCTATGGTGATCGGTGGTCATTCTCAGCCAAACAGCCTTTGAGTTGTCTTGTTATTCTTAGATGTGTCACCCTGTATCTGTTGTGATGGCCTGCCTGCTTGATACAGCGCTTTCATTTTTGTTTGCCTGTCCTTAATTCCTTCACACTGCCCACTGTAAGCCTACCTCTCTACAAGGTGAGAACTGTTTTCCCTACACCTGCTCTCTCTCTCTCTCTCTCTCTCTCTCTCTCTCTCTCTCTCTCTCTCTCTGTCTCTCTCACACTCTCTCTTTAGCCTGCTATTTGTTTCCAGCTCTGTGAACAGCTGCTTTAACTGGCCACTGGTTGCTATATGTGCCTTGCTTATTCAACCATGTCTCTCTATGTACCGTTTTGCTACGTCAGGCCTCAGTGACGACGATGTGGCGGTGTAAATTAACTTGAGCTGCCTGCTGAGGTCCACGCATTGTTTGGCCTGGTTGCTGTAGTGAGTAGACCTGCTGGCACCACTGACTGTGGTTGGGTCTGTAAACTTGCTTGCATTAGAAAACAATATGTTCCTTCCCAGCGTTCATCTGTCAAGTCCTTTGGGCAGCTGCTCAGGATGTGCTCCAAGGTTCCTTGAATAAAGCAAAGAAGACACGTCTGTGCATCTATCTAGCCTTGGCTCGAATTCTGCCTGAGAGATATGAAATCACAAGAACGCCTCCTCTAAGGTACCCCCCAAACTTCGTCCATGATACCAAATACTTATCACCCTGGTCCAGATGAGTCAATATGACCTCGTTTGGCTTCTGGGCGAATTATTAATTATCTTCTTGTTGCTTCTCATGCTGATGAGTGGTCTCCTTTATCTGTTCTAATTTCTACTTGACCTTAGTTCTGCTTTTATGGCTGATCCTTCACGCTTTGAGACTTTAAATGGAGTGTCAGACTATGCTCTTAAGTGGTTGAGTCCATATTTAAAAGAAGGAGGGCTAGGATTTTATGAAGCTGCAACTGACACTGGAAGTTATATTTCATTTATCAACAAGATTCCTTATTTCTGTTTGGCATGTGTGCATACTTGTGCTGACTTTAGGACGACTTCAATTCCAATAGATTTCAAGATCAATACTTTTTCTAACATCTTATTTTTACATTTAACTTAAATCAAAGTCAGCACAGTTGTTTATAATCATACATACTGTTGACAAACTTAACTGCAGGGAGGAAATATAACCGAGTCATTTGCATACAAATAAAATACAGTATGGCATTGCAAAATTTTAACTCGTATATGAAGCACCTTTGTGTACCCACTTTGTTTTGTTGAGAGCCATACAAATCACAGTTATTATTGTTATTATATCAGCTTTCACGTATTTATTAATGTGTGCCTTTGAGACAATTTATCACGGATGGGATGGCATTTAAACCTGTTGGAATTGCTTTAAATGCTTTTTGTATGTGTTGCATGCGTAAGTATGTCATTAAAGAGTCTGCGCACTGGTGCCTCTCTACCCAAACTCCAAGGGAATATTACTCCCCACATATTCAATCATATTCTGCAGGTATAGCGGTGAAAATAAGTTGTGTTTTTTTTTGTGTGTGTGTTTGAAGTAGGTCAGAAATTCAGTGGCTGGTAATGCACTGGGACTCACCAGGTCTCAGCAGGGGGACGTTTCTTCCCTCGCTGGTTCAGGATGGAGGAGTAATTGAGCGCTAGATGACTCTACTCCTGGAGACGTTGGCAGCCATGGAAATGTCCCTTTGCAGACCAATAAAAATGTCCTCTCCTTCTTGCTGTAATTGGACTGGGGACAGTGGAGTCGGGTTCTGGCCCCGAGGATACCACCTGTGGAAATGCTTTGCTCAATACACCACTATTAAACTGATGAGACAGGGGACTCGCTGAGAGAGAGAAAAAACATGATAAAAAGAGTGATGCTGATGAGAACAAGGAGACTAAAAATGGGGGGGAGGGGTCCAAGCACAGATTTTCACTTTACAAGTTGGATATACAATATAGAAGATATGTAATTGCTGAAGGCTTTCTCAGAATAAAAGCTGTCAATTCTCCTCAACCACCTCCTCAACTTTGCTGATATCAGAAATGTATCATAATTAGCCTACTCACAAAGAGAGAGTGAAAGTAATTGAAATATAAGTGTGTTAATAATTCAAGTGTATTATACTGTATAGGTGTGATGTTGTTTTGTATTATTTGATTTTTTATATTATATGTCCATATTGTTAAATCCTGTGATTGGGGGGGGGGTTCTAATTTGTAATATATGTAATGCTTTGGCAATACTGTTCTCTACATTAGTCATGCCAATAAGAGCTTTTTGAATTGAATTGTATGGAAAGATGTATTTGACTGCTCCTTAATACACATTGGGACAGTTAGAGCTACCATATGCACCTGAATTGAATTTCAAACCTTGTCAATCAAATGTGACAAACAGCTTGTGCTGCAACCTTTTTAAGGGGGAGTTCTGGCTACACATCAACAACATGCATTTTATACATTATTTGTTTACTTCCAACTATGTGTGTTGCTTCTCCAACCTGCATTCATTGATGTTTTTGGACAGCTGGGGAAAATTGCAACAAGCTGTTTACAAGAAAATCGACACACAACCTCATGAAGTTGATATACATATGTGTATAAAGTGTTAGCGCGATAGCTCAACAATCACAGAAAACAGTTGCCTATTAAAACATCCAGCAGAAATGGACCAGCAGTAGCCTACCATTCATTTAAAGACTGTTCGCTCAGCTGTGGTTTTGTCTCCCTACAACCCCCGAAAGTAATATCTATAGCCCTGTAGCAACTAAATGCTCCTCTGTGTTCACCAGCCTGTCAGTAACTTTCTCCGTCTGATGTTTTGGTTCAAGGCAAGCCGAGTACAGCGGGTTTATTGAAGCGCCTGTTGTGTTGTTGTGTCTGGAAATTGACGCTGATAAAGGCTGTGAGAGGGAACCATGACAACAGAGATGTGGTAAAAAAAAGTTGAGAAAAGTCAAAGAAATGTTTGTTGCCACAAAAAGATTCATTGAAAGAGAGATCACTTGTCTTGTTTTCACAGTATCTGAGCTGTTAAACATTACGAAACACATTTTTCATTAAGGCTGAATTTATGCCTTAATTTTTTTGTATTTACACGTGAGGCAAAACCGTGTTCTCACAGTGACTTAAGTTAATTTGTCAAAGCCAATTAAAAAACGTAACGTGTTTTTTATTGACTGAACTTCACTTTTGATATAATTGTGACTAACAATAACATTGTTTTACTGGAAACAATGCATATTGATCGATCGTATTTAAAGGTGCACCATGCAGTTTCAATGGAGGGGGGATTTGTTAACATTTGTAAAGCAGTTAGTTTACAAACCATGTTTACTCTACATGTAATACTTATTCAATTGAATAATCCTATCATCATAAATCAAAACAATATTATTTTGAGGAACCTGGAACAAAACCTAGAATATGGGCCCTGCTGCATTAAAGAACAACAGTGAAACAGTAACTTTTCAGGAAGCTTTCTAACTTCCAACAGTGTCCCAGGGATCCTATTTTTCCTGTGAGGAAAGTTTGTTTATTCAGTTATGAGAATATACCTTAGAAAATGTTCACTTTTCTGCCACAGCCAAAGTTACATAGTGCACCTTAACACTGGTAAATACTCCACTATGGTACAAAGCTAGGCACTGACGTTGTCTGTCTAAGAGTGGAGTATACAGCAGATTTATTTTAGAGAATTTTTGCTGAAAAAATGGGCCTGCTGCTGGGAGCTAGGTTGATGAGAGACGTGAGAGTGAGGCAGAACAGTACATTTGTGGGTAGAAGAACCAAGCCAACAAGATGCTAAACCTATCAGTAGATCTGAGGGGGAGTAGAGAGTTGTGGGATAATTCTCAACATTTCACATTATCATTAATTCAATTGTTGATATAATGATATTAATTAGTGCAGCTTTAAAGTGACACAATTTGTCACTATGTATGTATCTCTATTTGCCGTTTTAGATTAGAACGAGCATTTATAAATGTAGAACTAAACACCTAACAGACATGAGAGATGACTTGCTCCAGTTTTTCTCTCTTCACTGTATTCATCTGGACACAGTGCAGGAGTAGAACGGGTTTGATCCCAAGCTGACCTGTACAAAAGGGCACGATCCCTTTCAGCAAGACTCACTCTTCTCTCAGGTCATCTTAGAAAACACAGACATCCCGGACAGGAGACGGATTCAATTCCCTGCACATATACTCTGAGAATGTGTGGAAGAATAGATTGAGATAAAAGTGAGAGTGAGAGAGAGAGAGAGAGTGAAACAAGAGATTGAGGACGGAGGGAAGCTGGCAGGAGACAGAGTGAAACAGGTAAGGCATTCACACTCGAGACCCATTCATCTGGCTCCTCTCTTTCTGCTGCATTCATGCTGCACAGCCAATTCCAGGGCAATAAGACAGCTGTGTGCTTCTCAAGGCAAGAGACTGAATAGAGCAGTACAATCTCTATCTGGCTGATGCTGAGGAGGGACAGCGCCCACACGTTGACCTTACTCACCCAGCTTTGCTTCAGTGGTGGGGAGGAGGGCGTCATAAAGGGATTATTCCATTCACTCACCTTGGACCTGTCGGTCTGCCTTCCATAACAGCTCAAGCTTCCTGTCAACCACTCAAAGAGTGAGGCAGAAAGAGAGAGAGAGAGAGAGAGAGATAAGGAAGGTGATGGTCTCAACCTGTGGGAAAGGATTAACCCCTCTGTTGCTTTGGAGTGGAGAGACAGGAGGGATAAAAAGGGCGGGAACGGACAACTGAGTTGACAGTATCTGCAGCAGCCATGTTGTATGGTGACCAGGCCCGCCCAGACAAATGCCAGGGACCCTGGAAAGATCAGATCATTGGGCCCCCTTTACTCAATGCATGTGCATGCGTTCATTCATACATAAACACATACATGTATTTGGAGAGAGACTCACTCAGTGGAAGGGGCTACATGATGGACGGACACACGCTGCATTGATAGTATAGGTTGAAGTCAAATGTACAGTATATGTGAAGTTGGGTTTTAGTCTAGACACATTAAGGCACCAGACGCAAGAACATAGAGACTCAGCAGGTCGGTGTAATATGGAGGAACTCGGTAGACCTTTTTCCATCATAAGGGTGTTCAACATTTGCAGACTATTATGATCTGTCAAACATGGCAGTGAGGCCCCAAGGTAGAATTCAGCTACCACTGAATGCCAAACACACTCAGTACTTCCACCCATGAAGGATTGCATTATCTAAAACAATGGAGTATTTGGAGATGGAGAAGGACTTGCAGACTCTTCATTGAAAGCTGCTATAGGGATGACTCACTCATACTTGAAAGCAGCACTGTCGAGCACACATCTGTTAGAGTGACTCACCAAAATTTAGATAACAACAAGTGCAATTTAATCCAGGACAGGACTTCAGTGCAGCCCGGAGGAGTATGCGATGGCGGAAGATGATTGGCCATCTATTCAGTCAGAACAGGAAGTGAGAAACATCAATGTACGTCAGTCTTTCATAGCATGTCACAGAAGATCACCACGTGTCATTTCACAAGGATGGCAGGTGAGTCATGTTTGTTGTCCTGAATGCTTACAACTCTTTTACCCTCGTTTTTTTTCATTTCAGACCCCTGAGGTAAAGACCTTGTCATATCTCAGAGGTGTTTTATTATATCATTACGTTTTTACATGATCATTACTTAATATTATTGTCTTCTGTTTCTCTTTTAATTTCTCATTTTTAAATATGTATTGGCAGGCAAAAAACATCCAATTCTGCCGATGCAGTTTTAATAAATATAACTATTTATTGAGTTTATAACTTTGCCATAGTTTCTATTTGAAGTAACACACATCATCAGGGGGGAGTATGTGGGAGTTATCTCAGTCATGTTGAAGTGCACAGACAGCAGAGCACTCTTAAACCTTGATATTTCTATAAACCCCAATATTCCCCTGACACACTGATATTCCCATTTTTCCCAACAGGCAAATCAACTTGAATGATAATGATCTGTTGTTTTTCTGTCTGTATAGCATAATTTACACAACTAAAGTTTAGGAAAAGACAAATAATTTTTTCTTATTCTTTGATAGTGGTTTCTCTCCAGTAGTTTTTGCTTGGGGTCTGCAGTGACCCCCAGTTGGTATAGTCCATGTACAGTATATGTCGGTAGGATGAGGGTTAAGGGACAGTTGATGTTTTGGATGGCGATGAGCCAGTGAGATGTAACATTTCACTCCGGCACAAGCCAAATATCCTACAAAGTCTCAATGGAAAGCTCTGCGAGAGAAGCATCCAATCCCACCTTACTATCAGCAACTGTCCGCCAGGCACACCGGCAATGAAAGGAGCGGAATTGAGAGGGCAGGAAAGCAGAGGAGAGATCGAAATAATATTGAGGAGAAAATAAATGCATGAAGTAACATAAGCAGGAAGAAGAGAGAGGGAGAAAGAGAGAGAGAGAGAGAGAGATGTGGTGAAAGTACAGGGGGGATTTTCTCCTCTCCACTCTCTCCTTTTTCCCCCTCTGGCAACGTAGCAGTTATTTACTGCGGCCTCTCTCGGTGGAATGGGAGGGAAATGGGCTCTTAACTGGGTTTCCATACATCACCCGCTGACACTGACGCTTGTAGTTTTGGAATGCCTACATGTGATGTTTTTTTTTCTTCAATCAATTATTTACAGAGTAGCTAAAGAGTCCTGCAATTCATCACAGCTAATTTCAGTCCATCACCCCTGCTGTCATCGATTACGTACTCACCATTTCACCTTTGTTTTTCAAATGCCGGAAAAGGGTAGTGAATGTTTCTTGACAGGGTGAGCTGTGAAATAGTAAGAACTGAGCAGAGCAATTTAGCATCTGTCAATTTACAAGTAACTTAGAAGGCAAGCACAGTGATATTTATAGTGCGATGGCAATACAACTGAATGAGCTGAATTCACCTGGAGTCAAAATAAATCTAATCATATCAAACAATATCACATCCAACCAAACTGGATTGAGCAGTAATGATCTCTTTGCATGGTAAAAAAAGGGGTTTATTTTGTTTAGATAATACAACTCAAAATCATAGAAAAAAAATGGAATTAGTAGGGGAACTGTTTCTGCATTTTATTATGTGATTCGTCTTAGACCACTTAGGCTACAAGCATATTATAACATGTCAACAGTTGATGTCTTTGTCTTGAGACCTCTGTATTGCTTAGCACAAAATGTGAGATAATCTGGCTGTACCTTTTACACACAGGGTGAATTCAGTTGTCAGCATTGGTCAATATGATCATTTAAGATTAGTTTTCCTGACAAGTGAAACCTACTGTGATCAGAGTTGAGAGATGAGTGACATTTTAAGTACCACATAGTAGATTGTCTGCTTTCAAATTTGACTGCTGGACTGTTCTATGTGTGATTATTATACATCCCAAACAGGGAGTGAAATGACTGTATGTTAGCTGCAATTAGCAGTTGTGGCTGTAGCACGCAATCAAAATACACAACAAACAGGTGTGTGTGTGTGTGTGTGTGTGTGTGTGTGTGTGTGTGTGTGTGTTCGTTTGCATTATGAAATTTCGTGGCCTTCAGTTTTTCTCAAGTGTATCTGTTCTTTAATGAGTCAAAAAGCCTCTGAGGAATCATACAGTTTCATCCTCTAAGTGAAACATTTTCACCAGGCATGCATGTGTGCCTCACATTGCAACTAGAGAAATATTGCTTATGTTTTCACCCACTCATATTTCCATTTTAATGCAATTGTGCTACATCTAAAATCTATTGATTTAGAGTTAAGGAGGAGGTCGGGGTGCATGGAAAGTTAAACACTCACCTGTGGGTCTTCTGGTACTAATGCAGTGACAAACTATAGGGGTCAAATTAGCCCAAGCTACTACAGCATGCCTTGCACCATTCCCCATTAAAAGCCACCAGGCTATGTGACGTTGACCTACCTGTGATGGCCTAAATGAGTCACTTATGTAATGGTAGCCGTGCTGCAGAGAAGGAGTACTCACACTAAAAAAATACTGATTGGATATTGATTTAAAGCATGGGTTAGGAGAATATAAGTCGGTCTATCAAATCAGTTCTGTGAACTACAGGCAATTAAAATCAGATATAAGTTCACAACTTGCAATGTTCCAAAGAACATAAGTTGGTAAAATATCGAACACAAACGTTAGGTGAAGGAAAATGTATTATTATGGACATATAATCAGCTATAATCGGGAGGTCATTTTTTGAAAGGGAACACAGAAGTACAGTAGTTAAAATGAAACAAACATAGCAGGAGGGTTAAGCATCCTTGTCCAAGTGATTTTGTCTCCCTGCTATAGGGGCGTCAAAACAGGAAAAAACACAGGATGTACAGTATGTATGTATGTATGTATGATTGTGCTCTTTAGATATGACCACTGGTTGGTCCTAGCTGGAATCCAAGTTTTGGTCGCTGGGTATTGGTCTTATGCCATGTAGCCACAAGGACACCTCAGCATGCTTATTCCTTGTTGGTCACAAACTAATGAGACTCATGAAAACCACCTTCATTTTGAAAGGAAGCTGGGTGCACATGCCAACAGGGTGAATTAAGATGCCATTGAGCGTTAAAATGTGTTTAATTCCCTCCTCATTGTACCTGCCCCCCAGCAAGAGCTTTCACAGCCTGATTGCTTTTACTTGAAGCTCATGAAATATGGTTGCATTATGAGGCAATTAAATAAATACATTAACCTTTACAAATCAAAAGATGTCATCCCCTCCTAGCTGTTACTGTTTGCCTAAATTGGTTGGTTGAAACAAAATGAATAATTAGCCTCTTTCATTTTCACTGGGCTCCGTAGTCCAGTGTTTGTTGAGTTAGTCGAATGGAAATAATAGAAATGCCGATGTAAATTCATCTGCTTATCTCCCCTATTATTAATGAAGAAGGATGCTTTTAAAATGTATCATGCCAGAGACTCTTAAAATGCAGCACAAATGCACCCTAGGCAAGCAATATTTCCCTTGAATTGTTGTTGACGACCTTCTGCGCTCTAGTTATTCATTTTAACCTGGGTAAAAATTCATGTCGATATCTTCGGGGCATATTCAGACACACACCCTAACAGGTGAGTCGGGAGTGGAGCTAATATGCAAAAGGATGTCAGGAGAGAAAAACGTTAAGTAAGAGCAAGGTGAATGATGGCAGGATGATCACAGGAAACGACGTTGAAGACAGCTGCAAAAAAAGAGAAGGGGAAGCACGAGAGGAGGAGATAGAGAGAGAGAGAGAGAGGTCTGATTGACAATTTGCATCCTCTTCAGAGGGTATCAGGGGACATGATTGAATCCAGTCAGCCTGAACCCATTAGGGGAGCGATGCTGTCGGAGGCCGAGCAGAAAGCCATTCACCGGCACCCAGTCCCTGCTCTCCAATGGTCTCCATTTATATTCATGCCAGGGTTGAGTTATGTAGGAAGAAGATCGTCTGTGTGTGTGTGTGTGTGTGTGTGTGTGTGTGTGTGTGTGTGTGTGTGTGTGTGTGTGTGTGTGTGTGTGTGTGTGCTCGTGTGTGAATGTACTTGTATCAGAATCTTTGTGAGGACAAATTAAGCTTTTAACCATCAAAGTTAGGACATGTTTGGAAAGTGATGACATTTTGCCTGCTCCTCACTTCTTCAAAGGCCTGTTTGAGAGATAAGACTTGGTTTTAAAGTTCAAGTTAGAATCAGGTTTATGTAAGCTAAGGGTTAGTGTAAGGGTTGGGGTTGGGCAATTGGTTTTGATGGTTAGAGTTAGGGTAAGGGGCTAGGGAATGCATTATGTCAATGAGTGTCCTCACAAGTATAGCTGTAGAAACGTGTGTGTGTGTGTGTGCGTGTGTGAGAGAGAGAAAGAGAGAGAGAGTGAGAGAGATCCATTTGCTATTTGCGAGCCGTAAAAGTTCTTACCTGCTGCCAGACCACTCACTTAACCTAGGCACGACTGATCACCATCTGCATGTGATTTCCATGGGTCAATATGTCTATAAATTGGATTCAAATAGACACGTTAACGTCTCAAAACCTTCTTAAAAAGCACCAGGTAAAACCACTTGAAAAGCTCTGGGGGAAAAAATTGCAGAGAACATTAGCATTTTAAGCAGTTTAGCGTGTCTCTTCTCATTAGCCTGCTCTGACAATGTTGCCGTAACTGCAAACCTATGGAGTGCATTTCTTCTTGGGAGACAGCCACATGACTCATATCGGTTTAAGTCAGGCAATCATTTTTGCTGAAGGTTCTTCTTTGTACTTCTTCAGTAGATCCCTGGGCTCGATGAGATATAGTACACTTGAGGATGTGATAAGCGGCATTTGGCCAAAGGGGGGGCTGCTGGGGAGAGGTCCTGACAGCCGTCCCACCCCCTCATGTCTACATTCACCTCAACCACACAGCTGATCCAGAGCACCCCGAGAGTTTGGCTATGTGACAAAAAGAGGTGGAGTGTTGTGGAGGGTCTTTAACATGTCGCCATTTATCTCACCAACACAGCACGTACGCCCAAAGTCACAATATTGCAGCAGCCTGCCACGGTTTGTACCAGCCAGCTGTCAAAAAAACGTGGACCCACGCCGACAATTTTTCCCCCCTTCTTTTTAAGAGTGGAAATCAGGAGTTAGAAAAGAAGATTCTATGTATATTTTTTGCATTTGTGGAGTGGCCCTTTTTGTTATTTTCACTGGTTGTTGCTAGCATGGCACCGCCCGCCTACCAACTTCCGCTCAATTTTAATTTCCCTTCAGTGGTCAGTCTGGGTCCACGGTATATTCACGGGTTTTCTCCCTTGCAGATTTTTGGGTGTCCAATCAGTGAACAGAAGGAGTGGCTGAGAACAATGATGTTGAAGTTGTGCACCAGTTTCAGTTGAAGTCAGAAGCCGGCGCATGTCATACGTCACGACCAAACGTTATGCGATTGGTTGGCAGATCCAGAGTGGCACTGGGCACATGCAATAGTTTTAAACTTCAATAGACACCCACCTTCAAGTGAGTTTACGTTTGTCAATCGAGCGATTCCAGACTTTCTGTACAAATGAAATGAAGAACGATGGTCTGGTAGGACCAAGCTAGGTTGTTGCCTGACGCAGAAGTAAAGTAAAAAAAAAAAGGAACGCGGTCACATGAAAACAGTTTAAGAAGTGCACTCAGTTAGATGCCAAATTGCCCATGACGATGTTCTCGTGGAAGATGTCATGGCGCCAATAATCCACTTTTTATACATTTGCCTCTTGCTTTGATGTAATTATCAAAACACAAATTTGATAAGCCCACTCAGAGCATTTTGAAGGATCTAGCTGTAGCTCAAATTATATAAACATAAAGGTTATTTGAAAGAGAGGTAATTAGATGGATACTCGTACTTTGGACAACTGTGGAGTGGACCGTTCCTAATGCGATTGTCTGTCTTTTACCTTTCACCGTCTCTCTATCTCTCTCTCTCTCTCTCTTGTTCTCTCCTGCCTTTTTGTCTGTGCCCCTGAGGTTTAAAATAGTCACAGAGGGATCATGTTCAAGTTATGAATGTCCCAATTAGCAGGAGTTTGAGGGAGGGAGGGGGCCTTGACAGTGGTACTCAAGTGACTGCCGCAAAATCATGGCCAGGCCATAGTTTTTATTTAGGCAGGCTTAATGCAGGCTATTGACTTCTCAATGAGGACCAGGATTAGGTCAAATATACTTCACTCACTAATGCATGCCTAATGGTTCTACTATGGATTAGCCATAAAAGTGGATGATCATAAATATTGCTGGATTTTAAAACATTTATGAGAGAAATCCAATGCCTTGCTTCTAAAAATTGTGAGGCAAGCGGCCGCGGCTGGATCCAGATATATGCTCCATGGTAAAAAGTAATGGAAAATATTTGGACTCAGCACAACTACGTACATCGATTCCAGCATCATTCAATATCACGCTACAAGATGTCTTGTTGTTTTGCAGTCTACTGTGTGGCACTTTTCTCCAGCTGGCATATCCATAGCAGAATAATTATGGAGGAGAAGCAGAGTGTGTGTTCAGGCTTTCCAGAGCTGACATGTTCATCCTCTATTGCCATGGATACTTCTGTTTCGGTGACACAGCTGCTAACAATTGCCTGCCTCACCTGTCACAAGCCCATCCGTCACCTTTGACCCATGACAGAAATATAAGCAAAGGGGCTGCCGAGCTCAATCGCTGACATACCAGACACGCAACACTGTCAGTGCTGTACAGTATGAAAGCGAGAATTTTTTGACCAGTTGTGGTTTAGCACATGTCGCTGCTGGTGAAAGTGAAGGAAGAAATTCTGCATCCACCTTTATAAAGACTTAGGTTCCTGTCACACCTAAACTGTCGTGGTTGAGAAAACCTCTGGTGTGTTTTGCCTTTTAAAAGCTCGTAAGGTCATAGCATGTGTATGAAAAACATCTTTAACAATACATCTTTCAAATTAACTGATGATATTTAGCGACCATTGTCACCGAACCAATCAGTAGCTTAAAGCAGTGGAGCATCACTTACTGGTTACTGAGGGAACCATTGTCAAATCGGCACAATGCGGTACTGTCTTGTTAAACGCTTATTAACTGACCGTGAAAGCCACAGCAACAATCACTATGTGATAACCTGATGTTAATGATGGGCTGCTAAGCTATTAACCACAGTAAGAAGTCACTGCTTAGTCTAGCAATAGACGAGTGCCAAACATCAGGCTGTATGAATGGTGATGCATTCCCCGACTGATGTACATAATGATTTGATAAGTGATGCAACAATAAATTATGATGATGTGCCCTGATGTGTCTTAATGAGTGCCCTTCTAGTGCCCTTCTGCCCGTCTGGTGCCCCCATGGTTTAAAAAAATGTTGCTAAAGTGCCCTCTATGGTGGTAAAAAAACGAAGGAAAGTGCCTTATTGGCTGCCCTTGACACGTCAACAAAAATTATTGAGTGTCCTACTTTGCCCCTCCATACAATAGGCCTAAATGATGAAGATGTGCCCCCTGGAGCAAGAATATGGCAAACCGAAAAAACATGTTGTGGTTAGCAAATGAGGTGCAGACGTTCCTCTCTTTGGTTGCCGACGAATGCGAAAGAGACGTTGCTTTCATTTGGCGTTGTTATGACAAAGAGTTACATCGAGTGGTACTTAAATCTCCACTGGATAACGAAGCAAAAAGTGGATTAAGAGTATGTCCGAACCCATAGTGGAAAAGCGCAATTAGATGTCAAGTTAGAAAAATGTAATATTTTCAGTTTGCATAATCCGTTTGAAATTTATAGAAATGTTTTGAGCGTTCAAGATCCGGTCCTCATTCAAGTGTATGTTATGTCATCATGCAAGAAAGACGATAATAGTCAGCTATCACCTCAACATGAAGGAAAACTTCCTTAAATGTTTCAGTAGCTGGCTGTCAGCGGTCAAAGACTGTATGGTAGCGGCACATCGAATTTTCTCCAGTCTAATTTTTACTTACATGTTAGTAAAGATGAAAGCAGCAAGGCATCCTCCCTTCTTTGGCTAAAATTTGAAAGTGCACAATGATGTGAACAACTCAATTTTTTTCGGGGGGAGGGGAGGAACACCCAGACCCCCCTTTTAATTGTATGAGCCCAACCGTTTTTTAACATCTACAAACACAGTGGTTGGTGTTTCGTTACATTATATTTTATTTAGCTGACGCTTTTATCCAAAGCGACTTCCATTAAGTGCATTCAACAATGAAGGTACAAACTCAGAACAACAGGAATCACGTCAGTACTTAGCTGCAAACAAGCCAAACTACAAAGTGCCACAAGTAAGTGCTACATGGAGATGTAACAAGTGCCCCAAACGAGGTCTTCACGGTGCCTGTTAAGTTTGAAAAGCCACTGTGTGCGCTGGTGGGGCCCCATGTTGTCCAAAATGTGCCCTTTTTATTTTTTCGCCCCAGCCCGAGTCCACCACTGCTTGATACAATCTGCATCCACCTGCTTCTGTCGTAGTTTGTGGCAGAATCATGACTGCTTTTTATTATTTCACATTCTTAATTGTGTTTTTATGCAATTACTATAAAACTTAAATTGTAGGTTATAAGAGTTAGGTCACTGCACTTGATGTTTTGGCTAGCATCAAGCACATTCCACGTTAGCTCATTCTCAAAATGTATGTTCAATAACGAGTATATTGGAATGATCCATCGTCATTGTTATTCATGTGAACAGTATTTCATTTGGTTAAGTGGTTGTTGTTATGATTAATTAGCCAGGCACTGTTAGCCAATTGCCATGTTGTTACAACCCGGCTCGGGGAAGCAACAATTAACCATCAAATCAAGTTAAAGGTGTAAGAAAAGTGAGTTTATTGTAACAAAAAGGTTTAACAAAAAGGGTGAATGGGAGCCACGCTGCTGGCCCTGGCTGGAGAGAGTGAGTCAATTAAGCTTCCAGCTTAAATAGGCAGCTCAGGTGGCACTTAACGAGGTGAGGGAGGGGCTTCCGGAGCCCTGAAAAGACAGAACAGAACTACACATAACATCCCCCCCCTTAAAACGGTTGCTCTAGCAACCGCCAAGCTAAAAACAACAACCAAAATCAATAAGGAATAGTGCACATAACCGTCCGACATTCATGACCTGGAGAGAGCATCAGCGAGCACGTTGTCTCTCCCACGGATGTGCTTAATGTCCAGGTTAAAGCCCTGCAGGAACAAACTCCATCGCATCAGCCGGTGGTTGGAGTTCCTCATTCTGCTGATGAACACGAGCGGGTTGTGGTCGGTGTAGACCACCAGGACCTGACTGGAAGAGACATACACATGGAAATGGTCGAGAGCAGAGATAAGGGCCAAGGCCTCTTTCTCGATGGTTGAATAATGCTTCTGATGAATGTCAAACTTCTTTGAAAAGTAGCAAACTGGATGCTCAACCCCTGACAGGTCGTCTTGAAGCAGGGCAGCACCAACCCCAGCATCGCTAGCATCGACAGCTAGTTTAAATGGCCGGCCGAAGTCAGGGGCAGCCAGTACTGGAGCACTAGCCAAAAGGGCCTTCAGATTCTCAAATGCCAGCTGGCACATCTCTGTCCAAACAAAATAGACCTTTGGGCTAAGTAAGCTAGTCAAGGGGGCAGCCACAGTAGCAAAGTTCTTGCAAAAACTCCGATAATAACCTGCCATACCAAGAAAACGTTTCAGCTCACGCCGAGAAGTAGGAACACTGAAACAGCGAATGGCCTCTACCTTAGCGCCGATAGGACAGACTTCCCCCCGCCCAACAACCTTCCCCAGGTAGGTCACAGTGGCCTGTCCAAACTCACACTTGGCGAGGTTCACAGTCAGATTGGCAGCAGCCAACCTACCAAACACTTCCTCCACCTGAGCTATGTGCCGAGCCCAGGTGGAGCTATAAATAACAATGTCGTCAAGGTACGCTTCACAATCTGCAACCCCTTTCAACACCAGGTTAACAAGACGCTGGAATGTGGCAGGTGCATTTCACATTCCGAAAGCCATAACTGTATACTGACAGAAGTCATCTGGAGTCACAAAAGCAGAGATTTCACGAGCTCTCTGAGTGAGAGGGACCTGCCAGTAGCCTTTGAGGAGGTCTAGCTTGGTGACGAAGGCAGCAGACCCTACTCTGTCAATGCAATCATCTAGACGGGGAAGAGGATAACAATCAGGCTTTGTGACAGAATTTACCTTGCGAAGATCAGTACAAAAACGAGGTGTGCGATCTGACTTATCAACCAGCAAACACGGGGAGCTCCATGGGCTAGCACTAGGCTCTGCAATGCCATGTTGCAACATGTAATCCACTTCTTTACTCATCAGCTGGCGTTTCTCAGGATTTACTCGGTAAGGGTGTTGCCTAATAGGTGCAGCATCCCCTACATCAATGTCATGCTGGAGAACATTTGTACAAGTAGGCACATCAGAAAACAGGGCAGGATGTTTACAGATAACCTCAATAACATCAGACCGATGTGATGACTCTAAATAAGACAGATGGACCTTCAAGCTGGCTATGATTTCTGAGTTTGGAAGCCTACCATGAGAAACCCCACGTTCCACAACACCATCATTGTCTCTTTCGCCCACAGGAATCGAAGTGCTCAGCACAGCAACAGTCTTCACCCCTGAAGGCCCAGCCTGGCTCCTCTCACAGTACTGTTTCAACAGATTAACATGACAGAGACGTGTTTTACGCTTTCGTTCTGGAGTCTTTATCAAATAATCCAACTCACCTACTTGACGCTCAATCACATATGGCCCGCTAAACCGAGCTTGCAAAGCTGACCCCAGAATTGGCAGCAGCACCAACACCTTGTCCCCAGGAGAGAACGCTCGATGCTTGGCCTTTCTGTCATACCACCCCTTCATCCGTTCTTGGGCTTCCCCCAAGTTCTGCTTCGCCAGCTCACATGCCTTGTTAAGCTTTGACCTAAAATGGCAAACAAAGTCAAGCAAATTTGTGGACACGGGCTGGTTTGCCAACCATCTCTCTTTCAACAGTTTCAAAGGGCCCCGTACAGTATGGCCGAACACCAGTTCAGCTGGACTAAAGCCGAGGGACTCTTGAGTGACCTCTCTAGCTGCAAAAAGGAGCAAAGGGGTTCCCTCATCCCAATCTTTCTCAAACTCCTTACAGTAGGCTCGCAACATGGACTTTAGGGTCTGATGAAACCGCTCTAGGGCTCCTTGAGACTCGGGATGGTAGGCAGACGAAGTGTGGTGCTCAATGGACAACTGCTGAAGAACCTGAGAGAACACACGGGACATGAAGTTAGAACCCTGGTCGGTCTGGATAACTCTGGGCAGGCCAAACACTGTAAAGAACTTAATAAGGGCCTTCGAAATGGCTGAAGCGGTGATTCTACGTAGAGGGATAGCTTCAGGAAACCGGGTAGCTGTACACATGATTGTCAATAAGTACTGGTTACCTGATTTGGTACGAGGAAGGGGACCAACACAATCAATCAAGATACGCTCAAATGGCTCTCCTATGGCAGGGATGGGATGTAAAGGAGCTGGGGGAATCCTCTGGTTGGGTTTACCAATAGTTTGGCACACATGACATGTCCTACAATGCTCAGCAACATCAGATTTCACACCAGGCCAAAAGAAATGTCTTAGCACTCTGTCTAAAGTTTTCCTAATCCCCATATGACCAGCAAGACAATGATCATGAGCCAACTGCAAGACATCCTGACGATAGACACTTGGCACCACCACTTGGAACACACTACTCCAGTCATCATGACAGGACAGTTTAGGAGAAGTCCACTTTCTCATTAACACACCATTGTTTACAAAGTAGCAACCGGACACAGCTGTCATCTCATTATCAGAAACAACTTCGTCAAATAGAGAAGCTAAGGTTGTATCTTTCCCCTGCTCACACTTGAGCTCGTCACAGGAGGGAAACACTTTACCAAACCCCAACATGTCACCTTTAGCTAGAAATGTGTCAAACAGGGCAATATCGGAATCAGCTTCTTTGTCTTGTGTCTTCTTCTTTGACATAGCACGGGTAGTAACACAAACAGGGAATGCTTCTGGGTACTGCTTCTCAAGCTCATCTGGGCTTTTGGACACTACAGGAACCGGAACAACCTCAGGAGCCGCAAGTACCCTACCACCGGCTAGGTCGTTTCCCAAGATGAAGGACACCCCTTTAATTGGAATGCTTGGACACACAGCTACAGCTACCTCCCCAGACACCAGACCTGTTTCAAGTTTAAGGTTATGCAAAGGCAGGGACAAATACCCACCCCCAAACCCTTGGACGAGGACATTAGAGCCCAACTCAGACTGGTCAGTGAACTGTAAAAAGTCCTGTAGAATCAAAGACTGAAAAGCACCGGAATCTCTCCAAATCTTAATCGGTTTCTTGTTTAAAGGGTCAGTGATAAGAGAAACAAAACCATCCATGAGGAAGGCCGAAGAGCCAGCCAGCTCATTCTTTTGAGCGGGTTGGTCCAGGTTTTGGGTGAGGACACACTTTTCCACCGCTTTTAGTAGGGCAACAGGCTTAGGATTAAACTCTTGTTTCTTACTCAATACAGGGCAATCGGCAACAAAGTGACCACTTTTCTTGCAATAAAAACAAGTCTTCTCCCAGGGAGTACTCACAGTAGCCGACCTTCTAGTGAAAGCTGTAGAAACCGGGGGAGGAGATTTTGAAAACCGAGGTCTATTAAAATCAGCCCTTCCTTTTCTCTCACCTTGGCCGTCATCAAAGTTTACCTTGTTTGTCAATACAAACTCGTCTGCTAAAACAGCAGCTTTATCAAGAGAAGCTACTTTTTGCTGATTGAGATAATTACACACGGCACTAGGCAGACAATTTTTAAAGTCCTCCAGCAACACTAATTGTCTAAGATCCTCCTTAGTTTCCGCTTTCTGTGATCTGCACCAAGAACTAAAACTGATCTCCTTCTCTCTCGCAAACTCTACATAAGTTTGGTCACCCTGTTTACTGAGGCCTCTAAACCGCTGGCGGTATGCCTCCGGAACAAGCTCATAAGTTCTTAGAATAGCGCTTTTAACTTTTTCATAGTCCTTGGTATCCTCGATACTTAAAGCAGTGTAAGCATCTTGTGCTTTTCCCACCAAAACGCTTTGCAAAAGTGATGTCCAGGCATGCCTTGGCCACTCTGAAACGGTGGCCACCCGTTCAAAATGAGCGAAGTACTTCTCAACATTTTTCTCAGCAAATGGAGGTACTAGTCTAATGTGTCTTGCTACATTAAACTGAGACGAGGCAGCACTAGATGAGCTCAGAGTAGCATGCTTAAACTCAAGGTCTTTAAGGAAGCGCTCGTGCTCTAAGTGCATCTGCGTTTCTTTGAGGATACGCTCTCTCTCTTTATCCTCTAGTTCTCTTTCTTTGAGGATACGCTCTTTTTCTTTATCCTCTAGTTCTTTTTCTAGTTGCCGTTCTCGAAAAGCCAACTCCTTCATCCTAAACTCAAGCACAGCCTCTGACATTTGAGGAAGAACAAGTTGTTGATATGTTGGCGAAGACGGTGGCTCTAGAACGCCTCTTTCTACTAGAATAGCCTTAAGGGCTTCTCTTAAACTATCTTTAAGGCGTTTATCACTGCTGGTAATCTCAATGTCATAATGACTGGCAAGGCTAAGGAGCTGTTCTTTAGAAAGCTGACCTAGCAACTCCTCTGAGGGTGCGCTAATAAAGTCACCTAGAGCTGTGGGTGCTGCCATAGTAGATAACTTTACCAGCCACAGAAAAACAACCCAACAAACAAAATACCCCAATGTTTTTACACAAGGTTTCAACTTAACCAGTATGCACAGTGTACACCTTATCCAATACTACAGCTAGTCACAAATCATCTCTACTAAATGTTTTTTTTATTTTTTTAAACCACGATCACAAAAATAGGCCTAGAACTCCCAACTACTAAGTAGCACAAAATATTACCCATGCAAAACTATTACAAAAACAGAACCTGCTGGTAATCAAAACTAAGGCAACACAACCTCAGGAGAACTAGCCTACAAAGTCAAGTTACACACCACCACTTGACACATCCACAAGCTGCAGAAAAAGAAACAAAGTTAGGATCCAGGACACATTACCACAACTGTCCCCATAAAGCAATCACTAACTCAGCTAACCTTACAAATTAATTCACTGATGGGCACAGTGAGCAAGCCTCCGAGTGCAAAAGATCATCAAAGCAAGCCCCCTGGTACCTGCCTATCTTTAAACTAAACCTAACTGTCTTCTTGAGGCGTACCGGGCTCGAAGCTCTAGACTTATCAGCCAGCAAACGAACCAGCTCTGAAGCTCTAGGCCCCCACCCAGGATATCCTCGAAAATAAAAAAGGCAAAATAACAAATAGTGCACTGATGGAAGGACAGATTGCTCTGTCCAGCTGGCACACTCCCTACCTAACCAGGGAGATCGCTCACACTTTTAGATCAAAAGCACTCAAATGCAATACCCACCATACTCACCATGAGAAATGCTACTCACAGCCACACTGCCAAACACCACCCAAAGTATACAAAGTTTGTCTAGGGGACAAAGAGAAACAAATTAACTCAAAAAAAAACTCCAGATTGATCCCGGCGAGACCCCAATATGTTACAACCCGGCTCGGGGAAGCAACAATTAACCATCAAATCAAGTTAAAGGTGTAAGAAAAGTGAGTTTATTGTAACAAAAAGGTTTAACAAAAAGGGTGAATGGGAGCCACGCTGCTGGCCCTGGCTGGAGAGAGTGAGTCAATTAAGCTTCCAGCTTAAATAGGCAGCTCAGGTGGCACTTAACGAGGTGAGGGAGGGGCTTCCGGAGCCCTGAAAAGACAGAACAGAACTACACATTGTGAGACATCCTAAGTATTTGCTCTCTCTGTGTTCATACCTTGTTTCATCTTCTCCGAAGTAAGAATCCAATGGACAGACTTTCACACTGTCCAAGGAGTCTTGGTACAAAGGTGTTTACCACCAAGGCACATCAATGTTGTGCAAGACTTAAATGTCTGTCCTTTCAAATGGGTCCATGTAGCATTGATGACGTTTGCTAAAACTCTGCAATGAATGAGTTACTGGACTGTCCAAATTGTTTTGTTTTACGCCTCTTGGATGGTTTGTCAAAAACATCTAAACTAAAAGCAACCATGTAGCCTTATTCTTCAATTGATCTCGATCAATTTACCTTCAGGTGTGACAGAACCTTCAAGTGGAAAAGTATGGTTGCCATAGTTCTATCTGTCCTTTACATCTTGTGCAACAACTGGTAAGATAAGAGGCTGGTGCTGACTATGCATCATCAGAGAATCAGACCTCTCTGCTGCTCTTTCTTCTCCCCCCTATCTCTGTTTTACACACACACAAACAAGTAGCCTACACCTGCGCACATGCCATGTATAAAAACAAACTGTTTGTTTAAACAAGTGCTGCTCTTTTGTTCCCTGCCATGCGTAGGGTCAGGAGGAAGGTTGGCAGGAGATAGTGTGTGTCCAATGGATCGCTGCTCGGGAGTCAATTAACTGGGGGTCTGTGCAAATGAACAGAACAAGGGCGCAATCAGCTCCAATCTTCTTCTAAACCCTGTCCTCCTTACTCATTTATTAAAGCATGCCGGTAAATTGACTGCTCTGGACTTTAATGGCATGAATCTTAAGTGGCGGAGGGGTTGGAGACTGTTAAGAAATGCGCGGGGCCCGGTGCCTTTCAGATGAGGCAGATTATAACAGTAAAGAGAGAGGGTGTGGAGATGAGATAGAGATGCATTGGACTATAATAGTGCTCAGACTGAAATGAGTTTTCTGGGCATGGTCTGCTTAGATAACTTCCTCTCCGTCGCTACATCGCATCAGTATTGGCATTATGAGACGGGGCAGAGTGCGTTACAAGCGGTTTTAATTAATTAGCTTCCCGTTTGCCACAAACACAGCTTCAGTCACTCCGCACCACTGCCCCCAAACACTAATCCATGAAATCCATGCCGACAATCCTCTCAAGGCTGTCCTCTTCCGTTAACTTTCCATCCCCCCCCCCCCCTCCCCCGCCCATTTCACACGTGGAAATCCACTGGTGACACATTAGGTCAAAAATGATTTCCCTAGAGTGATTTTCCGGCCCCTCCTCTTCCTCCTCATGTGCGCGGATCAATAAGTTCACTGCAGCATTCACTACCCACAGTTTACCAAACAGCTCTCACTCCTGTACTCTACCTATACATTTATGCATTACCAACCTACTGCACTGTATATGTAATGAAGTGCCCCTGGGCAAGGCTGGAGTGGATACCGTCTGATGCTCTTCCTGTGTATTTAAGCCAGGGGAACTCTAAATAGATATCTTAATATACATAACAGAGCACGTCATTAAGGATAACTTTCAAACAATTTTCCTCCACTTTCCCTCACTCACCTCCAATACAGTGATAAATGCATCATAACTGAACGGTGCTTTATCGGCATCTTGTCTGAAATGGATCTATATCAGACCGGACTCTGTTTCCGGCAGAGACAAAGTGACTGCCGCGGCCTTGTTGTTTTTCGTCCAATTAATCTGTGTAGAAAATGGACTGGTGAGAGGAGGTGAGAACGCAGGGAAATGATCAAAACCCTTTTAGAATTCATAACTTTTCATGAGTATCCACTATACATCAGTGAGCTTTCAAAATTGGACTGCCAAATTTCCGCCTGTAGAAATGATGAAATGTAGTTTAACAGCCTTTGTAAAATGGCTCTCAAAGCCTAAAACAATGAATGTCTGACCCCCACCACTGTCCACCAGCTGTGACATTAGAAGTGCGTAAAACTTTCAAATAAAATGTGTCTGCCTTGTTCCTTCTATATTTCATTTCGCCCGTGTTCCTTTCAGTGAGCAGTGCAATAAAAGTTTGAATCATTTTTAAAGGCCTGTAAATCGAATCTGTGGATTGGACACAATGGGGAAAAGTGGAAGAAAGGGCACAGTCATCAGCAGACTGCTAGATATTGGAAGTTCCTCTTACAGGAAGGCGCAGGGATTCAGTCAATGTCAGCCAGCACAATGGAGCTGGATCTCAACGGGAACACTCGCCGTTTTTCTGTTTCATTGTTATGTGGTTCAGCACATGTTCTTATTCTACTCATGTTCTCATGCCCAAAGAAACTGAGGTTGCCTCTGTCATATAACAGGCATGCCTGTCATGTGGTGGCCTCATGTTTTATCTGAAATTGTTATCTAACAGTTATTAACACTTTGTTTACCCTATTAATGGCCCTATATTATAAAAATAAAAATAAACAAATATAAAGTACCAATCAGTGTTTGGAATTTACATTGGGGACAGATCAAGTCTGCGACTGAAGTTAAAGTGCTGAAAAAAATAACTGATAAAAAGACATCTTGAAACTTCACAACTGGTGTGTTTCTAACAGACATTGTTAATGGCAGTACGCCAAACTGATGCCAACTAAATTATTTTGAAGTTTATTTTTAAAATAAACTTTCATATTTGAAAAATAGCTAACTAAAGTTAGAAAGAATGAATATTATTGTTAACAACTGAAATGTTAAAGATGACAGCAATAAAGGCCAGAGTTGCCAAATATGTTAAAATACAAGATGATATTTGTTGTTTTGCTGCTTGTTGCTACACAATGCCAACCCGACCATGCTCTTTACTGGGTTCAGTAAAGTCTGCTTTGCTTGTAACTTGTGTACATCAATAGACATAAACTGATTACATTCAAACTCTATCAGTGATAACTCAAGCATGTCTAATCTGAAAAGTGGATGCACAATTTGGGGGAGCAGAAAATAGTCACGAAGAGCAGTGAATAAAGGAGCAGCAGACTGTGGGGTGGCCGCAAATGGAGAAAAATGGAAAATAACAAGAGAAAGCATCCGTAGAATTGGATAGGAAAACTTTTGAATTGCTTTGATTGTTAAACTTTAAACTGTGTTTACAGTTTAAATCTGTCAGTAAAAAGTAATGCAATCAACAATGTATTCAACAAAATATATTAGTGTCTAAATGAAGCCTCTGAATTGGTGAATGTTCCCAAATATTAGTATATTATGTACAGTATATCACAATAAAGATGAAGTATCAAGACAATGTAAAACTAAGCTGCCTTAGCAGGATCTCTGTTTACTTCAGCAGAAAGATCCAAGCTTACATTTTAGAAGGTTCTATCACCCAAAGGTTCTATCACCCACATTCTTAGAAGCCTTACATGTGATAGGACTTTTAGATATATTTACACTCGGTTTCGTTATTTTGAGAAATAAAAGGGATCTCAGTTATTTTCCTAATGTAATTTGGTGTTTCACTAAGGGGATTGTCTCAGCATGAAGCCAGGCTCATTCCCATAGTGGAACACCGAACAACGTTATCAAAGAACTGGGGATTACATCAACTTAACCAAAGTTCTGCTATCTGGAATGTGAAAACATTGACGCTCTATATATCAAAACCACTCAGGATGCAGATATAGAACCGGATAATTCCACAGAAAATGTCAAATAAATGTCACAAATTCTTTACATTGTATATCTTTGCCTATTTCAACACTCCAACAAGAGGGGAGGGTTAAAAAGTTTGGTGTGTGTATGTTTGTGTTCATCACCTCTTTCACGCCGCATAAGGCTTGTTAAACAGTACGTCAAGCAACGCTGCAGAAACATCCACACCTATTGAGCTTGCCTGTGTTAGACCCTTGTACACAAACACCCACGGGATCTATCTATCTGTTACTGCTGCTCCCTGATGAGCTGTGCATCTCCTTCCCCAATAAAGAACTCACGTCGCCCTGCTGACAGCACTGTGCTGCAGCGCGCCCTGATCAAAAAGAGCTACCGCCATTCTAATAGCCACATCTCATTGCATTATATTTCACACCGTAAATATGGCATCAACCTGTCAAGGTCCAGTGAAATTTAGGACGCTGAGCTGGCAGCCCCCCTTTTTTTTTTTTTTTTAACCCAGCCGGAGATTTTTCCAATGTAAAAACAGAACGAAGTAATAGATTTATGCACACATCATATAGAGAATATGTAAGGCACTAAGCAGCAGGATCATGAGGCTGACATTCTTTATTGACGTGTCTACACATGTAAACATGCCGTTGGCGTTGACACACTTACAAGGTGTAAAACAATTACATGTCTATAATTCAAATATTTTCAGGATTTTTTAAATATACGATGACAAGGACATATGGCCTTAAAGAATGCATATCATACTGTGCGGCTGTTGCCTTTGATCAGTTGGCATAGGCAGCTTTGTTGTATTTCCAGGGAAAGGATTTGAAGGAATGTATCTTCCTACACCCCAAAGCACACTCGTCTTAGCCTTGCTTTAGTGACAGGCCAAAAAATCTTCCTTCTGTCTTTTTCTGTGCCATCATCAGTTGAGTCATAGCAGATATCAAGGGCATAAGCAGTTGACCAGGTAATCCCACTTCAAGCTCCATTCGGGGGATTGTGCAGACAAAAATTGTGCAATAGTCTTTGAGAAATTCAGCTTCGAAGGAATCCAGCTGGTCCTCTGACAGCTTGGCTGACACTTCTCTTTATAGTCTCAAGGATGGTGTTGTTAGGGTTCATTTACTGGTCGGGACATAATACCCAAAGACAGGGACAGTTCTCTGTAGGGTCATGTTTAATATTACCATTAATCTGAGTTTTCCTACTTAGGAACACTAACCATGCATGTTTTAGGCATTTGCAAAACTGTGCTTGTGAAAGATTCTCCAATTGAAATGTTCAAACCGTGGCAGTGAGGATATAATGATTTTTAAATTGAGCGGAAATCAGGCGATGCTATCCTTTTAATGAAGGCCATGAGGAAAGCGCTTCTGTAATGTGGCATTTGGGCCGGAAAAGAGGGAATGATGCAGAGAGAGCTCAGTCAAGTGTCCTGCATGCACTTTGTGGGAGTCTGGTTCAACGCAGTGCTTTAAATATAATCTAGTATGGAAATAAATAAGACTGAGACAGAAACATTTATTTGGTGGATTTTTTGGTAATTAAGCAATTGCTCAATCTTCTATTTAATAACAGTGTCTATCAATACAAGGGATGAGCCCGGATCCACATATAAATTTGGTAATAATTAGACAGACACCGATATTTTTCTTTTTGCGAATATGCTCGTAATTATCCGTAAGAAAATGTAATTACATTATGCACTCCATGGTTGCGTGCGCATTGCATAACGGCTCCACAGCGGTTTTGCTCTGTGCTTCCTCATAACTCGGACCGAACACGCATCTGGTGGAATGCACTACACGTCGAGTCACCGTCATCCCCTGCACACCCTTCAGTTCTATAAAACCTCTACGACGTATACATCAAACTGACTTCCTTTAATCTAATATTCACTTGATCATGTTACATGTCATTTAGCAGACCCTTTTTTTTATCAAATGCCACTTACAACTGAAGGTCGGTTAGCATTAATTGTCTTGCCAAAGGACCTTCACTGGACTGGCTCCACCTTGACCGGGACTCGAACCCTGTTTTCCTGTACTAAAGTCAGTGATACATCTGATCCCTTATATTGTACAATACTTGTTGCAAAAAACCTTTTGGTATTAGCTACACCCAATTGCTTTTTTCCCTGGAAACAGATACAAATAAATGTGTTGCTTTGAACAGATACATACAGAAAATGACGTATCTGCACACCCCTTATCAATCCTATCACCACCATTGAAATGTGTTTGATTTAAAAAAAACATAAATCTAAACTTTTTTGTCCCCATAACTGTCCCTGCTGCATATTCATTATTTTCACTAAACCTGTATCATGCAGTGCTGAGCCAGGAGCCACGCTGATTTCATTATTCGCAGAGAGGATATGACAGGCCAAGGAAATGCCACTTTAAGAATCCCACGGGTGCCCATGTTCTGCCGCCATGCACCCTGCACACTTAATGGAATCTGTGCACTTCTGGTTTCCATATCAGTAGAGCTGAAATGTCAGAGGAGTAATACGGACATCCCCTTCTGACACTGCAGACTTAATTAAGGATCCTGGACACACCTCGGAGGTGTCAAGAGAAAGAAAAACAAGAGGCTGATGGGGATGTTCAGTTTATTTCTGACCATGGCGTGTTATTATATTGCATGGAACTGTTAAAGGGAGCGTAGTTTCAATGAGAGTTAGATAAGAAGATACCCCTCTCATATCTGCATGTTAAATATAAGGCTCCACCTACAAGCACAAAGACTGGACACGGGGGCTAATAGCTAGCCTGGCTGTCCAAAGGTAACAAAATGTCGCACAAAGTTGCTGCCTGGTATAACAAAAAAAAAAATCTAAATGCATGAGTCGTCTCTTCATGCCTTCCGTGCACACCCTGCTTGTGGTTCACATTGTGGCCCTAGGCTGCGGAATATCATTTATAGACTCACCCAATCTCATGCAATCCAATCCCTTTCTGTGTGCTTCAAAGCTGTAGGCTAGGAGAGCGTTTTAGGTCATTGTCAGGTTTAAATATGAATCGCTGCCGAAAACACAGTAGAAACCATTTTAGATGTCAGAGATTTTCACACATTGTTCTGATACATTGGTGATGCATTGATTTGGAAAAGGCATTTAAATCAGCCAGCACTATTGATGTTAAATCACAGCTTCAAAGAATAGCTATAACCTCTTGTTTATGCATGCTGGCTAACTCTCTCCTTTTTGTGGGACTGGGTTTTAGCCAGGTTTAGTATTAGGGAGCTGGATGGCTGACCAGCTGCCGGACATTGGCTGCACTGCAGTGAAAACCCCAAGGTGTGTATGCCCATAGAGGCGGTTGATGAATTTGCAGCTACATTGATATTCTTAGCCTCACAACTGCCTGTACACTTGAGCTTCTTTTAGCATATGGTGGGAGACCAGTAATATGTCTGACCTAATTGAAGCTTCTGTACATCACCATCCCATTTCTATTTCCCTCTAGATTCTGGGTTCACATACACTGGGTAGCATGCTGGGCCGAATATCTCCACTAACTTTACAATTTAAGTATTTGATGTAGCTCTCTTCAATAAGTGCTCAGCTTTTACTCGCTGTAGTTAAGCTTCCAGTGTCCAATCAAAGCAAGTCCATTTAAGAAATTGCACTATAGGCCACAAATGAACCCCAAATACTGAAAGCTATAACTATATCTTAAAACATATTGCTACTAATTTAATAGAGGTTTGGATGAACTACTACCCAAGCCTCTCTTGATAAAAATATATATTTGAAAAGACATACAAAACAGAGCCCTTTGTCCTCAGGCACACCAGACTATGACTGGAGCCAATGCACCTAATACTGTTTTTCATTACTTTCTGATTTGGATTGAATGATGCCCATGCAGTTCTGACTATTGACTGACAAGCCGGGGGGTTTCCAAGAGCTTTGACAAACAGTCAGATATAAGTGGAAATAATCCATGCTGGCCACATTGAGGGTAGTGTATATACATGAAGGTCAGTCAATCGATAGTTGGTATTAAAACAAGAAACACAAGGTGATGCTTTGTCAGATCAATGTGCCGGCAATCTATCCCTGAGACTCCACTAAAGTTCTGACCTTTTTCAGTTTGATTCTAAATATCATTCGATCGGTGCCCCCTTTTTTTCCACCCTGTTTTTAGCTCTTAGCGCTTTTTTTTTCTCTGTAAGCATCATTTTTAAAATTAAACTGAATGCATAAAATATTTGCTAAATGCATATTGAACGTGCTTAAACATTCACATTAAAACAAACGAATAACAATCCAGATGAACTACGGTTACAGGAAAGTAGATTCATTATGCATGAGTATTCCATGTCGCTGTTAAAAAGGCATTATGAATATGCTATAAAACTAAAGTTCATGTTAGATGTCACAGCAAAAAGGATTATTGTTTATGTTGTCTTTATTTTCATGCCAAGGAGAGGGCTTTTGTTTATGACAGCAGAGTGAAGTGGACAGCTCTCCTCCAATTGTCACTTTATGACGCAGTTGGAGTTCAGCGCCACGTGACCAAACACCGTCTCCAGAGGCCTTGTAGCTAACCTTTACATTTCTGCTTGTGTCCTAGCTAAGCTGGAACACGTTGGCATTGTGCACCGTCTTTGCATCTCTTGTATTATGGCCTTCCAGCTGTGAATAGAGGATCTGTTTGTTTTGCTGCCTGGAGAACCCTCCTGAGACTTGTCTTGTGAGACAGTCTTGTGAGATCTTAAATTGACAAAAGGGTCCAATGACTGTAAGTTATACAAAACGCTGCTGCCAAGGTTACCCCAAGAGTAGCAACCACATCACACCAATCATTCATACCCTTCCCTGGTTACTTATGAGTTTTTGGAATTTATTTTAAGATTGTACTACTCATTTATAAAGCCTTGATTTGTCAACCGTCTGTCTGTGATCTGCTATAACTCCCTATGAGCCTGATCGCTGCGTGATATCCCAGCAGGCAGAGCCCTAAAATATTCCAAATACTCGACCCATCACTGACGTTGACTGCACCATTGCTCTGCGGGCCCCTCTGGAACTCCCTGCCTCAGGCAACATGTCTATCCTCATTTAAATAAATTCTTCAAACTTACCATTATCATATATGACCTTTTCTTTGCTTGATGCTTTAACTTGTAATTGGTTGACTTATTTTATCCTGGTATATAATTTGTGTTTTGGATGTTATATACAATCATATGAAAAAGTTTGGGAACCCCTCTCAGCCGGCATTATAATTGACTCTGCTTTCACAAAAAAAATATAAAAGTGGTATGTCTTTAATTTACCAGGAACAGCTAAGTACTGGGATGTTTTCCAAACAAAGATTTTTTGAAAAGCAGTATTTGGTTGTATGAAATAAAATAAAATGTGAAAAACTGGCTGTGCAAAAATATGGGTACCCTTGTGGTTTTGTTGATTTTAATGCCTGTAACAGCATGTAAAACTGATGATTTTAAACACAAAGTTGGTTGGATTATGTTGTTAAGCCTTGAACCTCATAGAATTGTCTGTTTAATCATGAGAAAATGTATTTTAGGTGCCTAAATGCAAGTTGCACTTCTCTTTGACTCTCTGCTGAAGTGAGACAGAATAGGATCATCAAAACAGCTCCCAAAAGATCTTAAAAACAAAGATTATTCATTGTCATGGTTTAGGGGAAGGCTACAAGAAGCTGTCCCAAAGGTTTCAATTGTCAATTTCTACTGTAAGGAACGTTGTCAGGGAATGGAAGGACACAGGCACAGTTGCAGTTAAACCCAGGTCTAACAGACCAAGAAAAGTACAAGAGCGGCATATGCGGCGGATTGTGAGAATGGTTGCACACAACCCAAAGATCACCTCCAAAGACCTGCAAGAACATCTGGCTGCAGATTGTGTATCTGTACATGGTTCTACAATTCAGTGCAATTTGCACCAAAACATCTGTATGACCGGGTGATGAGAAGGAAGCCCTTTCTGCGCCCACGCCACATATACAGTTGCATGGAGTTTGCAAAAGCTCATTTAGACAAGCCAGCTTCATATTGGAAGAAAATGCTTTGGACTGATGAGACAAAAATTAAGTTATTTGGTCTTTATAAAAAGCAGATGTTTTGGTGCAAATTGCGCTGAATTGTTGAACGATGTACAGATACGCAATCTGCAGCCAGATGTTCTTGCAGGCCTTTGGAGGTGATCTGTGGTTTGTGTGCAACCATTCTCACAATCCTCCACCTATGCCGCTCCTGTTTTTTTCTTGGTCTGCCATGCCTGGGTTTAACTGCCACTATGCCTGTGTCCTTCCATTTCCTGACAACGTTCCCTACAGTCGAAATTGACAATGGAAACCTTTGGGAAAGCTTCTTGTAGCCTTCCCCTAAACCATGACAATGAACAATCTTTGTTTTTCAGATCTTTTGGGAGCTGTTTTGATGATCCCATTCTGTCTCACTTCAGCAGAGAGTCAAAGAGAAGTGCAACTTGCATTTAGGCACCTAAAATACATTTTCTCATGATTAAACAGACAATTATATGAGGTTCAAGGCTTAACAACATAATCCAACCAACTTTGTGTTTAAAGTCATCAGTTTTACATGCTGTTACAGGCATTAAAATCAACAAAACCACAAGGGTACCCATATTTTTGCACAGCCAGTTTTTCACATTTTATTTTATTTCATACAACCAAATACTGCTTTTCAAAAAATCTTTGTTTGGAAAACATCCCAGTACTTAACTGTTCCTGGTAAATTAAAGACATACCACTTTTATATTTTTTTTGTGAAAGCAGAGTCAATTATAATGCCGGCTGAGAGGGGTTCCCAAACTTTTTCATATGACTGTACTTGTATTCTTTGTTTTCACTATAAACCAAAGGGTAAGTTATGTTTTGAAAGGTGCTTCATTAATTACATTATTATTATAAATTGACTATAGTGACATATTTATGAACATAAAGCCTGAACCTATGAGTCACAAAAACAAGCCCACTGTAGCGGTCTTTACTCTTGGGTCATTCAGGCTTAATGTATCTTTTAATATACTTATTGTGATGTAGCAACGCGCAGGTCTTTGTCTACCTGTGCTGCATAGCAATGCATCACATGCACACACTTTTGTAAAGCAGATAGAAGGCCTGCCTTCCTCAGGGCCGCTACATACATTTCCAGATAGATATTCAAATTTCCTAGTGGAGTTCTCAATCAAATGCTAATTAAGTTGTTCTAAGGGCCCCATGGCTATGTAGTTGATAGAAGTGTTATGTTGTGAATACCTCATGTAAATGTCCAGTAAGTAACCTGGAAAGGTGAAGAGAGGTCTTGAAGTTGATGTAAACCCCAGGTGTAATGCCTGGAGGCGCGATAAAGCCCCTGTTTGTTTTTCTCTCTACCACTGCAGTAAGCTAAACATTGACTGGCACTATCTAAGCCCCTGGCGATTATCTGACGTGCCAGAGGGCTTCACGCTGCAAAGACTAATTAGTTTCATTAACTTGCACTCAAGATAAAAAACAATTGCTTTCATGTAATTGAAATGCTGATTTTCCTATCCCTCAGCTCTCCCTTCACCGATGACTTGTCTCGTTCTTCAGCGGCTGCTTCACCTGTACCCCGACTCCTGTGTACTTGGGCTTGATCTCGCCTTCACCTGTCTCTTAGCCTTTTCCTCTAATTAATTCTGTAATACACTAACACATCATCAGTTATGTGGGCTCCGGTGTGCTTATTTCTGTGGTGTCCCATTCCATTCAGTGTTCTGAGCAGCAGTGTGCTAGTGCTTGCTAAATAGACTCACAGATGCACATTCCTGTAAAAGCCTAGCATATAACAAAGAACCCTTGGTTATCATGGCCAGGCTTGTACAGATCCCACAGGAGTCTGCGTGCTTTTCTCCCTTGTGCTGACAAAAGAAAATGGATTTTTTAATACTTTAATTATGGTGCGATAAACTTTTGCTTGTGGTGTTTCAGCTTAGCTGTCCATAGGGAGAGCCTGCCACTCAAACAGTCCCCACGTATGATGCCATTCTCTTCTTATATCACTGTTAAATTACCATTGTGTTCATTAATCAGCGATGGATCAGCATTTCCTGATTATAAATAGGGCAGACGGCTAATTGAATCAACGACCATGTTATTCTCATGTTATTAGATCATGTATGATCAAATGTAATTATCGTCACCATTATCGTCGCCCGTCAACACCCCCTGCTAGCAACTCCATCACTAATCAGCATCATCATTACCATCTTCATAATGAACGGCAATACAAAGTTGCCGGATCCGCAGCAGCAACAGAAACAACATGGTAGCTTATGTTGTTAACAGCCTCTTCATAATCAAACGTCAATTTTCATTCAACAGGAATTCCACACGCATCTAGTCACGCAGAGAGCATGAAATGTGTGTCCTAGACTTAAAACACGTGATGAAGTGCTTATCGACTGAGCTCCTACTAGCAATGGAGCTGTAGTCAAGGCCAATGTTTCCTCTTTTATAATGCTTCATGGCCAATGAATAGTCCGAGGTCTGAATGTGTAAGTGTTTAGGTTGCATATTACCTGATGTACAAGCATTCAAATGTCGGTATTTCAGTCCATTGCGGAGGTGAACCAGCTCGTGTAGTCACCACGGCAAGAGAGTGAAGAGTCTTGTGTTTAGAAAAATATGTCGCGCAGCTCTTTCTTTATTGTGTTGCATTCTTCCTCTTAAACAGTGGGCTACACTGTGTCCCACAGCTATGTCACAATAGTTACGCAGCTACCGTGATCGTTGCCTACCAAGTAAAGGCATACTGTAAGCAGTGGTGACACAAACCAGATCTAGGGTTACCGTACCCTGACGAACTGAACCGAACACTGTGGAAACTATATAAGTACAGCCTCAGAGCTATTAGCTTGGCTCTTGTGCTCACTGATTAGAACCAACCAGCTCCCACCTCTTCTCCTGAATGTATATGCTCTCTTTATCCACTCTCTTCTAACAGGAAAGGACATTGTTCACTATATGGTAACAAATTTGCAGCTTTCTGAACCAAACATCCACAACTCCACTTACACTGCATATATTTGACCCTTTTGCTGCGCTCTTTAGTGCTTGCGGGCTTCTGGTCTTATTGAACAAAAACAGATGAGGGATGACGTGTGTCATTTTGTTTGGTAGTTTTTGAAAAGGGACACGCACCAGGGTTTGACAGAGAGAAACAGCAGGAACGGCTTGGGCCTGTTTGCCCTATAAAGAGATATCGGATTTTTTGACCAGAGGGGTCCGTGCCCATCATTGATGACCTTTTCTAACACATAGACTGAATGCATTTTATTGAGGCTGCGCTGTCAAACCTCTTGCTAGCCTAGGGATGCTTTGTTCTCTGAAGTGTTAGGGCTGCATAAATCAAAGATTGAAAATGTTTTGATATCTCGCCTTTTAATAGCAACACAGAAATAAAAGTATAGGCCTGAATAGGAACAAAAACAGCGGCTGTGCTGATTCTGACATTCAGAATGTATAATTGGCCAGTAGCTAGTGGCTATACAAAGTTAAATATGTAAACAGATTATTTTGGTATTTTACAGCTAAAGTGCGTAACTTTTTCATATAAATGAATGTCTGTTACATTCAAGCCATTGGATGTAGGCTATTAGCAGCTTCTTTCAATTTGTAAGATAATAACAAGTTAATAGTCTTCAATAAATACCTTAATAGTACATTGTTCAGATTCCATTGTAGGCATTCTAGGAGGCCAGTTGGAGAATTTTGTACTTGCTATATGTACTGACAGGAAATCTTTCAAACTGCACTCTTATTAAACTGCATTGAAATGACAACCGTTTCACTGTTCTTTAAGAGTTTGTCCAAGGGAAGCACAACTTCTTCAGCTGACAAGAAATTAAAAAAGAAAAAATCTGCGTGGCAAAATCCTCTGCAACACTTTAAACTTTTGGAGCAGCTTTCATGTGGATTTTGGAAGCCGAGCGTATACCGCAAGTGATTATGTGCCAGGAATGATTATGGGTTAATGCGAAGAGAAAGTGACAGTAATAAAGCACCGCAGGATGAACAGACAGGACTGACTGTCAGGCAGAGAGCGAGACACTTCCTCCCCTCGCTGAAGCATTACTTCCTGAATTTCCATTTCAATCACCGGCAGCCCTCCTGGGAGGCACCCGGGCTCCGGGCTGGGTGGGAGGAGTCGAGCCCCCTCATTGCCAACAGTGGTTACTATCGAGCGGAGCACAGCCTGACGTCTCCTGCGTCGTGCTCCTTCTGTTCTGCCATTCTCCTTCACACCTGCGAGGAACTATTCAAAGTTTTGCAAGCGGCACACAATCTCCAGCCTCTCCATCCTCCCATCTCGTTATCTCTCGCTTCCCTTTGCGAACATTTCACTATCTTTACGCACGATGAGATATCCTATCACCACGTTTTTTTCTTCTCTACACAGCTACACATAGAAGTAGCAAGCCAATTGTTAAACTTTTGCTTTTACACTTTTTTCCCAGAGTCATCACTATACTAAGTGGAAAATAATTGAATGCAAACTGTAAGGACTGCTCAGTAGAATATTGTCTAGCCCCGGAGCCCTGTTTTCTTCACAGCTCACAGTCACGTGTCATTAGAGATGGTCATTACACATTATTATCTCCTGGCCTTGTAAAATGAAGATCCTTTTCTTTCTTTCTTTTTTCACGGGTTGTAATCCAGCCATGTAATCTGGGTTAAAAGGTGTCTGCTGCTCCCCTAAACAATAAAGCTGTCTCCCTCTATGTATCCGAGTCGCGTTGCATGCCTGACTGCGCAGAGGAGTCGAAGCAGCATTTTCTTCTGTCTGTAAGTGGGATGCACTGATGCTCACTGACATAAATAGGTCCTGCATATTTGGTAACACATTGCGTGGATATATTTGGATGCCTTGCAATAAAACCTCTATTTGCTCTCTCTCTCCCCCACCCCCTCTCTCTCCTTCCCTCTGGGGTTTTATATAAGGCTATCAGGACTGAAGTGTTTCTATCTCTCTGTGCAAATGAATTGTAGTGTTAGAACTTCTTAATATTCCCATTGTTTGTTTGTTCGGGGACAGCCGCACATAATATCCTCTTGAGAACAGACGTGCTTAAGAAGAATGGGGATAAAGTGATCAGGGGAAAATTAGGCTAGGGTAAGTGGTCCTCTGTCTCTCTCTTTCTCTCTCGTTATGTCCAATTCTCTCTCCCCGTGCGCTGTCAATACTGTAAGTAAGACAAAAGGGCTGTTTAGGTGAAATACAATAAAGACATTTCTGGCTCCGGGCAAACCGGCCTTGGGATCGATGGTCGTCAGGCATGTTTTCCCGTAACTAACATACATGAATAGCATTCGAAGATGGATCTGTAGTTAGTCACAAGGATTTCTTTTTTCCTCCCCATGATTTGAGTCCAGCCATGCATGAGGAGAACATTATCTCGTTGAGCTTTGTTCTGCTCCCTATACGGTTAAGGCTGGAGATTAAGGGCATCTTGGAAATGTCAGAGAGGTCGTTCTTCACATTGATGCGCACATTACATTGGATTACTTTGGTTTGCCATAGGAGTCCGGGCAATGGTATCCAGCAGCTCATCTCATCTCATGAAAAAAACAAACACATATTGATCTATCTCTAACAGACTAAATATAAGCTCAGGCACACAAACAATGAGAGACAGGAGATCTTCCCTTCTGGCTCCATCAGCTATATAGGGTTTTAAACAGAGTTACTTTTGCCAGCTTTGGATACATTTTTAACTTGTACGTATATAGGCCTACCTTATATTTAGAATAGAATGTTTTTGTAATTACTTTGCCACGTTGTCATAAAATACCAAAACAAAATACCACGTTACACTATCAAGCATTACCTTTGTTTAAAATACATTTAAATAAACAACATGTCGCTATAAAACTAATTTTCACACTTGCAGTCCATAGCTGAAGAATGCTTTGCCAAAACAAGTTGGCCTCAGGAGTGAAATCAACATCAGAGAGGACAGGCTGAAATATACAAAAGGCTACCAGACCTATTGCCTTTGAAACGTACTGTACGAGAAAATGTGCGTGGTTAAAAAAAAAAATCCAAATTGTGTTATACAATCGTCTCTCTTGCAAAACGTTTTTCTTTTCAATTGGTAATGATGCAGGGCCCGTTTCGGAAATGTGCCCGTTTAGCCACTTGGATTTTGATACGCGTCTATTCATGTTGTCAGCGGAGCACTCCTGCCCTTTTACTACACTTCAGAAACAGTTTTTTCACAGTTTTCTACAGAACCACTGCTCCAAATAACTTCCCACTCTAATTTGCACTCATCTGCAAAACATCCGCTGGCGCACTCTTTCTCATTTTCACAAGCCCGTGCATGCCCCTCTTGGATTTTGATGTGCTACTTTGCGCTTTTTATGGTAGCGCTACTCTCTTGCACCAACGTCCAGCTGGCTTGACGGGGTTTTCACAGTTCTCTACAGAACTGCTGATCCAAACAACACTGTGCAATGCACTCCCTTGGTTCCTCAGCAATACACCCACAAAGTCTGAGGTAGATAAGATAATTGTTGGGGGAGTTATTTGAAAGACAGACAGACATGCTCATACCCCTGCTCTGATACTGATTTGCACTAATATGTTAGCGGCACACTCTTGTCCATCACATATACCAGTGCTCGGATATAGCTGAGTGTCGATTCTGGCTGTTATGGCAGCGGCTGACTTTAATCAGTTATAAAATAAAACTGAACTGAACTGAAGTGTGACGGCAATTTGATTGAATAGATTTAGCGATATTTGTAGGACATACAGACATACGTAGACACACATACAGTCACGTCTCATTTTAGAGTAAGATGATGCAACATACATTTTCCAGCAAGAAATATGCGTTGAACTTAATAATTCACCAAATCAGTTCATCCGTAAAAAAGCTACTCCGCTGTTGAGTTAATTTTACTTTTCCTGAAATTCACAGTTGATACTTGAGTTAATTAATAACACTTTGAATGTTGGCATTAATTCGCACTGCATAATACATTAATTAATGAACTGATGTAGCGTGGATACATGCCTCTTTATTAATATTATTTATTAGTATTTAATGATGTTCAATATGTCTCTGGTTTGTTTGAAGTGTTTCATCTTTGACCAAGGGGTGTTGTCATACTGAATAGCAGTGTGTCACTGTGTACTAACCACACTGTTTAGAACATGTCCTTAAAACTACAGAGAGGTTGAACCACACAAAAATATCTCAATCTCCAGTGTTGACGTGCTTTCATTCTAAATGTGTTAATGCATGTTATGTTTTAAAGGCCCACTCGCAGAACATCAAAAGAATCAACATTTTTCAAAAAAGGCTTGATCAGCAAGACTGTGGCGCTCATCTTCTTTTTACTAATATGCAGTTAAAAGCTAGCCTGGCTCCGCCCGCCTACCTACTTCCGCCCAAATTTAATTTTCCCTTCAGTAGTCAGTCTGGTGGTGGGGCGTATTAGTGAGATTTTTCCGAACAGACTTCTGAGTATCCAATCAGCGAACAGAGGAAGTGGCTGAGAACGACTCCAGTTTCAGTTGAATGCTGCGTTCCCTTACGCTCGGAACTCGGAAATTTCCGACTTGGTAGTTCCGAGTTCCGACCTGTCTGTGTTCCAGTGCATCTGCTCTGGAAAGTATGGACGCCTACAACCTTTCTCATCCAAATAACTAAACGTTAGGCTCTAACAAGTTACCGTTGCCAGGTACCGGTAGATCCATAGACTACAATATGTAGTGAAGTCGGAAATTTCCGAGTTCCCTGAACGCACCGTCAGAAGCCGGCTCACGACCAAACGTTATGCGATTGGTTGGCTAATCCAGAGTGGCACTGAGCAGATCCAATAGTTTTAAACTTCAACAGACACCCGCCTCCAAGTGAGTTAACGTTTGCCAATTACAGCACTTCCAGACCTTCTGTACAAATGAAATGAAGTACGATGGTCTGGTAGCGCCAGGCTAGTTAAAAGCAACATATAAGTCTTGAAATGCTCAAACACAAATGCACCATCTGCTTAAATCACAAGTCCACATGAAAGAAATACATGGTTTGATTTAGGTTTTTACTATTCAAAAGCAAAGCAATATACAGCAATTGCCTATCTCAGTGTGCAACAAAATACTCAGTCTACTGGCATCCGTCTTCAAGTCAACAGCAGTGAGTAAGTAGCTTTATTTTTCTGTTCTTGTCATGTCAAGTTCATTGTGTTTCCATACATCCATTGTGCTGCTCGTATTGTAGATTCTTCAATGGGCTACTGTGTTTTTGTGTGCACATTCTGTGTGCCAACATGCTTATAAAATACAATCGCTCTGTTTCTTTTCTTTTTCTTCTGGCGACAGAAGACATCTTAATAAAGCAAGCAAGCGTTTGATGTGTAAAAGCGCATTCCAGACATGTAAATAGAAAGATATCTGCTTCTCAGCGTCTGTCTGTCACAGTTTTGACTTGTCATCAATGTTCTTCTTCATCTGTGCGCGCTCCTCTCTTATGTACCATTCCCTCGCCGCCTTGACAAGAAAGCAAACTGGCAAGTGTAGCCCCAGGCAAAGCAAGTGAGCCTTCGTTTACAGTAAAAGGTTATGCATGTGTGCTCCCACTGATGAAGAACTTATTGACCTGACTATGACAAAGAAAGCAGCCGAATTATTGTAAATTATTCAACTGTTCTAGGTATGTTCAGTCTTTGTCGGCCTTGTAACAATTTAATGGTTAAGATTATAAAAATAGGATTATTTTTAATTGATAGACAAGCTTATGTGTATTCATGAGCACACATATTTGTATTGCAGAAACACTGACATCCATTGCCATACAGTACAACAATGGCCATACATTCATACATGCCATGCAAGCTTAAGCGTTATAATATTCAAATCGATGAGACAGACTGCAGCAGTTACTCAGACTTTTAGTCACAGAAAATGTTTGAAGAATAAAAAAAACATTTTGTTATTAAAGTGTCATTATTCCATTAGGCAGAAAGGCCCAGCCTTCAATATTATAAATATTAAACACAGCCATCTCACTCTTTCTCTTTCTCTCTCTCTCTCTCTCTCTCTCTCTCTCTCTTTCTCTCTCTCACACACACTCTCTCACTCACACACACACACGCACACACACACACACACACACACACACACACACACACACACACACACACACACAACTCACTACTGACATTTAAAAGAACATGAGTGAAAGGAAATTGTTGTACATTTCAATTCAGAATATCCTGTCTCATTCATTGCCGTCTTTCTGTACACACAACTTTCAAGGGACTGAACTGCAGAACACACCGGGTAAAGCTTTATACAACCTCAACCTCATTATATTTCTCTGATACCCGTCACAAGTTTAGATATGTTATACTGAAAAAGAATGTGTGTGTGTGTGTGTGTGTGTGTGTGTGTGTGTGTGTGTGTGTGTGTGTGTGTGTGTGTGTGTGTGTGTGTGTGTGTGTGTGTGCGCGTTTGTGCGTGTGTATGTGTTTGTGTGTGTGTGTGTGTGTGTGCGTGCGTGCGTGCGTGTGTGTGTGTGTGGGGCCTAAAGTACAAAATAACAAGCACATACGTGTGTCTTGTGCCCTTGGATTTGCTTTGAAGCACTTTTTGCTGTAAAACACCGCCTTTAGAAATAGCCCCGCATGAGCAGAACCCCCTGTTGGGCAATATGAAAACCCTCTAAAGGTCACCGCCAGCCAAAAGCTCCCTCCCAACAGAGTCGCCACTCTGCGCTGTTGTTGCTATTCCACCGCTGTTTACTTCATAACACCAAAACATTTGTTCATTTCATTTGTGGCTTTTAGAGGAACTAAATATCCTGGAGATATTTAGCCCTTTTCAATGTCTGTATCCTACATTACATGAACTCATTAAAGATACATGATCCGCATCGCAGCTTTGGCTGTTGGATAACTGTGTTTCTATATCTCCCTCTCTCTGCCATCTGACGGAATTAAAAAGTTGTTATTAACATGACTAAATCCACCCTCCAGGGGATTTGCATGCCCGCAGTATGATGGCAACTTGTCAGTATACCCTAATCAGTGGCCTATGTATGTATATGTACAGTGATGTATTTTTAGCAGTGTGGTGTCACATTAAATGTACCATGAACTGCATGTACAATAGTTAGTATAAATCCTAATCTGTGTGTTGGGTTCACAGTAGCTCATTTTATAAAGCTGATGGGAAAGAGTCGTAATTTTATTTATTTATGAGGCACATTTAAATACAGCAAATGTTGATCAAAGTGTTTCCCAGAGAAATTAAATATTAATTTGGCTAATTAAAATGAAAATAAGGAGACACATAGCTCAACAGGTTTACTAGACCAAATGAAAGCTTTTATTAAGCCATGGTAACTTTGGGGATTATTTGTCAAAATATGGGTCTGAGATAAGATTTTTTATGTGGCAAACGATAGGAAAGACCTGACAGCGAGAGGAGTGAAGTAATAAACAAGACTTAAAGTCTACAGCCATGCTTGGCAGCAAGGCACAGCAGTGCTTTGAGCAAAGTGGATGTCTTTAGTGTTTGGTCATAAACCAAAGTACTGGACAAATTAAACTATGCTGATTGCACTATATTTTATGTTAAAGGCTCTCAAAAGTAACTTTCAATTCAACCTTGATGTGGACATGTATGTCTTTACTAGGGGTGTGTACGTGTACACAGGTAGTAAACCATAAACGTTTAGGAAAAATCACTGTGCTTATCCTTATTGTAGATGGTACAATTTTTCACCTAATAGGTGAAACATTTGACTGGTGGTGGTGTTTGATTAATATTTGCAGGAGTGCTGGATCAATCGACCAACCATCCACGATCCTTGCCCTCCCTAGATCCATTTCGCTAGGGTGAAACAGTTGCTAGGGTCGCAACTATTAACAGACATGGAGTACTAAAAGTGCAATTACAGATTGGCCTAGCTTCATCATCAGTCAGTGTGTGTGTGTGTGTGTGTGTGTGTGTGTGACATTTAAAGAGAGAAAGAGAGAGAGAGAGAGAGAGAGAGAGAGAGAGATCAGAGCGAGGGGCAAAGCGAGAGTACGAGACTCCGATTTCAGTATTGATATCACACATTTCACACATCAGGCACCGCACTGTCTGAACACTTTACAAGAAGCCCCTTGCAGCAATAAAGCCTCTCGTCTATGCCAACAGACACTCATTCCGTCGTCCAATCAATGACAGGCTTTTTTCTAATTGCTTGAAGAGCTTTAGCCGCACCTGAGTGAGTGATAAAACTATTGCTTCTGACATCAATTCAAAGCAAATAACTCCATCTTTATTCATCACATTTTGGTGATTGTTAACATGCCCTCTCCCAAACCTTCTCCCTATAAGATCTTGGGTCAAAGGTGCAAGATTAAATGTTTAAAGAGCACCTATTATGCTTTTTCAACTTTGAAGACCTATGAACGTTGTTATAATGATTTATAGTCATGTTTAACCATACTAAAGTGTCAAATAATGACTTACATGCATTTAGACGTATTCCCTGCTGATCGTCTGGGGTGGCTGTGCAGAGTGCTAAACACTAGGAACGCCGGTCGCGATTCACTTGTTAAAATTTCTGGGATTTATCTACGTAGATCAATCCGGATTTTCCATGTATGGTAATACTGCAACGTGCTCAGGCGCGCTCCGGCCATGCCCCCACCTGCCTGCTCAAATCTGCCCGTGCGCCGCTGAAAGTGTTCCGGAAGGTAACCAATCGCAACAGAGTGGGGTTGGCAGGAGGGGGCGGAGAAGGACGAAGCACAGTGTTGACAGAGAATGCTGAATGCCCCAGATGAGAGCAAGCATTTCCCGAAAATCTACATAGTTTTTGTGCTGTGATTCGTGTCAGGTTGCTCTATAGGAGTCATTAATGAGAAAGTAGTAAAATAGGAGATCTTTAAGGATTGATATAACAGTGGAGGGCAAGGGAACTCTTCCGACATCAATAATACATGCCCCACTATCGAGGACCATCGCTGCCGAGAGGGACTGACTTGGTACATCATGCCGGTCATCCCAGGTTGCAAGATCCACTAATCTATATTTCAAGAGTTCTCTTGTGCAAGTGAAGCCCCTCTGTTGTTTATGATGAGTTATAAAAGATTCCTTTTTGTTTCCCTCTATACTTTTTTTCAATATTAGTTTTAAGTGCTTCATCAATCTTTCATGCGGCCGGTCTTCCTGCCTTTTGTGTGATGGCTTTGATGTTAGCCTGCACTTTCCCCCACCTGAATCCCATGTATTTTTCATATCTTCCCTGACAAGCGCTTATATGCATTCACAAAATCTATTCCACATTGTATTGTCCTAAGTATTAGATCATGATACTAAAGTGCCCGTCCGTATAAATAATGATAGCATTCGATGAATTGGACGGGGGTACAATTACAATTCAATCAAAACAATCATATAAATCCAGGTAGAGAGCGCCCTCATTTCACAGCACTTTGCCTTTCTGAAAAATACACAAAGCAATTTTCCCAGCACGGTTAATGTTTCTACACTGAAAGTTTTGATAACCTATTACCACCAAAGGGGGATGATCATACTGAGAATATAATAGGCAAATACTGCAGCTGTAAATTGTGCTTTAATTTGTTCGGTTCACGGATGGATGCACCGAGTCCACGCGGTGCCAAGGCAGTGCTCTCGACATGAGGCTCACACAACGGCACTCCGGCTGTTGCGATGTATATATGCAGCGCAAGGTAGGGTCAGGTGGGGGTATCATTAATTAAAAGCATGTGCTCGGCGGAAGCACCTCTCTGCAATGCAATAAAACAAGTTTATAGGGCCCCTCCGCTGCCCACATTCTTTTCCCCCACTTTTCATCTCTATGACAAAATGCCTTCTCCCCGGCCAGAGCATTACTCTCCCGCCCCGGCTGACAGCTTCCAGGATTACGACTTGTGGTGGTGGAAAAAGGGGTTGAGAGGGCTGATAGCGAATGGGAAGTAACGACTGGGGCTCCTCAAAGTCATCATGGCAGCCGTAGATTACAGAGCATCCTCTCCTCTCACTCTTGTTGGCAGGCGGACAGCGGAGCTACAGGGTGCATGCTGATCAGTTTGCTGTGGGAGAGAGATGAGAGAGGGAGGGAAGGAAGGATGGAGGGAAGGACGTTAGGTATCGGGATCGTATGGCCCGGGCCCTGGGAAAGAAAAAGGCCACCTGATCTCCCTACAACATACCCAGGCGCCTTTCACTCACTCTACCCCACTCAATAGGTGGAGACAGGAAGGGATGACTGGAGACTTTGGCACTCTTGGTGTCTGTGTGTGTGAGTGTGTGAGTGTGTTCACAGCTATAGGTTTTCTCACCTCAGCTCCATTATCACTGTCAAAAGTCATTACGTCTGCTGTACTAATCCGTCACATCAGTAACCCCATCTGCGAGTCAGGTCAGCTATAGGCTACTACTGCATGTCCTTTTTTTCTATCTCATTGTCCTTTACGTTAAAGCAAGACTATGCAGTCCTTGATTAACTGCTTGTGTCACTCTTGTTGGAAGTGGTAGTACATTAAATGTGGTCATACTTTTAACAGGCTATTTTAGTGTACCACCAGCCAAGTAGAGAAAAGTCATTAGAGTCAGTAAACTAACCCAGTTATGTCAGCTTTGAAGCAATAATGTTTTCTAACATCATCCACTATAAGCTAGTGGCACCACCAGACCAAAAGCAGGATTAAGCCAGTCCCTCCTCAAGAACCTACAGTGTGGGTTTTGATTGATAGTTCAGCGCCATGCCAACACTATGTTTTGTTGTGATGAGGCCATATCGTGCTTTAATTTGATTCCATACGGTAAATGTGTTAACATTGTTCCATTTACATCGTGATATACTGTTTTGTCTATCCAGCTCTGCAAGTGTGAGCATCTTGCTGACATGTGCAAAAGTAATAAATGATTGTCTGCGCTATAGTACAAATGACTGTTAGTTCCTAGGGATGTCCCCCCAAAACACACTTTTAAACTGGAACTGGTTTGACTTCTGTAAAACCTCTAACATGTTAACATGTACTTGAAAAAGCAAGTAAGATTAGAGGATCGTTGAATATGATTTTGTTGTAATTTAAGATCACACACACAGCCCCTCCTATGTCTTTCTCTCCCTCTGCACACTTTGTGGGTGTTTGACTGAAGGGCGAGCTGAGCACACACACACACACACACACACACACACACACACACACACACACACACACACACACACACACACACACACAGGCAGCGGAGAAGTGATACATAACGCTTTACTTGAGCTAACAGCAACTATATACTCATTACTGCAAGTGCAATAAAATCTTCACAAGTAAAAAGCAAACAGTAAATTGAGCTTCTTATCCAAACACCCGTTAAACAATAACCATTCCATTGTTTTATGGAGCTGTTCATATACCGACATAAACGAAAGAGGATGGTGCACCGCGGCTCATACGCTGCAATAGCTTCCTTTAATGTGCACTCTCTGGTCCTGTGCTCCCACCAAGGTCAGCCTTGTCAAGACAGCTTGCTGCTGGTCAACGGCACAAACTTGCGTGTCAAAGTTCACCACCATTGATTGTCGGAATGAATTGATTGTGGCCAGCCTCTAGCAGAAAAACTCCCACTGCATATTGAATTCTGCAAAGGTTATTTTCCTGTTGCTTCTGCATTCCACCTTTTACTGAAAGGTATATGAAATGTTCCTCTGTTTTTTTTTTCAAAAGTTGCATGTCCTACCCAGCAGGCATGGACAACAACATTGTGTCAGCCGTCTCAGGTAAATTATATACAGTAGTTCACCTATGGCAATGGCAGCGTTTTCAAGTCGCATGCCTGTCACATTCATCAGCACATGATTTTCAGTGGTCCACGGGTTCAGACCAGGCAAGGAAAATATATAGAGGTTATGTTGCTATTTGCCTGACATAGACTAGAACATATGAAAACTGTGTTGAACATGACGTGTGTCAAATTTGAATTGGGAGTCTATTCAGCTGCAGTATGCTGGTGTCCTTCAATCTGTCTATGCTGTCTCTCTCGCTCTCTCTCTCTCTCTCTCTCTCTCTCTCTCTCTCTCTCTCTCTCTCTCTCTCTCTCTCTCTCTCTCTCTCTCTCTCTCTCTATTATCTCTGTTGGCTGTGTCCCTCAGCCTCTATCTGTCTGACTGTGCCTGTCACCCTTCTATCATTCTCCCAATGTCTCCCTCCCCTCTCGATTGGCCTCCTTCACGGCCCCGTTTGGACCTATTTATTTCCTTTTCTGCTCACTCTCTCTCTCTCTCTACCTCTTCTTCCCCCTTTCTTCCTCACTTACCGCCATCATTTTGTCCCTCCAAAAACCTGGCTATCCTCCTCCCTTTGAGCCCTGGCTGGATTAACATACATTACACATTTCACAGTGACTCAGTAATAAAAAGACTGTATTCAGCTTGTTATACTCCGTGAGCCGAAACCAGTATATGGGCACGTCTCCCCCCCCCCCCCCCCCCCCAAGGTCAGGACGGACCCTGAATAGCTCCAGCTTAATTCATTTTGGGGGTGTGCCAGTACTTTGGCATGCCTTCTTTGCATCGCCTATAGTAGGCCAGGTGTTGCTTTTTAGATTACACTGTGGGCTCACACATGCAAAGAGACACTCTGTAATCAGGTTAGCTGAATAAAGAGACACAGCCCCTCTCACCCTCTTCATAAAATTACCGCCATTGTCATTATTCAGGACCGTTTACCCCAGATGCTTTTTGACGAGCACGATTTTGGGGGCTGTGTCCAATTCTCTGTGTGTGTATGTGTTCGTGTGTGTGTGTGTGTGTGTGTGTGTGTGTGTGTGTGTGTGTGTGTGTGTGTGTGTGTGTGTGTGTGTGTGTGTGTGTGTGTGTGTGAGTGTGTGTGTGTGTGTGTGTGTGTGTGTGTGTGTGTGTGTGTGTGTGTGTGTGTGTGTGTGTGTGTGTGTGTGTGTGTGTGTGTGTGTGTGTATGGTATGGGCATTACAGCTTGAGGTGCACCTAGGTTGGGAGTGACAGGATAGCAGAGATGAGGATAGCGAGCCGAATGACTATCACAACATGCAAAAAGACACCATGTCACAACACTCACCCAGACCCTCCATCCCTTTCCTAGACAGGTCTCCCTCCAGAGACATGTGGCAGGCAGCGGAGCATCTGCCATTATCTCCAAATTTAGTTAGGATTCCCTCATTCCCTCGTCAGATATCCGTCTGTCTGTGTTATGCAATCGCCACACAGCAATACACGCGTATATATTACAATTCACGTCGGCGCCTGTCTGCCTATTAAGGCAATCACTCAAGATAACTGGAGCACTTCCATGTCACACCATGACCTCGCCCACCCACGCCGGTAGAAAAATAATGAATAGCTTTGTAGGGAAGACCAGGCACACATCATTAACTTTCATCACAGTGTTTTCCGTGGGTGAAAAGTGAACAATCAATGAGAAATGCCTCATAAAATCAGATCACAGGACAATATCGCGAGTGGAAACACTCACACACACATCTCTGTCCCCTCCTCTCTCTGCCTTGGGAGAGTGGGGAATTGGAATGATTGATATTGGCCTTTAGCTTACTTGAAATTCAAAATAATGTTGAAGTTGAATTAAAAAGTGCATATTTCAAGAAAATAATTTTGTGAACACCGAGGCATGAACGGTCTTATAAGTAAAAGAGATTTGGACCAAATCCTCTCGCATTCATACCTGTAAGATAATTCCTGTTCATTTCAACCGGTATTACTTTTGTAATTTTGTCCATGGCTCCTACAGAGAACCACAGTCTGGGGATAGTCTCTTTTCCACTTGCTTCTGTAACTCAATGCAATCTCTCAGCAAGAATGTATTTCATCTGTCTTTCTGAACAGCATGAAGCACCTTCCTAGGGACAAGACAAATGGGCATCAACTACACTTCAGCACCTGCTATCTGGAATGGAAGTCATTTTCACAATTACTTTTGCAGGTATTTCTTTCATATTTATTTAGTTCAGTCCATATCCATAAAATTAAACAGCACTCTTTTCTGAAATTACCGGCTCCTCAGCAATGACTGAATGTTGTATTGTGTTGATGTGTAAGTGTGTATTGACTGGCAGAAATCATACCACTAGATTAAAAGCATTCTAAACAGCTGATGGTCTACAGTTCTGTGTAACTCCCTGCTCCATGTTGTATTCACTTTATCTTACTCATTTTGTATTTCTAAATATGATCTAGATGCTAAATTTCTTTTCAATGCATACTGTATAATTATGTATACTGGGCAGGAGCCAAACCAGCTTGCCTGGAAGTCTCCAGGTCTAGGCTAATTCCGTCCCCTCGAATCCCCCGTTGGACTGGCCATATTTGTCGAGTCATGGAGGTTAGTGCACAAATGCCTATAGGGTTTAATGGATTTGGTGTTCAGCTGATACGAAAAAAAAACTACCATCCTTGTCTAGACTTGCGAAGTGAACCATTCAACATCATTTTGAGAAAGTCTCTGTTACCAGGCTATATTTTTGTTACTAACCTTTAAAATATCAATGGGATTTTGATGTCTCTGGAACTGATCTAAGAATGAAGACCAAAAAATGTCTCACTATATTGGTGATACTCTTTCTTAATGTTTTTGACTGTTTGACTTTAGTCAGCAGTGTATAGAGAAAAGAGAAACATGGGGGAGAGATATATAATCTTTCAGAATAAAACCATGGATATTGCATTCATTTAGTTATGGTTAGGATTAATCTGTGACGCGGTACCGGGGAAGCCTTCAATTAATAATACTTACACCCTTGCTTTCTGTCTGAATGAGTGAACAATGACAGACACTTCAAGTTCATCCAAACTGTGATTGCGGTTGTGTGTGTCATGAATGTGTCAATGTGCAATGTGCATAATCTTTAACTGATTTCTAATAGTTTTAATCATTCTTCATTTAATTGATCAACTTTTGTTGCTGTACACTGTAGGCTTTCTCTGGATTTTTCTCAAAAAAATAATTGAATATTTTCTATGATATTTATGTTCCATGTTCATTCCTATCTTCCTTTTCCCCACTGATTAACCCTAACAAAACCCCATCTTACGAAACACTGCCAGGTTGCTTGAGGTGGGCATCGCTCAGCTAGAGACGCTCATCTGCAACATTAAGCCTCATTAAACCTCAGGATGTTCACTTGATGCCACAGATTTCCTGCAGCTCCTTCCCTTTCCCCAGCACACCTTGCAATCGCATGAGTCAACACCAAGGAGCACCCGGGGATTTGTTTAGCTAATGCAAATAAATCGTGTGAAAAATCTTTTTTTGCAGCTAAGCATTCTTTTATTGTTGAAGGGTTGTTGAAAGGTCACTCTATCAACCTTAAAAATACTATAATAATAGTTTTAAAAGATGCTATACATTTTAGTTATTGTGGCAAATATTTGCTACATAAGCAAACTGGCTTATGCGTCATGAATTATGTACATAAGCACAGGATCTGTATGCAAACACCACACACCCAAAGTAAAGCTCAGTTTATTGGTTTTAACTTTGCCCAAACAAAGTATTTCTTCTCCTTGCCTATGCAGTGACCCAAAGTTATCAGCTGACAACCAGACTGGATAGGGGAATTTAAGATGAATAACACAAAGCAGCTTACACACAATAACACAAAAGGTCTTCTGAATGTGGAGAGGCGCTGTCAGCACTTTAGCGAGAGGCAGAGACGGTGTAAATCATAGATCAGTTCATTAGCAATTATGCAAAATGGCACTGATGGATTTACATTGGGGTCAGAACATTACAGAGCGCCCGCAGGATCCTCACTCTCTACTTCTACAACATTGTGAAATGATCCACCTCGCTATATCCTTTTTTGACTGAACATTTAAATGCTCTGTTCCCCTCCTCAGGCACAAGTACAGGCAGTGGCATGCACAGACTCTCTAGGGGTGAGGGGGGCACCTCTTCGAAATACATCTTTTCTGCAGAGGCAGTTTGGGGTCTGGTTGTGTGCCGTCGCCGGATTGTGAACCAGTACTTTGTGTTTCAACAGCAAAATAATCCGCTGCCTGTAGGAATTATTTGCTAGTCTAGAACCAAGAATCGCTAACATTATTATTGAAAATAATCATCTATAACCAATATGTAAAAATAAAAAATCGTTAGCTGCAGCCCTAGTAGGCCCATGTTAAAAAAAACAGTCATATGTGAAGTGCTATGAACAAACGCACAGACCTGTGCTTGCAGAGACATGACCATATAAGTCCAGCTCACTGTTACATCAGTGTAAGCCAGGGTTTGAAAAATCCTCCTGAAACACCAGCAATGAGCCAACCAAAAAATACTTCAAATGTGCGTACCGTATTATTTGATGCTTTGGTATATTTTAACACAGCTATCTGACATTATTACATTATTTATAGTTCAGAAAAGATTGCAAAGCACAATTGTTCCTTTGGAACGGCCTTTGGCAGTTGTAGAGGCCATCATCTCATGTTGCTCCTGTATTTCTATATCAACAGGTGTGAATTTCATTGTAAATATGTGCCCTGTGATGAACTGGCAACCTTCCAACCAGCCTTTTGCCCAAAGCATTGCGATAAAAGGGCTCTTACAAATCCTGAATAGGAGGCTTAGCAGAGAAAGACCCAATCAAAGAAAAGCGCTTATCATTTTACACAATCAATGATAATGTGCAGCACAATACGCAACACACCAGATATGCCACAATTAGGGTATAAAGCATTGTTCCTGTGTGATTTGTGTCCCAGTTAAAAAGCCTTTTTGTGACAATGGGGGTGTGTGTGTGGGGGGGGGGGGGGGGGGGGGGGGGGGAGTAGGCTGCCAAGGTAAATAAAATATAAGCGACTTTGGGTAATTCACTGACCATTTATTTTACTAGTGACAGTTTCTCCTCACACTTTTAACTGCTGCAAGTCACATTTATTCCCAGGTCCGTGTTTGATTAGGATTTAGTTATTGAGGACACGCTGTCACCTGTATCTGAACTCCAACGTGTTATATCATTCAGCCGCCCTGAGGGGATGTGTGTATCATTGTCTGGATCAGACCTGTCCACTGATGATTGGGTCATGGCTGTGTTGAAGCCCTCACTGAGTTTTATTTAAAAAAAAAATTTCGGAGCAGCAGTCCGTTCCATATAAGGTCGAGTAAAGGTGAGTCACTAGTCTCTTTGGCTCTGGTGTATAGTCTGCTTTACTACTGTGCGAGAAGTGTATTCTGCTCTCTGTTCTCACTCCACCAGACAAGAATGAGTGTCACTCCCCCGAGATGAGCTGTCATGGGCAGGAAATGGGCTATGGGAGCGGCAAATGCACACTTTCCACAGCCACACAGTCCAACAGCTGACACACACAGAAATGTGTAAAGAAATGAATGGACTTTAGAATTGAAACAGCCAAAGGTGATGGATCTTCATTAGAAAAAGGTTCAGCTGAAAGTTTTGTTTATTAATCAAATCTTGTGGTGGGTGTTTATTAGGCATGAAATAGATTCTGTTTTTCAGAGTTGAACATCCGGATAGAGCTGGAGAATTACAGTTGCACACCTGGATAATTCTGTAATGGCAGTCAGTACATTTAATTACATTGAACACATTTCAAATGGGCTGGTCTCCCATTAAGAGCATGTCATTTGGTTGCAACGTCGCTGGTTCGATACCAGACGGTCACCTGTGTTGCACGTCATTCCCATCTCTGTCTCCCCACATTTCCTGTCCACCGCTACATCTTTGATTGACTATTAAAGGCAATAACTGCCAAGAAATATTCTTTAAGAGATTATATTTGATTCAATAGGCCCTATTATTTGTGTTTTGCACTTAATCACTGACTGGCACACGTCTGAGATGGATGGGTTGAAAGACAGACATTTTGCATAGCATTAATTTTGAGCGTTTGTGATCATTCAATTCAACACAGAACTGCCTTATAAAATGCATTCTATTATCAGTGATGGCTTAAAGCACCTGTAAAACAAAAGCATCTAGGGGGAAAAAAATGGATCCAAAAAATCCTGATAACTTTGGAACATTAAGTCATCGTGTTTGATATGATATTAAACCTTTTGTTTGTTACACGTCACATAGATGTCTCAGCTGGAAAGATGGTCCACAATCTATGTTAGGATCTGTTTAAAGGGGACCAAATGTTTTGTATTGCATTCCCAGATAAGTGTGGTTCAAACACTGTGTCCGAAAAATATGAGGCAATGGTGCTTCCTTATACCTTTTCCAGGTATTTTCTCTTTCTGTTGGTGAGGATTTCTTATAAGAAGACAGGAGAGATTAAGGGTGTATTCACACATGCCGTGTTTAGTTCGGTTGAAACGAACTCAGATGCACTTCCGCCTTCGGTGCGCATCTTTCAGACATGTGTGAATACAGCAATCGCACTCGGGGGCGGACCGAGACCCAACTGAAGAGGTGGTCTCGATGCGCTTCCAAACGCACTCTGCTGCAGTTCGTTTGTGGTGTGAATTTGTCCGGACTCGATCCGACCCAATTGCAGGAAGCACTGTGTCTTTTATCTTTTAATAAATCGCCTTCAGCTTCACAATAAGGGAAAGTGTTGTTGTCGCCATTGTTAGGAAGATTAGTTGTGGTTTGACTGGCAGCCCCGAGCGAATATATTATATTTGATAGACATGACGCGTAAACATGCTGATGTGTTCAGCGATCAGATGAAGGAGAGGGGAGCGTCTCCATCACACAGTGACAACAGGTTCACGCTGCGCTTTGAAGTGCGTGTTTTTATTTTGCTTCCCATGTTATGGGACCGTCAATACTATCCCCGTGTCAGTTTGGTGCTGAGCCGCGCCGAACTCACACCCAGCTGACACACGGCTAAATCAGCTGTGTGTCAGCTTGAGCCTATTCCTCGCGAGCCGCGCGTCCAGCAGCAAAAATACAGTAAATATTATGTTTCACATAGGCTACAAGCCACACATTGACACAGGCCTACATATTATAACCATATGAAACAACAATAATTTTATGTTTTTTTATTTTATTTATAGGCTAGATGTAGGCATATATATTTATTTATTATTCTTAACCCCATATCGTATCAGTTATATATTTCGCAGTTTTCACTTCGTGCTTCCTGCTTCTCTCCAGCCCAGAATGTCTGTCCAATGAATGAATGACGTCAGATCATGTGTGGTTTTACTTCTTAATGCTGGCTCACTTGCAAAAGGGGCAATATGAAAGTGGACCACATCAAACAAAAAAAATTTAAACTCTATTTGGTCTGGACCAAAGCAAGTGAAGTAGCGGACTTTCCCTGTGTGAATACACCCTAAGAGAAATTCTGCTGTTGGCAGGCGGGTATTGGAGGGGGTTCCCCTGTGTGAGGACAAGTCATTTAACTTTCCAGCTTTTGTGCACCATCGCTACCCTGCTGTCAATGGCTTCCAAGACTTTGTCACCAGCTGGCAAGGTGGAGCATCCAGAATAGACTGGGTGATATTAGGATGTTGCACCAGAAACAGGCTTTGCCCTCTGTTTACTAGACACACTGAATGGCACAAATCCAACCAGGACACCAAAGCAGATGGAGCTGTGAGCACGACCTATCCGTCTCGTCTGTAGGGAAGTTGTGTTCAGTCATGGCTGTCTTGTACAGACAGTGGTCCAAGCCAAGACACAACCAATGGCTCAGGTGATGCTGTGGGCCAAACTATTTATATGGTACTAGTAATACGCTATTTTTTTGAATGAAGGGAGGGAAAACTAACTTGCTACCAGTAACACAACCATAGTTAGGATTGTATTCACATATCTCACTATCTCTTCATCCTGTGGCTGCAAGGAAGCAGGGTACAGCTAGAGCAGGGGATTGTCTGTGAGCATTCTGGTCAGAAGCAAGAAGCCCAGCAGTGTGTCGTCATTTCGTGCTGCAAGAGAGAATCTAGACCTGTTTCCCTACATTTGAATCTCCACTTTGGATGAATGTGTGCTGCCAAAGAATGAAGTATTTGCCTCCCTTTGAATAGTATAAGACATATGTAAATATAATTCCAGCAATGCAATATTTATGTCAGGACACAAAGGTTGAAAAATTGAAACAAACTTAAAGCAAATGGTCAATGAAAGTGCATTCATTTCTTGACTGTTTTGCTGTATACAGTATATGTATGTGCATGCATGTACAATAACTTGCATATTTGCTCATAGATTCATTTGCACATTTGTATAATGTATGTGCTGCATGTGGATTTATATATTCAAGAACTTGTGGCTGTGTATAAGTACTGTATGTGCTCTGTATCGGAGCAGGAGAAACGTGCACTGGAAGCAGAGTGGTGGAGGCGAGGGCAACATGACAGCAGGCTTGGCTTGTTCAGCTGGTGACCCCACTCATCACCTACCTCCAGGCTCTCCCTCTTCCAAAAACAATAGAATCTTTTACTCTGCCTCTCTCTGCGCCACCGCTCTGAGAGGGCTGTGGATTGGCAGCTCCCCAAAAAAATGCAAGTTTAATAAAGTGCCTGTGCGTGGGAGAACCGGTACATATGGCAAATGTAAAGTCATTGAATAACTGCTAGGTTTCGCACCATCCAAGCATTTGAAACATTCAGATTTGTTGAAGCTCTGTATTGGTGTGGGAGGTGCGCATGGCAGGGGATCATTTAAGTCATACATAAATTGTTCTTTAATGTAAAGATTATGCCGTATTGCCATTCCTTTATTTAGTACAACTGAGATACTATTCATAACAAGGAAAAAGTCAAATGGATATCTGACAGTTTAATTACATCGAAGTTTGAAATATACCCACGTGTCGAGCCTGAGATATAATCATCAATCCATTATGCTGTAATGGAAGTTGAATGGCAAGATACCTGAAGCAACACATGACTTGTACTCTGCCAGACCAACCTGGTATCACGCCGAGGCGTCACTTCCAGACGCATGGACCGGCGGCTCTATTTCACGCCTTGCCTGACCAGGGCGGCTCTATTACACACGCGCACCTCCCGCCGTCCAAATGAACGGAGGAATAGTCTAAATTAACGGAGGAATAGCACCAACAGGGGCCGACATGTTCTCCCAGGAATAGCACGACACTATCTAGCTGCAGCCCCCTCGGTGGTTAGGGTTAGGGCAAGGGGACAGGGAGAGGTTATAATATAGATAAAACATTGACGGAAAACGGCGGCCGCCATTTTGACTACGGGCGGCCGCGAAAGCGGCCGCCATCTTGACTACGGAGGTGCGCGTGTAATAGAGCCGCCCTGGTCAGGCAAGGCGTGAAATAGAGCCGCCGGTCCATGCGTCTGGAAGTGACGCCTCGGCGTGAGATCAGGTTGGCCAGACACATGGCCTATGTAAGCTACTTCCGTAGGGAGCTGCTATGTATGTGCTGCTTTCAATTATATATTACCCCCATGCACTCTGCTATTTGCCCTTAAAGGTCGAAACTAACATCTTCCTTAGGTTCCCTCGGATGCGTTTGTGCTGTAAATGAACTACAAGAGATGAAGTGATGCGCTATTGTTTGATACTTTAGAATACGATAACTTAGTTCACACATGTGTTGCCATGTTCACATATTGTTACGTATGCACTATGGACTTCCTGACTCCACAGGACCTCACTGCTGAACTTCCAGTGACACAATGGTAGACAATGCGCTCTGTTCACACCAACTGGACTGCATGGCACAGTCGTAACAATAACACAGTCTTCTAAAATGTCAACCGCTCCATGTAACGAGAGCTGAGTTTGCGCATATAGAGAAAGCTGAAAAAAGATCCAGTCCGATAGAATGAGAGGTGGGGTGGGTAGAGGAGGGGTAGGGGAGGGTGCACAAACACAAAACAGCATAAACATGATAGAAGCACACTGGAATCCAATTTAGGGGCCTAATCAGAGCAACACTAAGGGAGAGGGATGAGCAGAGCTGAGGTGGAACGACGGGTCTGATGAGATTCTGTGAGCGCACATCAGCATCTCTCTCTCGCACTGCGTCACGGATAACATAGAGATTGTATGCTTGGCTCCGTAAATCTCTGAATGGTGGCAAATCTGACACAGTTATTTCATACATAAGGTTCATTGATAAGGATCAGGGATTGGATTTTACAATGTCTGAGAAAAAAGTACAGCAGATTTCTACATTTTGATGTACAACAACTGTTTGCAGGGCCGGGCGCTAGGTGTACCATTTAAGGCCAAGTCCTGGTCACATAGGCCTGGGTTTGACTCCTGCCCATAGTACCTTCTTAAAAATATTCACTCTACTATCAAATAAAGGTGAAAACACCCCCAAAAAAATCAATAAAGACTGATCGCTAGAACAAGTATCAAGTTAATTTTGTAACCCTATTATACCGTCAATATATTTACTTTAAAGGTGGAGTCCGCGATTGTAATCCAAATCCCTTACCATCAAAATCTATGAATATCTCCATACTGTCTGCTATACCTGTCAGTAAGGTGTGCACTGAAAAAGTCTGCTGTTAATACACAGCCCAGTGTCTGTAAATGGGTATGTAAACAAAGAGAGTTGGAGAGAGACCGTCAAGACTTTTCCAACCTAACAGCTACAGGCAGCATTCTTCACATCTAATGCCAATGTTCGGTGCTAATGCAGGAAGCAGTTTTATCTAAACCGTAACCAAAGTTCGACCCTAACATTAACCAAGTGGTTTAGTTGCCTAAACACAAACCATGTTTATTTCCATACATACACTTTCCCTGATAATACCATGGCATTCGCAGATAATACCATGGCATTCGCAGATACTATGGAAAGCAAATTGGTGCAATTGAACATACCAAACGTAAAGCAGGGATTCACTGGTCTGGTCAGGGTGAAATAATAAGAAGCCTGACTATAAGTGTGACAATTGCTCTCTCAACAAGTTAAATGAGGCCAATCCATTGGCACTGATGCCTGGGGTTGAACCTCAGGTCTCTGTGGTGGTAGGTAACTGCTTTGTTTGTGTGAACCATCCTGGATCCCTGATCAATGTGCTATCTAAGTGACTACTTAAGTACATGCTGAAATGACGAGATCCTCCCTTTGTACTCTCAAAGCTTCTTCGTACCTGCAAAGTGGATAAAAGGGTGCACATGTAATGCTAGATTTACATTAGAGCCATTACATGCCTGATGCATCCATGACAAATATACTTTTCAGGATGAAAGTGCACTCCTCCCGCCCATCTAGGTTGTTAATGTATACCCTCTTATTTCTACTTTAAGAGACACATTGTTATTCATTCATTCAAATGATCGGCTCCCTACACACATAAAGAAAAACGAATCCTATAAGTGTTTTTAAGCTGGAAAGTAAAAATGGTGTTCCGGTATTATGTAAATTCAATTCCATATATTTTTCTTGAAAGAAAAATACTCCTTCATCTTTCTTGATGTTGCCACAAGGTCGTAGGAATAAAAGGAAGTCTGGATTTGTCATGGCACTTTCTTTGCTCTCTTATACATTTTGAAGATGACACTGCAATGGGGCTGAGTCAGAGCTGGTCCTGTAACCCTGCCTTAACCTCAGAGAACGCCACTTGTTAATGCTCTTGTAAGTGTCTTTCAACTCTCCTGATGCCGGATCATATTTCATGTTTTTTATTGAAAAGAGTGCACATTTGAGTTCATAATCGCTGCTGCATTACGCCAGGGGCCCATTTCTCTCTCGCTTCCCTGATTTATGTTCCACTGATCCCTGCTCGTGGGCTTGTATGGAGTGTGAATGTAGCTGGTGGCTGACCTGGATATCTCAGAGCATTATACAGCACAACGGGGAGTCTCAGACTTTGAGAAATTGTTTGGACGGGGGCACTAGTGCTGTGCTGTGACTATACATCCATTGTAAATAAGACCTGTGGGCCACACCTCAAGAGGCACGTTAGGGGCTTCAGATATCTATTAGCTCTAACTTATTGTCAGTGACGGAGCAAACCACATAGTGTTGACCCAGACTGTATGTGTTGTGTAGCATTCTCTATCTACTGCATACTGCGTAGTTCTAGTGAAAGGGGTGTGTACTGTGTCTAATGGAGTTAATGAAATGTTGTTGTAGTCAATAAACCATGGGACTTTTATTATATTGTTGTTGTTCTCTTCTACATTTTGTGTGGTCCCTCTGGGGTCCTGCCGATTTTTATATTGTGGGCAGATGGGTGGTTTGAAGGGTCGGGATTGTGTTGAGTAACTCCACTTCGGCGGTGGTTGTTTTCCTGAGTGTAATTTGCACATCAGGGAGAGCGTTCCAGCTGTGATAAAAGGAAACTGATTCATAATTCATGGAGCTGTAAATGAGGGTACAACAAGCTAATGGGCTCTGGGCTCTTATGTAATGACACATGGCATAATAAAATTTAGGGAATATTGCGTGACCACTGTGAGAGGAGCCAGAGTTTTTTTCTAACGAATTCAGAAGTTCTGGATAAACATGCCCAGTTAGCTCCATTTCACTATAAATCTAAATGACCCCCCTCGAGTTGGAAGTGCTTATCGAGAATGTGTTTCTGGCTTTAAAAAGAAATATGAACAATACAGCCAAAGCTAATTGTGAAGTATCCCGGCTTGTTTCATCACCGTCACCGTCGGAGATGGAGACAAATGACACGAATCTCTCGTTTGAAGAGAAACTTAGGACTCTAGCTAGGAGCACAGGTCAGCCATTCTAGCAGAAAATAAATCATTAAAACTGAGCGATAATAGAAAGGTAGACGGACAGATTGGGGAGAGAGGGGAGGATAAACAGATAAAGAGTGGAAGAAAGAGACGGTAATGGCATGCTAAGGAAGCCCAGTGCCTTTGTTCTCGTGCCACACGCAGGAAAAAGGCCACATCAATGATGGTGGCTGTTTCCAGCGAATGACATAAGAGAGAGAGGGAGAGAGGGAGAGAGCTCGAACGGGGAGAGGGAGAAAGTGAACGTAATCCATTTGAGATTCTGGAAAGGACTCAGTCCTCCCTGTCACACGTCCATCCTTCCCAGGAAACACAAAGAGCATTATGCATGAAGCCCAGAAGGTCTCTGAGCACGCACCATGCTGTCGCGCCGGCTCCACTGTACAAAGTCACTCCAAGACCGTTTCTTTATGGATTTTTACAATGCCACATTACACAATAAAATACGTCCGAATCAATGAGGGGTTACGAGGTGAGAAATTCTTACAGCAATCCGCCTTGACCACCTCCTCAGTTCTTTCTATTGAAGAGTGACTTAACAGTCAGTCACCTTTCAGATATGACACCTCTTTTCCCCGTGGGTGTAGCATGAATAAAATTGGAACGGAGCGGTTATAAAAGATATTCAAATGCACTGTGTCCTCTTCTTTTGAAGTCTCAAAGTGCTGTCTGGGATTTTTCACTTTTCTGTGGATTTTTCCTCTTGGGTAGAAGTGGCAAAAAAAACTTCCTTATTCTGCTGTAAAGTTTAGTGAGCAGATGCAAGATGGGGATGTGGCAACCACCCAAACGTTGTGAAGGTGGGTTGTGCAGATAAAGTTAAGAGTTAAACACCCTGTAGGGAGGGGAAATAAAGAAAAAGATAAAGGCTGAATCAGATCATACACAGTACAAGCTGAAATGGCACCTCTGCGATAAAAAAAAATAGCTGGTGAGACAGAGCCACCTTCACCTCCGGATGCATTTTTTACAACACAACTACCGGCACAAATCCGAGTATGTCAAGTAATCTGAGATAAAAAGCAGTCAAAGACCTTAACATCAAGGGATACAGTTCATCGCCTTTCTCTGTATCCATCCGCACGTCTGCACACAATAGAAAACGTGTTCATTTTAATTCCCTTTCATGTCCAATCCTTTTATGATTTTTCCTTCATTCAAATATTATCTGAAAGACATATCACAGTAGAGACTCCTTAGCTTTAAAGGGCGAGAGAGCATCACTCAATATGCAGTGAGACGTGGGTAAATCCAATTTGATTCTAGTTAAAGCTATAGTGTGTAACTTATGTTGCCCCAATAAGGAATTATGCGTAATAACAACAACGCTGTCGGCGCATCTACATGAAGTAAGCCATCGGTGATCACGCATGGATTTTATTCCTTCTGCTGTATGTCCAGGTTTATTCTAAGCAGTAGAATCAACAACTGAAACAATTTGTGGGCGTTTCTTGAGCTCCTGCGCCAGTGTCAGGGGGTGACACCAGTTTGTAAACTCTGCCATGAGAAATACAGAGAGTTTTGTGGATAGGGTTGCAGTAATCAAGGTATATCAACTAATTTGGCAATGGCTTGAATGTGATATATACTGTATATATATATATATATATACTGTATATAACATTGATTTCACAGCAATGTATTCCTAAATTTATTGTTTTACCGAGTTTGTGGTTACATGTATTTTCTGTATTCACACTGGTTAACTCCTACAGTCCAGACATGCAGGTCAGGAGAATTAATGAATCTAAATTGCCAGTATGGTGTGAAGGCGGGAGAGTTTTCTTTTTCCTTACTGTGTTAGTCTTGCATTGGACTGTAATTGATTAAGGTTTGTCCCGACGTTTCCCTCTGAATGCTTAAGTGAGCTCTGTTCACCTGTGACATGATACACCTAATGTGCACCGTACTGTTGTCACGTTTGGCACCGAATAGCACAGGGAGTCTGTGTCTTCTTTTGACTCAAACTCTAATGCTAAAGAAACATGCATGTTACAGAATATAAAGAAGATATAGGAGAATATAAATAGATCTGTATGATACACATTCTATTAACACTGTGGGGCTGAACCACAAGTGTCGTTTAGGATTCTGCTGTGTCACACCCCGGACCAAGCCAGTGCAGACGAATATTGGTTTTGTGTCAAAAAGCTACTTGAAAGTTGGATGTGTTAATCTTGCTGCTAATGGCCCGGCAAAGGCCTCCTTATTATTCTGGCCCCAGCCTCCCCTACTAAGGGTGTCTCCACAAGGTTAATTAGTGGAGCGTCCCTTGAGGTTCCCCATGCGATGTGGGCTTAGGATAGTGGAGGTGCCTCTACACAAACAAGGTTAATGGAGCCTCAGATAACTCCCTCCTTTCACGTTCCCTCATCCACACGCATGCCACATGAAGAGTGTTACTGTGCCTTAGTTATTCATCAGACTTTAAAGGTGCAAGGGGGCTGGCTGCCTTGGGAGTTTGAACTGTATTGGTATTAGCTATTGAGATGACATTCACATCTGCTTGCGGTCATTGCATTACTTAAGTAATACTTCAGTTCCGCAATGGGAAATGGCAGTATGGTAAACAACCCACTGCTATTTCCAGCTATATTATGTGCTGAAATCCAAGGAGTTTAATCATCGTGTGTCAGTGTGCAGGAATGGGCAACGAGTGGAAAAACATTTTCGCTACTAAAAAATGCATTTGGATATCATTTCGCCCGGAAAATCATTTTAGGAACTCTCATCCATCAATGATCTTGCAGCGTAGCAGCTTTTCTGATGTAGGCAATAATGTCCTATTGAGCTAATCTGGAGCCCCCGGGTGTATCCGTCATCATTTCCCAAGCGAGAAAGGCAGCAGCACAAGGCTTAAATCAGAGAAATAACTCAGAAGACAGAACGTGGCCCTGCAAAGGTCACTGTGTCACAAATGACTTTGCATCAAGACTCACACTCTGAATCACACCCCTTGAATAATGTGTGTCTCCGAGCCGTTTCCCCGAAGGCACACGGTTGAGCAAACCGCTCCATGCAGCCGTTCTTCCCCACCCTGCCTGCCCCCTCTCTCCTTCTCCCACGTCAGTGACCTCAGTCAGTAGCAACATGATTTATCACACCAACAGCCCCTTCAGCGGCGTCCTGATTTCTTTGATTTCTTTATTGACATTTCCGACCATCCTATACCTGCATGTATTTTTAATGCTTGACGTGTGAGGTCGACCATACATCCACATGTGGAAGTCAAGAAAAACACTCAACTCAAAAAATGGGACCTTAACTCTCATAGCATGCCTGAAGCCTTATGTGCAACCATCATGTTCATGTTCCATGTCTTCAGAGACTGTCCATCACAGCTCTGTCTGTCTCTGCACATCTCTTTCTCCGTGTCTACATATCGCCTTCGGAGAGAAAGGTACGTAAGGCGTCCTGCTGCCTTTTTGAGGTCACGGGCAAGGAGTGTGCTAATATCCTGGAGGTTTGTGAGGGGAATGAAAGGCAGGCAGCGGGGAGGAGTGGCTAAAAGTTTTAAAGCAGGGCCCAGTCCCCCTTCGGTGACGAAGGTGGCACAGCGTGTGCGGGGAGACTTGTGAAGGAATCTGGCTCCTCTTGCTCTCTCACATGCACATCTAAGCACTTTTTTTCTGGCCTCTGCTGGCCTTGCCTCTGTGTTTATGACTCCATGTGTGTGTGTGTGTGTGTGTTTGTTAGTGTGTGTGTGTGTGTGTGTGTGTGTGTGTGTGTGTGTGTGTGTGTTTGTTAGTGTGTGTGTGTGTGTGTGTGTGTGTGTGTGTGTGTGTGTGTGTGTGTGTGTGTTCCTTTCTCAGGTGCAGTTTTTTTGGTTTTGTTTGGGTTATGAATTCCATGCTCCCCCAGTGCAGTGAGCCATGCTGCGTGTGATACTGATGCCTGAAATAAAACAGGGCCATCTTTCGAAGCTGGCATTTTTAGATGTCACCTCTTCCGTGCCATTGAAGCTGAGAGTTTGTCAGCTTTTGTTTTCCATTGTGGGTATACATAAGAAAGCCTCGAAAACAACCCCTCTGGAAGTGCATCAGAAACCCCCGTAATAGATATAATCTTGCTTGGTATCTCTGCCATATACAGTACAGTAGATGTTCTAAGAAGCACTACCGATGTTCCTCCCGTGCACCCACTCACGTGCATACATGATTAACAGATCAATCAGGAGTGCTTCTCTCATGTGATATCACAATATTATGTCTCCCCACCTTGCTTTGATCCAAGCTGGTTATTTCCATCCAGGGAACCGCAAGCAAAGTCACGCACTTAGGTAGACCCAACACTTCACAGGCCCCTGTTTGATGCATCTGTCTACAAGCACGCAGACCCATCGCCTATGTTATTCCACAGCACATTAATGGAGGGGCCTCCAGCTGAGTGCGCCTGACAGACATCTAGGAGGGAGAGATAGCTCAGATGTGGCAGCTCCTGTCGCTGTATTGATTCACTCTCCGGCACTGACATTTGGAGCAAACACACACACACACACACATGCTCAAGCTTTGACAATCTTATGTTTGTGGGCACTTATGGATTTTAGGGTAGAAAACTAAAAAGTTATTGTGGGCGATGCTGAGGTATACGGCAGTCGAGAAAGTCCGCCCTGCTCTTCTTCTGGAGGGCAAAAAAGTGTTGTTTACTGGGTCATAATCTGTCCGAGCTCTTGGACGGATGAAAGGAAAGCGCTCGGGCTCATCCATATGCATAGAGCGTGACATTGTGAACTCGGAGGGTAAGCACGGAAAATGATGACTAATTATGTTTGCCGTCTGTCATATCAAAAGATATGCTGAGCACAGGGTGGCACTGACCGTCCCCTCCTCCTCCTCCTCCTCCTTCCTCCAACTCTTTCACTGTCTCCCTTTGTCCGGGCCCTGTCACTTTTAGGTTCTTCGTACAGCATCTTTCCTGGACTGTTTTAATTTGCCTGTCAGGCAGTCTGCGCGATGTGTCTTTGGCGACTAAGCTGCAAGATCCTCTGCTTGTTGACTCAGCAGTTAAGTGCATTAATTCTCCATCTCTCTCACTCATTTGGTATTCCTCGGATTGAACAACAAAACTGCTAGCTAATGCCGCAGAAATCTACATGTAAACATATCATAAAACAGAGGCTAAATCTCTTTAGCTTTGAGCAGAGACACGGTGCTACTAAGCTGAACAACTACTTTCAGAATACATATGCGTTGATGTGCCCAGTATTTTTGTATGCTGTGCCTGTACTTTTCGGCCTCGGTGCATCATATGCATTTATTCACCGAGGTCAAACCTGGTAAGTTGGTGCCTGGCTGGCCATGTCTGCTTTTCTTAAAGGCTGAGAGACCGAGTGAGTGTGCAAGTTGAATAAAATGAAATGGACCTATCTGCATTCAGTCAGAGGAAGGGTCATTAGAGGGTCCAGACTGTGTGTGTGTGTGTGTGTGTGTGTGTGTGTGTGTGTGTGTGTGTGTGTGTGTGTGTGTGTGTGTGTGTGTGTGTGTGTGTGTGTGTGTGTGTGTGTGTGTGTGTGTGTGTGTGTGTGTGTGTGTGTGTGTGTGTGTGTGTGTGTGTGGGTGTGTGGGTGTGTGTGTGTGAGAGAGAGAGCGAGAGAGAGACTTAGAGAGAGTGTAAGACAGACAGAAGGAGAAGCAATACCTTCTCTCTCTGGTGATACGCTATGCTATGCTGTCCAGCCTTTCAATGTTATGAGATGGGCAGAATTGTATTGTCATTGTCTCATTGACTTTTAGAAGAGGGGCCCTGCGGTCAGGAGGACTGGGCTGAAATCACGTTTGAACCCACAGGTGGGACATGTGGTTAACAGGCAGGTCATGGAGAAGAAAACGTAGAGAGAGAAGGGTTGACACAGAGAGATACAGGTAGAACAAAGGAAGGAAAGCAAACAGTGGAAGTAAAACAGAGGAAGAGTCACCTGGGACGGACATGAAAGAGAGAGGCAGGCGGTTGACAGTGTGGTTCAGATTGTGGGTAGGCTATACGAGTGTTAGCCCCTGGCAGTGAGACCTGTGGTTTTGTTAGCTTAGCATCCAACACATGCCTACTGGGAGCTGCGGCGGCTCTCCGTCACTAAGTGACAAGTGACGATTCATTATTGAGAAAAAACCTCACATGAGTTGCTATGGAAGCAGAGGTAAACAAGGGTAGAACATGCAACATTAAATGTACCCACGGGGCCATTAACAGTTTACATCCAGGGAAAGTAAACATGTCATACTTATCACGTCTTTGATGACTGACATCAAACATCTTGATTTTCACAGTTAGAGCATGCAGTATAACAATGTTACCTACCCATACATGCTGTTTGTATAAGTTAAGGTCTCTTACGATGCATTATACAAACTTAAATAATATATTGCATATACATTTGAATTATACATATGCCATGTGAATAATAGACATTCATGGGAATATATCTGAGAAGGGGGTACTGCATGTTGGCAAAAGATCTGTACCACTGTATGAATTAAGCTTCATTCTAAGGTGGCCGACAAAGGCAAACAATGTGCCAATACGTTTCAATTAGGAGAAATGGCTTGTTGTAAATACAGATCAATGATAAAATAACTGTCAAAACCACGTACAAAATTCCAAAATAAATGCAAAAACAGAAATAAAGACATCCACAATGAACATAAACCAAATAATTGCTCTTTTGCTGCTTTTCCTTTGCTTGATCTCTACTCGATTTCAATTCAGTTTAAATGAGACCCTTAAGGCAGTGAATACCTTGCTTTTCCCAGTTGTTTGCTATGGTAATATGCTTTGTAGACAAAGCTTTCATTTGAAGAAGGAATTGTATGAGTATGACATTTGAAATTTAAAGATATTGGAAATATCACTGTAGCTCCTTTGTAGATTTGTTTGTTGTTATAAAGAAACTATTGAACTCAAACTTAAATTCTTAAAAAAACAGAAAGAGCAGCAATAGTTGCTTTGTATTCTCGGAGAATAATGACATGATTGCCACTGTGAACCGATCCTCAGACTTTTTTTTGTTCTGCCAGACAGGACAACATCCCAAATAGGAAAAGTTGAATTGCATTAGTAAGGGCCATTGATATTCTGACAGTCCTGTCTGAATATCAATGTCCTTGAGGGAAGAAAATGTTCCCGGTGAGACAAAGAAACCAGGGAAACAAAAGCCTATAAAGGCTCAAGTGCATCATCTTTTAGTCATTCCGCTCGGCTTTGGCTCTCTGTAAATTCTTCGACATAAGTTGAGCGTGTAACTCTTCACCGACACAAAGCGACAGGGCAGGCGTTTTATGCATTGGGCAGGATTTGTTGACATACTGTTGAGATATTATGCCGGTGCAGTGCTTTCCAATTCATTTGTGCCCTTACTGTGGTTGGTTTAAAGGGGCAGGCGACCGTCAAAGAATATTTCACTGTGTGGCAGATGGATCACTGACTATCAAAGAGCAAGAATATCAAATAAACATGAGATAAATTCCCTCCCAGTTGACATAAAAGTGGTTTACATTTGCACATTTTAAAAGTTTCAAGGTTTTACAATGTAGATTCAGTCATTTGACCATAGCATGGCTTAGAGATGAAGAAAAAAAAGCCCTTGGTTGAAACTGTTCATCATCCTCTCCTCCCCTCAGTCTTGTCCTCCCTAGCCTGCTGACACTGATGGTTTCTAAGTGAGTATCTCAACCCTCTCTCTCTCTCCCTCTGTCATAATCACTGCTCTTTATGATCGGTTTGCCCTCTCTGCCCTTTCAAGATGCCGCATGTAATGAGGGCTCTGGAGGACTGTGTGAGTGGGCTATTTAGCTATTCAGACAAGATCAGCTCGCACATCCCACGCTCTTTCGCTTGACTCCCTACCAATAGCACTCTGCAGCACAGCCTGCCTGGGACTGTTTGTCCTGCTGACAAGGTCACACAATGGGTGGAGCTGGAGCACCTCGGACAATCAAAACCAATTCAATTTAGCGTCTACTCAGTTCAAGTCAATCACATGATTATAATAAGCAACTTGATTATATGCAACTCCATACCCATGACAAATGTAACAATTTATTGTGACTGTTTTACAGAGTTAAATAGCTGCAAAGACATGCTTAAAGGGCCGGCTCCTCTAAGAAGTTAAATTAAAGATGGATAGGAAAACATACATATCTTTGCACTTAGAAACAATTTTCGCACTTCGCAATCTGATAAACTAAAAAACAAAGTTCTAATAATTTAATAATTAATTCATCAGTATTATTTTTTCTATTTTGGTCATTTCTACAATGCATCCCACAAAGGGTTATTGGAATATATGAATCATCAAAATACCAAAATTCATTTATAAATTCAGCTAACAGCACAAGTGCACATTATTTAGTCGCTTGCATGGATTTTAGATTTAGAAAGCGACTGAGTGACCATTAGAGTTTGAACTACTACTCTACACTTTAAGTGCATTATATTTCCATAAATATAAATAAATAAATGTAAATGTGTGCATGATTAACACTGAACTGTACCAGTCCCTTAGCCTGGTCCAACCAGACCATCGTACTTCATTTCATTTGTGCAGAAGGTCTGGAACTAGCCTGGTCCAACCAGACCATCGTACTTCATTTCATTTGTACACAAGGTCTGGAACTGCTCTATTGGCAAACGTTCACTCACTTGGAGGCAGGTGTCTGTTGAAGTTTAAAACTATTGGATCTGCCCAGTGCCACACTGGATTAGCCAACCAATCGCATCACGTTTGGTCGTCACGTGTGTCATGAGCCGGCTTTTGAGGGTGCGTTCCAGTTGGACAGGGAACTCGGAAATTTCCGACTTCACTACATATTGTAGTCTATGAATCTACCGGTACCTGGCAACAGTAACTTGTTAGAGCCTAACGTTTAGTTATTTGGATGAGAAAGGTTTTAGGCGTCCATACTTTCGCGAGCAGATGCACTGGAACACAGACAGGTCGGAACTTGGACCTACCAAGTCGGAAATCTCCTTCTTCCGAGTATAAAGGAATGCAGCATTCAACTGAAACTGGAGCTCGACTTCGACGTCATCGTTCTCAGCCACTCGCTCTGTTCGCTGATTGGACGGCTGTAGATTCTCCGGAGAATCTGGGAAATGCGCTGTACACCCAGACTGACTACTGAAGGGAAAATGAAATTTGGCCGGAAGTAGGCGGGCGGGCGGAGCCAGGCTAGTCTGGAACTGCTGTAATTGGCAAACGTTCACTCACTTGGAGGCGGGTGTCTGTTGAAGTTTAAAACTATTGGATCTGCCCAGTGCCAATCTGGATTAGCCAACCAATCGCAAAACGTTTGGTCGTCACGTGTGTCATGAGCCGGCTTCTGACGGTGCGTTCCAGTTGTACAGGGAACTTGGAAATTTCTGACTTCACTACATATTGTGGTCTATGGATCTACCGGTACCTGGCAACGGTAACTTGCTAGAGCCTAACGTTTAGTTATTTGGACGAGAAAGGTTGTCGGCGCCCATACTTTCGCGAGCAGATGCACTGGAACACAGACAGGTCGGAACTCGGAACTACCAAGTCGGAAATCTCCTTCTTCCGAGTATAAAGGAATGCAGCATTCAACTGAAACTGGAGCGCGACTTCAACGTCATCGTTCTCAGCCACTCGCTCTGTTCGCTGATTGGACGGCCAGAAATTTTCCAGCTAGATTCCACTAATACCACCCAGCCCCAGACTCTAGCTATGTCACATTACAGAGACCACGCACTGGTAGGACGCAGTCTCGCGGTCTATGAAGGCTATAGCCTATGAAGGCCGATTTTAAGGCCGATTCCAAGGCCAACGAGCCTTGTTAAATGAGACGGTCTCCGCCATAGACATAATAAAGGATAGACGCCGCAGTGGGCGTTGAGCGCGAGAAATGCGGGCGCCATCTTGGACCGGTCACACGTTCCACTCAGTGTAGTCTGTTTGGCAGGTGGAATGAACTGTCAGCGCATGTAATTAATCATATCTCATTAAATACCAAACTGATTTTCACGCGGTTTTCTTTGCTGCAAAGATCATACATGTAGCTAAGATACAGGGCACAAGTTTCGACGTGTTTTAATATTCATAGTGGGCTTAACAGTCATAGAAGATTCTGATATGATATAAGTAACCAGACGTCCGAGTCACACACTTCGTCCGGGAGGAGATTGAAACGGAGGATGTGTTTCTGCTTGGGGAACATATTGAGGAGACACAGTTTGGCATCGACAACCACCATTCCGACTTGTTGTCATTGGTTGTGTCTGTCTTTCACAAATTAAGGCTGCACCACATTGCCAAACTCGCCTCGCTTGAATTTCTCTTCGGAGTAAAATGCGATTGTAAGGATGGTTAACTTTATTTTATGCATTTGAGTATTATTGTTTGCTGTTGTTGTTTGATTTTCCCTTAATTTCCCTTTTGATTGCTGTGGTTTTGTATTGAATGTGTTTTTAAATGTACCGCGCTGCAAGGCACGCATTGATTTCCTGTCTGTGTCTGAGGAACCAACTCGAGACTAGACTGAATTTGGTATTCCCCCCCTAGTATAGAACATTGGACAACCAAGAAGACTTTGCTTTTAAATAATCCCGTCCTCTTTTAAGAGGCAATTGCCTAACAAGCTTGTGTTTTAAATTAGAGAAAAAAAACATATTTTTACATGAACACTCATGTTGTCCTTCTCTTTTAATGAGATATTATATACACTGGTTTTTATTTATATTTAATGCCTTCATGGGAAACATCCACCCTTCGTACCATGCTCGACTACTCCTCCTAAATTGCCCCGAGCTAACTCCAGTTTAGGACTAACTGCCTTTTCATGTAGTGCCCCTAATTCATGGAATGCTCTGCAGAGCAACTTAAAAATGACTGCTCTTCCTACTCTTGGTTTATTTGAATCTATGATTTCTGAATTTTACACATCTGACTGTAACTGTTTTAGCTGAATTCATTGTTCATTTAGTATTTTATTTTTGCTCTTGTTTTGTATTTTGTATAGGCCTACTTTATTTAAATTAATATATTTTATCCTATTTTATTTCTGTGCTCTGTTTATGTTATCCCTGTGATTGTCTTTATTGTCTATGCTTGTCACTGTAAATTAATAAATATATTTATATAGCCTAATCATATATTGTTAACTTATTAAAATAGCTGACTTTACTGCCCCTATCTGTTTCTGCTTCTCTATCATATTTAGTCTAAAGTGTGTGATTTGCAAAATACCTATCATAGCCTACATCACATCATAAAGGTGACCAGACGTCCCCATTGTTGGTTGCCTGTCCCTGGCTAAACAGAAACAACTACCTGTTCCCGTTTTGTTGACACCTCATTAGGTTTTTCAATCAGATTGCTAGTCAAACTGGAAATGTCTCCGTTTTCCTCCTTTTCGGGGATGTTCCTCGTTTTGATCTCGGACGTCTGGTTACTTAGGCTATATCATATCAGAATCTTCTATGACTGTTAAGCCCACTATGAATATTAAAACACGTCGAAACTTGTGCCCTGTATCTTAGCTACATGTATGATCTTTGCAGCAAAGAAAACCGCGTGAAAATCAGTTTGGTATATAGTGAGATATGATTAATTACATGCCCTGACAGTTCATTGCACCTGCCAAACATACTAGCTACACTGAGTGGAACGTGTGACCGGTTCAAGATGGCGGCCCCACGGCTCGTCAGCGCCAATAGGCAGTAGCGGCCAACGCGGAGTCTATCCTTTAAATGTTTGTTTCTGCCACATGCTGAAATCATTGCAGCAAAACTGGGGACTGATGTCATTGTGAAAGGCTATTTGCTGTGCTACTGGCATTGTGAACGTATACACACAGTGGTGTTTAACACATGAACTAGGCTACATGACAGAGCATGTTGGAAGCACAAACTCCCATCATAGTGCTCTGGGGCCGTATTCACAAAACATTTTAAGGCTAAGAGTAGGTCCTAACGTGCTGATTTAGGAGTAACTCTCAAAAATAAGGGGCGTTTCACTCCTAATTTTAGGACTCCTAACTTTTTAAGATAAGTGTAATTCACAAAGCCTCTTAGCGCTAAAACTAGCTCCTAAATTTATGAAAAGCTAAGAGTCCTCGAGAGGACTCCTAAAGCCCCTATCTCACTGGGCTGCGACTGTTTGCGACAAGTTGGAGACTGCATTCGCAAACGAGTCTCTAAACTGTCTCCAAACGTTCGCGGAGGTCTCAATTTCCTCGCATGAGTCGCAGAGCCGCGCAGTCTTGTCGCATGAATTTTGAACATGTTCAAAAAAAGTGTGCGACAAATCAGTCTCAAATTAGTCTCAGAGTCGTCGCAGGTGTGTCGCACGCGTCGCAAACCCTTCTCAATTTAGTCTCCGCGAGTCAGAAAGTGCGAGAAGTGTGAGACAACTTTGCGAGGGTTTGGCGACATATGAAACTAAATTGCGACTGATTTGAGACAAAAAGGAGACTGACATTCCGTTCGTGCGACACTCGCCAGACGTTCGTGAGACATAAATGCGACCTTCCGGCAAAGACATTCGCAAACGTGTCGTGAGGAACCAACTCAGTGAGACTGCAAGTGAAAATTGTCGCAAATTGGCACATTTTGTCGCAATTTTAGGGGGCTTTAGTCACTATAAATCACAGACAACCATTTGATGGTGTTTTGGAGATATGTAATGATAGTGAGCTTTGTAAAAGGTACCTTTAATAGCTGTAAGGGTTTATTGATCTTAGTAAATCTATATTTAGAAAGTAGACACATTTATATAAAAAAATATTTATTAAGTTCCTTTTCCTGCAGTTGCTTTATTGGGTTTATGATACACTGAAAGTTACTGTTGGTGTCACGTTTGGGTTTAATTTCCTACTAGAGTAGGCCTAGCCTATATGTGGCGCTTTGCAGCATCTCCTCCGTTCCACAGGTCCGCTACTGTATAGTTGCGCGTCTCGCCTTTTTCCTTCCGCATGCATTTTACGATTTCGCCAGCTGTTGTTTCTAAATGGTGAATTTCCTGGTTTGTCGCTGTCTGACTATTGCTGCATAGTCGCCGTTGAGAGAAATACAGTGAGAGTGCATGGCGTGCAGCTGTTCAATGAGGATATTTTTTCCGATTCAAATCATTGTAGGCCTAATATTTAAAATTAATAGGCCTATGTGGCGCTATTGTAGGCTAATTGTGAACGAAGGTGTGGGAAACCCTGCAGTATCTTGGTTTCATGTTAAATCAGTGTCACTTGTCATTAATTGTATATAAAAACTCTTTACTTTTATACAGCGACACAATATGGATATCTTCCACAGTGTTTCTATCATAAATTCACTCTTAGCTCTCATTCCCTTTCAGCCAATCACTGTGGGCATAGAAGGTATGAACATGACGTCATCCATAGCAACAGGGTCAACCACGCCCTCTAGTCTTAGTTTAGGAGTCCCTCCCATTCCTTAGTAAAAGTTGGTTTTATCAGCTTTGTGAATAGGTTTTAAGAAATTACTCCTCATTAAGAACTTTTAGTGCTCCTTAGGAGTACTCTTAGTGCTAAGATTAAATGTTTTGTGAATACGGCCCCTGTTCTCTTAGTCGCATATTCTAAATGCAATTAATCCTAATTTCTTACTGCATGTTCGCAGGATGTTTGAGATGGTGCATACATTCCCAATGACCATTTTTTTAAATTGTGACTCTCAGCAATGAAAAATGTATAAAATATATGAAACACTCTTTAACAGTAATGTTTTATTTTGACCCTAACCCTGCCAAACCCAGGATTGAACCAGGAACCTTTAGATCATCTGTGTTACATAATCCCATCCATGCTTTTTCGGCTCCTGCTGATTGCTAAATGCATCTGCATCCATACTACGATAATACAAAACTAAATGATGGGCAAGATCGTTAATAGTATTAATAAATGATACATACAAAGTATCTAATATAATGCACATATGAAATATACTGATTGACTTATTCATATACTACAATCAACATTACTTGTCCTTCCACCTGTATTGTATATTTGTACTTGGACTGTACCTGTGCTGCCTACTTTGACTGCTGCACATGGTCACACTGTACTGTACATATATACACTGTATATATCTCTGTACATACGCATACTTTGCATTGGAATCCTTTGTGTACTTCTGGTTGGAGGCTAAACTATACTTCCTTGTCTCAGGACTGAGCTTAAATCCAAAGTTTACCAAAAGTGGTTGCCCAAGGTTATTACTGGCTTAATAGCCCTGATGACTGGATTAACTGATTCGAAGACAATTTCCTTCTTGAATCCAATTACTGTAAACCATCTGTGTGTGTGTGTGTGTGTGTGTGTGTGTGTGTGTGTGTGTGTGTGTGTGTGTGTGTGTCTGTCTGTGTCTGTGTGTGTCTGTGTCTGTGTGTTTTTCAGTTATGGAAATTATGGAATGACTTGTCCCAACTGGCAAGATAATGTTCCTCTATAAATGCGTATACAATATATGCCTAAAAGGCCAATAAAAGGTGGAGTCAGGAGCTTCTGGAGCTTCCGGTGCATTCCCTCCTCCCTTTGATCCCACCGGACCGTCTAGCGAACTCTGGCAGCTACCATGCAATGGTCATATTATTTTTATATTTACTGTGGGCATGCAGCATCCAATACAAGAAGCTGCAGTCCCACCTCAACTACATCCTGGTGAACCTGTTTAATCTGTGGACCATAACCTGTTCCATAAACCTCGGACAAACAGTTGATAGTTGTTGCTATTGTCAATTTATCATTTATAATTAATAAACCACACAATAATATTACCATAGCTGGCAGTTATTGAGCCAGTAAGGATATTATCGATGGTGCACATAGAAGTTGCAGATGTTGGGCTTCCTCAGCCTGTGGATGATTTGACAAAATTTCCAAAGGTTTGGAATGCTGAATATTAACTGAATATCAACACTGTTTACCACTCTGACACTAATGATTGTGAATTTTTTATAAAAATAATGGTACATTTGTTAAGGCATTATGAAAAAATATATGCAACGGTGAAACTAAAAAAAACATAAATAATTTGCAAAGTGAAAAAGAAAATTCTGGAATCTGTTTGATGTTGGTAAAGAAAAATAATACATTCTCCAGTTTGGATTGTTTATCGTTTAACGACCGGTGTTGTGACTTGAACAAAAATGTGGGTGGTGACACTTTTTTGCATAGCGAATACAGAAGATAAAAAAAAATAAAAATAAAATCAGATCAAGGTTCTCAGCAGTACCATATTTAATATAACTATTTATTATGACTATGTCTACTTAATGTCCATATGCAATTAAACAAAGACATTTTTATCTGTTTATCACAAATACATCCTCTATAATCCTCTGTAATATCCACCACCAAATGCCCAAAAGGTAACACAAAGCCTGAGTTAAACACTAGAGTGGATTACAAAGGGCACCAAAGTACAAGATGATCAGACCTAATGCAATTAGAATCAGATTAACAGGAAAAGATCGGTCCCATGCTACCTTAGAAAAGTAGGATTAACCTCATTCAAAAGGATTTGATGTTAAGAACCGCTTTTCATGCTTATCTGCATAGGTGCACTATATACACTGTTCTTCATAAACATGCATGCTTATGTGTGTTCCTAGAAATTCTCCTTTTGGGTCCAATACAGTGAGCGTTTGAACAGCAGGATGTTTGTAACCTTCAGCATTCATGTTGGTAATTTAATCATTGTTTTACCTACCATAAACTTCTTCCAAATACCTGTATCTCAAATAGGTAACAATTAAATACACGTCAACACATGCATGTGAATTGTGTATTTTCCATTGCTGCTCAATGCTTTTGTATGAACATTTGATAGAAGTCCTCACACCTTTAAACAACTGTAACGTCATACCTGTGTGCAAAACTTTGTCATCGCATGTGGGCTGTGACGGCCTTGGCAGTCGTGCAATGCTACTGAATGAATTACTCTAATTAAAACACAAATGAAATCAATCAATTAGACAATCAGTTAACATTTAATGTGGCTTAATGGCATCCCGAAGCGCTTTATAAAAGTCTGTTCTCGGCAAAACATTGACATGAGAGACATTAGTACCGCAGGCTTCACGACATTCATGTCTGAAGCTTGAAGCTTTTACACTCTCCTTATCACATGCTTTATATGAAAGTTAAGGGGACAACATAAGCGCGGAGAATACAGGAGAATAGCTACTGTGATCAATTTTCATAACAAGAAGAGCTAAATGAGGCCAAACCGAGCCATGGAGCTACCGGAGGACTTCTGGATCCCCATTGCCTTGGACACCAACAACATCACGACTCTCAGCCCTTTCCTGGTTCCTCAGGACCACTTGGCGAGCCCAGTCGTCTTCTACGTCCTGGCACTATTCATGTTCTTCATATTTGTGGTGGGCACTGGTATTAACGCGATTACTATTATAACCACCATGCAATACAAGAAGCTCCGGTCCCACCTCAACTACATCCTGGTGAACTTGGCTGTTTCTAACCTCTTGGTGTCCGCCGTGGGCACCTCCACTTCCTTTATTTCCTTTGCGTGCAGATATTTCGTATTGGGAGCACTAGCCTGCAAGATTGAAGGTTTTCTGGCAACGCTTGGTGGTAGGGATTTCAACTGAATACTTTCAAACATGAATTTACACCATTTGAGCGTGACTTTCTATTACTGAACTTATCCTATATTATATTGAACTTATATAATGATTTGACGAATTTTTTTTTGCCTCTGTCATTCCAGGTATGGTAAGCCTATGGTCTCTTGCTGTGATAGCTTTTGAAAGATGGCTGGTCATCTGCAAGCCAATTGGCAACTTTGTTTTCAAGCCTGACCATGCTTTAGCTTGCTGTGCATTCACTTGGTTCTTCGGATTGCTCGCCTCAGTTCCTCCCCTAGTGGGATGGAGTAGGTCAGTATTACCTGCATGCCCCTTAGATTTGCAATGATCAAGCTGAAAGACTGACATGTAACACCAGTGCTCTGCTTATGTTATATCCAGGTACATCCCAGAAGGCCTGCAGTGCGGCTGTGGTCCAGACTGGTACACAACCGACAACAAGTACAACAACGAGTCCTACGTGATGTTCCTCTTCGGCTTCTGCTTCCTTTTTCCTTTCAGCGTCATTGTCTTCTGCTATGGTCAGCTGCTCTTTGTAATGAAAATGGTGAGGCAGACATATCAACTGATTTTTGTTTTTACGTAAAGTATGTAGCACTCGGAAAAATGGCAATCGGCAAACAGAATGAATGGTCATTATTATTGAGATTGATTCAATTATCTGCCTCAACAGGCAGCTAAAGCCCAGGCTGAGTCTGAATCCACCCAGAAGGCAGAGAGGGAGGTGACCAGGATGGTGGTCCTCATGGTGATGGGCTTCCTGGTTTGCTGGATGCCCTACGCCTCATTTGCTATGTGGATTGTTAACAACCGTGGCATGCCGTTTGACCTGAGATTGGCCACCATACCTTCCTGCTTCTCGAAATCCTCAGCAGTCTACAATCCAATCATCTATGTTCTCTTCAACAAACAGGTCTATTAAATTCTGTGATGACTTATTTGAAAAGGGATACACTTTCTTTTCTTTCTTTTTTTACTTTGTTGCAAATATGTATGTGGGACAATTGTTAAAAGAATCTGATATGAGACCCCAACAACCTTCTGCGGACCACTCATTGGGCTAACAATGGGTAATGCATACTCTATATCTGAGATGCACGACTGCAACATTTTATTTTATATGATAATAGTTTAAAAATAAATTTGAGAAGACGTTACTGCTGCAAACATGTTTATTTTCAAATAGAAAATGTTAAACCATTCATGCATCCACTTTATTAACACTGTGATGTCAATTTAAGGCACGATGGATATATTCCCATAGCAAAAGTCCTGCAGGAAATTCAAAAAAGTGTGCAATATCTGCCACTATGTATTTATGATACAACCACTCAAAAAAGTGAATTCAAGCTTTCCCCCCTCTCTGCAGTGAATTTTTGTTGTTGAAATGACTGTTTGTTTTATGGAATCAATGTTCATTTGAACTATTTCAAACATATTTTTTGTCTTTTAGTTCCGTTCATGCATCATGCAGATGCTGGGGATGGGTGGAGGTGATGAGGAATCCTCATCAACATCATCAGTGACCGAAGTCTCCAAAGTTGGGCCTGGTTAGACTGAACATCAAGACCGGTTTCTTATATGCCACTAATGATTATGAATTGTAAATAATGATATAGATAAATAATCTGCAAAGCAAAACAAATAAAAAAATATCCTGTTTATGATGTCTTTTCAGTTGTTGGTAATGGAAAAAAACACATTCATGGGTTTGGACAGTGTCTTTTCCTAAGGCCTTGTTCACATTATGCGTTGTGTGAGCCTGGCGTGCAGGGGCGTAGAACCAAATTCTAGGCCCCTATACAAGAAGTCCTGGTGGGCCCCCTGAGAGGCTGTCTTACAATACAAATGTGTAAAAGCTATATTTGTCTACAGTCCAAAACGTATTGGTGGGTGGTCCCTCTCTGAGCCAGAAAGCACCACAATATTTCAAATCGTTACTTGTACATTAACACAGTCCCTGGTCTAATGGCTTTTAAAAAGAATACACACATACAGTGTTTCTCACAGGAATTTGGGAAACTGTGGTGGGAAGCCAGTGGTCTCTCGTTTTTGCTTGGCCAAACCGGCCTCTCATGTATTTATCCCCCCTGTGTTGTGAGCGTATTACACTGGTAAATGCACAGAGACAGCAAGCCGAAAAGTTGGGTAGGGTACGGAGATAAGCGAGCCTAACCGCTCTAAGCCGCTCCTATTTTCGGTACTCCTCCATTGGGGTACCAGCCGCCTGAAAGGGTGCCGAAAAGGTGGAGCTACACACTGCTGTCCGTTGATTGCAACGGACAGCAGTCCGCCTCAAAACATAATTATAAAACAAGAGGTCTAAAACACAGATGATGAACAAAGGACTGTAAAAATCTAGTTCAATATCTAACCTGTAGAGGGCGGTTATACGCTAAACAGCGTCTTAACTGCCTGAATCTTATAAGAAGAAGAATAAATTCTAAATTGCTTGAGTATACTTCAACAGAAAACGTTTCGACGCACCTCGCATACATTTGGCCGGAAGTAGGTAGGCGGGCGGAGCCAGGCTACCAGTCCCTAGGATTCCTACCAAAATGATTATGCAGTGTATACCAACCAACCTCTCACAGCACAAATAGCTAATTATAATAAACACATACAGAATATATAACATCAAATTTGAATAAATACAGACACACATCGGGACATGATTAAGAACAGACCTGACAAAAAATAAAGCAAAGTCTATATTCACCAGTTAATCTTCTTGGTAATGATATTCTGAGCACTCAATTCAATCCAATCCAATCCACAATTTTAGAATGGTTTATAGGCTGCCATTTTTCTTCCTGCTCTAAGCTTTACTAGAGCAGTATTCAAAATGTTCCGTCTTCTCTTTTCCACATTCAGTGAAAAAAAAGATAAAGCGTTGTTGCCTATTCATGTAGGCCTTATGACATGTTAATTAGAGTCACCAAGCAAACAATGAAAATGTAACATTCTGAGCAGAAACACCATGAATATCAAGTGTCAGACTTTTCTTCTTTTCAAGAGAACTGAATAATTACTTTTTGTATTTTCATAGATTTTCAGAAATGTGAGAATTGTTTGAGAGTTTTAATTGTCATTGTATTGCAACTTGTATTTTTAGATATCAAATAGACATATTACTTTTACATTGATTCAAGTGGGCGAACCATTCATTCCAAACTCTACTGCTGTAGGCTACAATTTAACCGAGTTGTAGCCTACTTGTTGTAGCCCTTAATTATGAATACACATGTTCACTGGATGTTTGGATCATAGATGGATACGTGCGTGCCTTGACTCTCCTTCAAGCCCCGCCCATCGCTGCCAGTTGACCTATGTACGGCTCTGCCTTTACCCGCACGTGCTTCCGACGTCATCTCTCTTCTTCCGTGTCAACATGGCGGCATCCATGGCATCCCAGGCTGCAGCAAGAGGATGGAGGACAGCGACATCAAAAAACATACTTCTGGACAAAGTCAAGGTGCTGTAACAGCTTACGTTACTGAATATGCACGGGGTCTCCTCTCGTGCATGGTTTCTGCTGTCGTACGTCTGTTGTCACCGTCTCGTGGAGCTGTTAGAGGAGCTACGTGGCTAGTGCAGCTTAGCATGTGTGAGCAGGGGGGCTTTGACAGATCAAAGTTTAACAGTCTGACAGTCCAAGGGTGATGCAACGGCACTCTCGTCATGTAACCTCACCTTCATGCTTATTGTAGGTTATTGTAATGCTACAGGCCATTTAATGACTTCTGTTTGTTGAAAACCACTCTGAACCCTTTGCTTGTCTGTTTATAAAATGCAAAGTAAGGCTTTTATTTGCTACTCTTGACATTGACCTCTGTGTGTCTAAAGCTGTATTTGTGTGTATGCACCATAGACCATAATATGCACATGCAGTTTAAAAAGGTTATTAAGTTTTAACAGGAACGTCTGGAAGTTGAACTTTTATGTCAACTAGTGTTTTCTCTCAGTCTTTATCTTTAGTGTACATGTAGCCTAATACTAATACAGAGGGCTGTGTAAGCAGTTGGTTCATCATTAACAGCAGTGCGATGTACACAGCCTAGTTCTAAAGCCAACCCGAGGAGATGTACCTGAACACTGCCCCCAGGACATAGCTCAAAGTGTCTAACCGTCCCTGCTCCATATCAGATAAGACCACACACAGTGAAAAGGTTGATTTGTGCACTTTGATACTTCAATGTCTGTCAGCTGAATTTATCCGATAAAGTCTGTCTATGTACAAATGTCAAATGATAACAGGTAAGTTGTCATCCGCTATTTAAATATATAACAGGCCTAATAGTTCAAACTGAATGAAACAAAAAGCTGCCATAACAACACGGAAAATGAATTGGACTCAGAGCTCCCGAGTCCCTACATTGTATTGCCAACCAAGCAAATACACTCTCACAGAGAAGAAAGCAGACTTTTCATTTCGCAAGTGTTGCCAAAGCTTCAAGATAATCAGATTCATATTATATCAGCTTGTTCTGCAAGCAGCGCCTCAGTGTGCCTGTACCAGAGATCTGGTCGTTATCGGATCTGTGTCTGTATAAATGTTTGTAACACAAGTACAGATGTCCTCATTGAAAGGACAGACCAGGAACCTGTTGATACAGTAAACATTGTTCCAGGTAAAGTAGTCACGCTGTTTGGCACTGTGTTGGCAGTACAATCTTACGTCACATTCAGCTTTTCATGTTTGCTTTTGCTGTGTTGCTCTGAGAGAATCATACACCGATGGAGCCTGTTGTGTTGACGCTTGGAACAGGTTTTAAATTGAATTGAGTGAAAATTCTATCGCGATATTTATTGTTTTATCGGCCATGAACAGTATGTCTATTTTTCTCTTTCGTTTTCTATGAATACCTTTTACAAATGCAAGTATGTACTTTCCATCACCACAGTTGTTGTCTTCTGTTTGAACAGTTACTAAAACCTAGAGGGAAAAGTTACACAACAGCGGAGGAGCAGCGGAGGAGATATTATGATACAAGTTTCTTTATTTGTCAATTTACACATGGTATATCGAAATTCATTCTTCGCATATCCCCTCTCAAGTTCCCACACTTCGGAGGGGGTCAGAGCGCCGGGTCAGCCAAAGTACAGCGCCCCTGGAACAGTTTGGGGTTAAGTGTCTTGTGAAGTAAATACAATCCACGACACTTGCTCAAGAACACAATGGTAGAGATGGTGGGTACTGTAGATGTTATACAATCCACCACTAGTTTTACAAATAACACCCTCCTGTCTGGTGCCGGGGATCGAACCAGCGACCTTGTGGTTAGTAGTCGGCTCCCTTTTCCTCTAGGCCATCCTACCACCCACCGTATCCCCCATATGAAACTTATTGTTTATGTTTATTAACGACACCACACACATACTATGCCCCACCAAATACAGTAAACAGTGAACACCACAAACCTGGTTTATCACTTGAGGCATCCCCGGTCTAATAAAGCTAGCAGGGTGAAAATGTGAGAAAACGGCTGGGAACAGGGGCATTTCCTGAAACAACTTGTAGTGAGAAAATCAGAGGAACACCCCTGAAAGCAAATGTAACATTACCTCTAGCATTTTCCAGCGTTAATAGAAACATCACACCCTCTGCTGCTTTTTTAAATAGCAAGACACACGGTCCAGATATGCACGGTTAAACTGAGAGATTTAAACTGAAGCTTCAGTGTAGATGCTGCTATACTTCAAACTGTGATTAAAGGAAGGGAGGACTAAAGGCATTTATCACTTGCATACATGCGAGACTCCACGTGAACGGTCTGTTTCTGAACCATTGTTTTACTCATTGGCGTTGGATTAGAATGTCTTAATAAATTAAAAACTCTTGTGAAACTTCAAATACCACATTTACTGGCTGGCTATTGTACCTGCCTCTCTCCCACTACTTCCACATGTCTCTCTCTCTCTCTCTCTCTCTCTCTCCCCGCATCCCTCTCTCTCTCTTGGGCCAGGTGATAAGAGTAATGACGAGGGATTCTCTCTGGTCTGTAGCACAGTATCAGAGCCTCAACTGATTGACAGCCAGGTATCTCCTCAATAGAATCAAATCAGCTTCGACAGTAAGTCCGTTAAGCGTAGGAATTCAATTTGTGATCATTTATCAACAACAATGAATCCAGAGGAGACACGTCACAATATTCATACGGTTAGGCTGCTGCTGCTGCTGCTAGCTCTTAAAGAGGGGGAGTGGGATTTGTCATTTTTCTTGCTCTTCGTTTTACCTCTCGCTCATAAATCAAATCTTCTGAATTCTTGTCTGCACGGCGAGATAATCCTCGGGATGTTTTTCACTGTCGCTGCACAGTAGTGAATTTGTAAACGTTTGCAAAGTTTTTTTTCTTTGTTTTTTTGTGTGTGAGGTGTTCCTGTTTAGTAATAAGTGAACAGTGTCAAAAGCCCAGCGTGGTTTTGAAGGCAACACTGGGAAGAGAGGTGGCTCAATGAGAGTCAGTCCTGAATATTTTACAGAGGGGGGTGGAGAGCCCTACTGCTCGCAACCACTTCTTTCGCCGGAGCTTCAAACGACGGGCGGCTTCCCCATCTGTCTCAGCAAGAACACATTTACATTTCCTTCCCCGCAAGGGATACTGGAGGACAAAGTTAGCTCTAACTGGATTTGAATATTGCCTCACCAAGGTTAACAGCCATTTTTGTATAGCTGGTGAGGTGCTTAGGCTTTCTCAATAATTTAGAGGAGGCTGCAGTCATTAGGAAATGTTGGCAGCCTCCGAAATGGGGAAACGCCATGATTGAACGCACTCCTATCAGCTTAACTTCTGCTGTTGTTCTAGTTAAGTTAATGAGAAGAATGTTGGTGTTTCTGTGTGTGAGGCTGGAAATTAGTTTAGAAAACACAACGCCAGGGATTGCTGACAGCTGTGATTCATTAAAAGTGCAGTGTGTGGAATATTACGTTCGGCCGTTTTAATAGGTTATCTATAATCTTTGAGATTATTAGACCTTCATTATCGTAAACCTGATTTTGATTTCATAGGTCGCTTTGCCTGGGGACACAACTTGCACTCATCAATGTGCAATCATTTCAGCAGGGGCAATCCCAAAGCATGATTATATGGTTATTTTGTTGCAAATACAGCGATGGCTGTGTTAGTGCGAGTGTAGTGCACACTGTGTTACTGAGCTATACAGCTGCTGCTAGTGGCAATAAAGACTCCAATAAAGCAGCTAAAGTAATACATTGTCTCTCCACACCACTGGCTGTTGTACTCCCCAGACGGTTTGGTTGGATGACAATTGTTAAAGCGGTGCACACACATATTATGCTAAGCTTTGTTTGCTGTTTTCAGAGACCGCCTTGTAGGGAAAGTACATCAACATGTGACTCATATTACATGCCTGCAAACCAAGTTCATATTGTACATATGAGCTTGAATGTATATGAGGGGGAACTTTGACATAGTTACACACACATTTGTATTCCCTTCTCCTCATTACGGCATTATCTTCCCCTTAGAGCTGACACCTTTAAATATAATTCGGCACACTCTGTCTTATTAACTATGCTAATTACTGAAATCCCTCTCCGTAGAGACACAACAGCCAGGTTTTCCTTCTTCTTAAGCCTGTCTGCGGGAGATTAGAGCTGCCCTGCCTAAAGACCTGCCGATGATGCAAATCTCACCTGATCTAAATCCTGGAGCCATGCTCTACTGCTCCCGCCTCTGTCTCTGCTCTGCTGCTCTATTCCTCACTCTCTCTAACAGACACATGTCATTTTTTCTCTCTCTCTCTCTCTCTCTCTCTCTCTCTCTCTCTCTCTCTCTCTCCACACTCTGTTGGTCTGGGGCTGGGTATGACCTCAGCATTTAAGAGGCAGGTACATCGAAGGGTAAAACAGCAGGAAAAAATAGCAAGACAAACCTTTTTTTTTTTTTGTGACGGATGTGAAATGTGGCAGAGAGGGGAATGACATGCAGACAACGACCACTGGCCGGATTCCAACCGTGTCTGCTGCGAAGAAGACTGAGCCTCATGGGGGGCCGCTCTAACCACTACACCATCAGACAATCTTTTCTACCATACATGCAACCTTACTTGATTTGTATTTTGCTCTATAAGTCAATTAGCCATCATGGAATTTGATATGTTCAGATAAAGCCTTGACATGATGAAATGTACATGACGTTTGTAGCTGCTTAAAGCCGGGGTATGTGATTTCTGATTGGTCAAAGTTAACATGAGCTGTACACTTTGACCAATCAGAGCGAGGCTCTGATTCTCTGTTCTTATTGGACTGTCCATTCACTTTGGCACAACTTTGTTGGTGTAGAGCGTGTCAGGGAGGGACCATAGTGGAGGGACCAAAGAGAAGTGGAGCGGTTGAGGTATTTGGATTCGAATCTCTATCCCAACTGCCATTTTCTCACCAAATCCTCCACCCCAGCTTTAATGCTTGATGATTGTGAATGCCTGGATTTCCTTGTACACATTTACAAACCAGCAGTGTTATGTCTGTGAGGATGAGTCACAAACCACCCTTACTTTTAACCGCAGTATTCCATCCCAAGTATCCTCCCCATTACTCCCCATGCAAATCTGTGGAGGCAATGCCAACGCTGAGGACAGAGAGAGGAATTTCTACCATCCAAACAAGAACAAGAACTCCAGAACTTTGCTAATTAAATGAGACCAGGCTAGATGGCCTTCTGGATTAGCCCACTAATGCTTCATGAAGCATGTTCTTGCTACATGGCTGACTTTATGCGGATATATGCATGAGATTCACACTGGCCTGTTTATGCAGAAAATCCACATCAACTCTGCTACTCTGCCTCCTCAATTTTCTATACTCTGTGTCACCTCTCTCGCAGCTTACTAAACAGTGCTTGACTAATTGCAAGACAGCTTGTTTTTATGAGATGCGACTAAGAAGCAAACTGCCACCTCTTAAGCAGAAAAACATTCTACTGCAATCAGTATGGCAATGATTTCGATAGTCTGCTCCCTCTCTGATGGGAATGTGGAAACTATAAAGTTCCCTTTTACATTTTCCCCGCCTGGTTAACTAAATGGATGAGGAAAAGAGACGAGTTCATAACCTGAAATGGAAACAAATCAATTACATAGAATTGGTGAACTGGCAGTCTGTTAATTTCTTAAGCATTGGATGAAGCCGTTGTGGTTAATTAACTCTGCAGTCATTTGTCCTCAGTAATAAGGCAGTGTCATTTCTAAAGGGGGTTAGGGTCTGGCCATGACAAGTAATGAAGATTTTAACCTAACCAGACATCTGAGGATACCACCGTATATTATGAGATTTTCAGTGCCTCTCTGGAAACTCCACTTGGCCTCTTGCTGTGGATACTATAGCAGAGCAAAATGCACTGTTCAGACCCCAGTATAGGATTTGTTAGGGGCATGAAAACACACTAACTTTTTTAGGACCCAATTCTGCAGAACTGCATATCGCAATGTCAGTTGCTCTGATGAGGAAATGCATGATGAATGATTAGTGAATGTGATACTGTATATCTAAAGGCATTAGTTAAGATTCAGTAAACAAATATACCTCAGCCACGCCAGCTACTCTTTAAGGCTGTTCTCTGGCTGCACTTGTAGCTGATTTCTACAACTTATCTCCACTGATAGGCTTTTACTGTGAATAGTACCTAATCAGGTGTAACTTTTGTCTGCTTTGCCTTGATTTAATTATTGCGTGAGACTAGTGCATTTTTCTCTGGGCAAATGAGGGGAAAAAATCCATTAATGCGGGCCATGTCCGATTTTGATGAGGGAGGAATACCCTGTGGTCATTAGGACATTCAGTGGGAGGACATTCAGTCAGTGTCCTAAAATGATCTCAAAGCCCCCTTAGAACCTTCCTGATTGGAGTTCTGTAAGCTTCTTCTTCTGGTTTTTCACAAGGGCCACATCAATACAGATTTGCAGTTTTGTCATAATTATGCCTGCTTATGGGGATCCCTTTGGAATACATCCTGGATTGGCATATTAAGAGTTGAAGTTGCACTATGTCCATCTATTGAAACGTGTTGTTGATGATAACCTCTGTGTGAGTGGGATGGTGTCTCTAGTGGTCAAAATCTATTCCAAATACAAGCTGATCTTTACTAGCCTGGCACCGCCCGCCTACCTACTTCCGCTCAATTTTCATTTCACTTCAGTATTCAGTCTGGGGCTGCGATATATTCATGGGTTCCTTCTCCAGCCAGACTTTTGGCGGTCCAATCAGCGAACAGAGCGAGTGGCTGAGAACGATAACGTCGAAGTCGCGCGCCAGTTTCAGTTAAATGCTGCGTTCCTTTATAATCGGAAATTTCCGACTTGGTAGTTCAGAGTTCCGACCTGTCTGTGTTCCAGTGCATCTGCTCGGGAAAGTATGGACGCCTACAACCTTTCTCATCCAAATAACTAAACGTTAGGCTCTAGCAAGTGAACGTTAACAGGTACCGGTAGATCCATAGACTACAATATGTAGTGAAGTCGGAAATTTTCGAGTTCCCAGTACACTGAAACGCACCGTCAGAAGCTGGCTCATGACATACGTCACAACCAAACGTTATGCGATTGGTTGGCTGATCCAGAGAGGCACTGGGCAGATCCAATAGTTTTAAACTTCAACAGACACCTGCCTCCAAGTGAGTGAACGTTTGCCAATAGAGCAGTTCCAGACCTTCTGTACAAATGAAATGAAGTACGATGGTCTGGTTGGACCAGACTATATCTTTACTGCCTTAATGCAGCTTTTCATAGTTCTTTATCTGTATTCATAATTTATAAATTGTTTAGGAGGGGGGAAAAGTCTGCAGTTTGTTACTCCGTTATTGACTTCTCAATGTGAATGATGAACACTCTTGTTCAGGTGTCCTATAAGTTAAGTTATAGTTTAAGTTATTGATTCAGTCATGCAGCTGCTACCACTTTGCATGTGTCTTCTTTAACATGACCAATCAGTGCTCTCATTCCAACATTACCGCTGCTGTATTTAATTATCGAGCAGCCGTTTTTAGTAATGGTTTGCATGTACGTAGAGCTGCAACTAATTTTCACACGATAAATTCACCTTTTATTTTCTTGGTTAATCAAATAATTGTTTGGTATATAAAATGTCAGCACTTGGTGAAAAATGCCCTGATTGTGATCAACAGTACAAACCCACATTTTCCAATGATTTGCTATCATGGAAGAATAAGAAAAAACAGATATTTATATTTCAGAATCTGGAACCAGATAACTTTTGCCACTTCATCAAAAAAGTTAAAAGTTAACCAGCTATTATAAATAGTTACAAATAATATTTGATTTTTAAGATCTACATGCAGATGCTGTGTTCAAGCCTTGTTGTTACAGTTTAATGTAGGTGAAAATAAGATATTAAGAATATTAAATATTTAATCCAGTATTAATACAAATCACAAGATGGCGTCCATATGCATGATTACATGATAAGTAATCAAATTAATCATTGCATTCAACTACATTTCATCTTAATGTGAAAATTAATTTAATGTATAATGGATAACCATTGATATAACCCGTTGTCGTGCATTAGCATGTATGACCTAAACGGCATTACTAAAAGATAGTGTTGGCTAAAATGTTAAAAAAAACCTCTGTGGCTTAGTTGGATAAATGGCCTGTGTTCAGAGATAACGTTCCCTTAGAGCTACCAACTGCCAGGGCACTATCACATCTTCACTCACTATTGGCCGGATCCTGTCTGGCTTCACTTCCATTCAAGAAACAAATGTGTTTTTTGACCTGCGATGTCAAACCTTTGAATTTTTGAGTGACAGATTAACAAGCAGCGCAGCATTGACTGGCTGATGTTTATGGGCCTGATCAAAGGTGATTGCCTGCGTTGTAACCTTCCCCTGTAAATTAGGGCTTATGGCCGTAATAAATTTCCAAGGGAGCCTGAACTACTCTGTCAGCCGGTGACTTTTTGACATTGTTCCACTCTCTCATAGTGATAAAGACGACTGCTCAGATTAGCCCTAGGATATTGACTCCTTAAGTTGAACAGAAGGGCACACAACAAAGTACTGGCATGTCTTGCAATGACTTTGCAAAGTGCCAAGATCAGACATGCCCTCTCACTGTGATGACACTTCTCACAACAAGTGTGGTTTGACATTGTGCATGCTGCTCACAAGCAAACATGAGACTGCAAAAACTGGTGCCTCTTAGGATAAGTCCTGATGTTGCATGGTTCTGTGCTGAATGCCATATGGTCCAGCCAAAGAAGTGTTTTGGGAGTAGCGTGGACTATACTGAGAGATTTGTCCTTCAATGCCACTAGTGGATCAGTACAGCTGCAACAAGGACTTGGCCATCTGATGCAGCTGCTGCCATGGCAATGTATGTCCTCTCTGTGTCTTTGGTTGAGGGCACAGCCACTTTGAGTGCTTGGTGAAAGAGCGGCTGTATAGGGACATAGTTTATTCAGCACATTTACATTTTCCAATGATTCCTTTGTTTGTTTGCTTGCTTTAGGAAACAATATAAGTATACTGAATGTAAACAACCGTATATGCATAAATCCATCCAAGGAAAACACTCCTCCCCAGTATACCATGGTTTATTTATCACATGGTGTCTTCTGTTTACCAGATAAAACTTCAGGCAACCTCATACACCGATTTAATTTTATATGGACTGTTTTGAAAACCCACTCTGGGCTGCAACCTAACTGTGAAAATGTTCTCAAAGTTGGACACCTTGATCGAAAAATCAATGAAAAGCACCATCGAGATATGACGGAAAGAAGGACTTTTATTTCTTTTTGTTTTAAACAAAAAAGGCCCTTTCCTAAGAGAGAAAGGAAACAAGTTGATATCATCTTCTGCAACAGTGTTCGTGACATTTTGTGATCACCCGCGAAATGTCAAGACTGCAGCTCCAAGCCCGCTGTAAGTAAACATCTTTCACCGAGGAATCGCATCTAGAGCTGTAACGATTAATTGACAAATCGATTATTAAAATAATCTGCAACTATTTTGATAATCAATTAATTGTTACAAGTAATTTTTTAATAAAATGTCAATTCTCTGATTTCAGCTTATCAAATGTGAATATTTTCTGGTTTCTTTAATCCTATTATGTCAGTAAACTGGAATATCTTTGTGTTTTGGAAATAACAATACATTTGAGGACGTCAACATGGGCTTTGGAAAATGTATCAACATTTTTCACCATTTTCTGACATTTTACGGACCAAAACACTAATCGATTAATAATCGATTAATCGATTATCAAAATAATCGTTTGTTGCAGCCCTAAACGCATCCACGATATGACTTCAGCATCTTTCTCCTCTGCTTGATTAGAATTTTGTAGGGAAGTATTTAGTTGTGCTTTTACATTAAAAGTTGATAGCGTTGCAAGGGTTTAGAACATAATGGAGTCAGTGGTGGGATATTATTGGGAGTGGTGTCACATTTATCCAATGTCTTCACTGGTGCAGTCGAGTCATATCCCGCCTGGAAATTCATGCATCTCTAACCTGAATGGAAAGCCATGCACATGTGGTTTTTATGTTCGAGCAGCTGATTTTGAAAAATAATCACTATGGTTACCAATGTTAATGCATGCATTTCTAATTTTCACATTGTAGTTAAAAAAAAGTTCCTTCTATGGTGCTACCTTAAATTTCTTGTTTGCCTTGTTCCTCCCCCTTATTGATAGAAAATATTTCTGTTTATCGTTGTCCCCACTCCGAATCTCTTGCCACTGCGCCCCACATGTCACTTGGATGCATTCATGAGCGAGATCTTGAGTGCTTTTGTGTGTAAAGAAGTTTGTTTGGAATATTTATGTCATCTAGGTCCCATGTCAGAGCGTACAACTTTGTTCAAGCCCTAGTGTGTCTTCGCCAGTATGCACATCCTGTCTGTCTATTCTTGTCTTCTTTGTGTATTAAGAATGAATCAAGCAGTAGTAGGTAGAACTGGATAGGTTGAATATAGTGGGCCGCTAATGATAAATAGTGTAGAGTGTAGTCCAGGTGCCTGGCCTGCTTGCCTTCCTGCCTTGCTGCCATACATTGGCTTATTGCTTTCTTCCAGGGCAGACATAGCACTCTTCACATTCACAGTATTCTAAGAGGAAAACATGAGAGATTTCTTTGTAGGAGATATCCATTCATAAGGTGGAAATTAATTGTTTTAAATTATGTTATCACATAGTTGCACTAAAGGAGCTTCTTGTTATGAATGTATTTTATATAACTGTAAATTCCTGTTTTGTTTGTTTTCATGTTTCTAAAAATCTTACACATGAGAGTAGTTTAGTTTTTTTATTCTATAATGTGTTGGCCATTTTATTTTGTCTTTGCTTCCAAGAAGTCCATTTTTGTCAGTTTATTATGACAAATGGCTTTGATTACTATGGTACCCATCAGCCTCAGCTGGCATCACTCTGGAGATAAAAACCAGTCAAATGTGCAATTTTATAATGGGTTTCCATTCCAAGATGCTACACTACAATGATGAATTCCACCAGCACTGACTCAGTCATTTACATGACCACATCATGTAAACAGGCTTCTACTGTTGACTTTGTTGTATCAAATAACCAGCGATTTCCATTTATTTTCTTTAAGTATTTTTGGGAAATCTGTGATGAGATGAGATGATCAATCAGAGCAGACTTTGCTTTTAAGAAAGAGGCTTAAAGCTCCCATATTATACACTTTTCGGTTCTATTATACACCATATTATATGGTCTTAGTGGTCCCTAATACGTTTTTCTTTAATTGTTTGCTGAAAAAAACTTTCAGATAATTTATTGTACTATGCTATTTATTGTACTATGCTATGCTATGTTCAGCTAATCTCACAATGGCCTATTTTTTTAAAAGAGCTGCAGCTCCCCTCGTAAATATACAATCTTTGAGCTCCCCCCGCCCCCTGTCCGGAAGCGAAGCCAGATACGCCTCGCCATCTGTCTATCATGGATATGTTAGAACACATTTAAAAAGTGCATTTAGCACAATATGTGACCTTTAAAACAAGGGCTACAATGGAGCCTTTCACAATTATGTACACTTACTGACAACATTATAGACTGACATCTTCCAAAGACAGTTGTGAAGTAAAAAATACATTACTTAATGACAATGCAGGCTCCATATGAAGCTTACAGTTTAAGTGCCAAGCAAGAGCCCATCTTTGATAGCAATTGTCTATGGGTCTGGTACATACTAGAAAGTGCCCACGGTTCCTTTCCATACTCTGGTGTTTGGCCCAAGGTAACTGTCATTGCCTGGAGGGACACCTCCAGCCACACTTGATTTATTCCATAAGCAGAAGCTGTTATTTTGGGAAGTCTGCTGCTCCTCTCCTCCTCATCCTCACTCCTCTTGGTTTGGAGCGTTTTTAAGATATGGGGCGACTGAGGCTCAGGTGGTAGAGCGGGTCAGCCAATGATGGAAGGGTTGGCGGTTCGATCCCTGCCCTGCCACTTCTGTCATGGTTGTTGTGTACTTGGGCAAGACACTTCACCTACCTTGCCTCGTGTGAATCTCGATAGTTAGCCTGCTATTGGTGTATGAATGTGTGTGTGAATGGTACATATAAATGGGAACAGGTCTCCCTTGCTCTCCGGTCTCAATGGGATTTACCTGTATAAATAAACGTTAAGAAAAAAAAAATTATATTGCTTTATGCTTCCTAGTTAGCTAGTCTGGAAAGGATAATAGCAGATTTACATGATTGCTGCCTGTTTACCAAGGTATGTCTTCATTTTTGGCAGGACATAGAAACAAAAACTTTTCTTGCCCTTTCAGATTGTGGCAGTTCCTTTCAGGTCACATTATTTTCATCCACCAGTGGTTTTTGGACATTCTCGCATGCTTTTGCTACATAAATGTTCCTCCTATGAGTCAGCAATTTGTTTTCTTTATTCTCAGGGTGTATTCACTCAGGGAAAGTCCGCTAGTTCACTTGCTTTGGTCCAGACCAAATAGAGTTTAGATTTTAATTTTTTTGGTGTGGTCCACTTTCATATTGCCCCTTTTGCAAGTGAACCAGCATTAAGAAGTAAAACCACACGTGATCTGAGGTCATTCATTCATTGGACAGACATTCTGGGGTGAAAACTGCGAACTATATAACTGATACGATATGGGGTTAAAAATGATAAATAAATAAATAGGCCTACATCTAGCCTATAAATAAAATAAAAAAACATAAAATTATTGTTGTTTCATATGGGTATAATATGTAGGCCTGTGTCAATGTGTGGCTTGTAGCCTACGATGTGAAACATAATATCTACTGTATTTTTGCTGCTGGACGCGCGGCTCGCGAGGAATAGGCTCAAGCTGACACACAGCTGATTTAGCCGTGTGTCAGCTGGGTGTGAGTTTGGCGCGGCTCAGCTCCAAACTGACACGGGGATAGTATTTACGGCCCCGTAACATGGGAAGCAAAATAAAAACACGCACTTCAAAGCGCAACGTGAACCTGTTGTCACTGTGTGATGGAGACCCTCCCCTCTCCTTTATCTGATCGCTGAACAGTGACACATCAGCATGTTTACGCGTCCTGTCTATCAAATGTAATATATTCGCTAGGGGCTGCCGGTCAAACCACAACTAATCTTCCTGACTATGGCGACAACATCACTTTCCCATATTGTGAAGCTGACGGCGATTTATTAAAAAGAAAAGGCACAGTGCTTCCTGCAATTGGGTCGGATCGAGTCCGGACAAATTCACACCACAAACGAACTGCAGCAGAGTGCGTTTGGAAACGCACCGAGACCACCTCTTCAGCTGGGTCTCGGAGCGCTTGTTTGGTCCACCCCCCAGTGTGATTGCTGTATTCACACCTGTCTGAAAGATGCGCACCGAAGGCGGAAGTGCATCTGAGTTTGTTTCAACCGAACTAAACACGGCATGTGTGAATACACCCTCAATTTCAAGCTTACTAGGACTTTTCTGTACTACATGGTTTCACTTCTACTAACGGCTCTTTTGTTATTTTAAAAAAAGAAGCCAGAATTACAGAACCTTTGTCTATCTTTGAGAATACAATTTTAACTTTATTTAAATCACATCAATATTTCCAAGAAATGTTATGAATAATTGTTGGATTCAATTTGTTGTGCTAGAGCCTGCAGCCAGCCGTAGGATTTATGCTGCTAATTTTATCTTGAACCACTCTCAATTTCCCTAAAAGTGAAGCCAAATGTGATGGTAATTTGTCCTCACTGAGGGATTGCTTTTCATGTTTCATTTACAGAAGCTTGTTGTTGAGATGTTCTCTGGGGTGTGGTGGTTTATTTGGAGTTATATGTATCAAGTGTTGTCCACACCTTGCTAACAGGTTGCATTGCAAGCTCAAAATTATTATTTAATTTTTTAGGTAACTAAGTTCAAAATGTAATCCTATGAATGCGTCTCGTACCATGTGATCTGAGGATATTTCCTGTGAAAATACATGGTCCTCCTGTGACAAACTCTTATCTCCAATTTTCTTAAGTCATGTGTAGACCAAAAGATGGACTGACAGATGGGGACTTAAACCTCGGCTGCAAAGCTGACTCTCCCAAGGCAAACAGTTTTGAATGACAAGGGAAATTTATTTTTTTAAGAGAGAAGGCCCTGCAGGCACCTGACACCAGTCAAATGAGTCCACAAAACAGAGAAAAGTTGTCCTTCAGTTTGGCTTGTTAAGGCTGTGGGATTTGTTCTGCTAACGTAGACATGAAGGAATGAGCTGCAGGCAGGAAAAGAGTGAATACTAAAAGGCATACACTAGGTTTTGCTCGACAACAAAAAAGACTGATCTATTTTGTCCTAATTTAATTCAGATTTTTGCTCTTGATATTTTTAATACTTGGCAGATCTCGTGCAATCTTTTCTGTTTTCTTTCCCTGCCTTTGAACCTCTCCAGACTCCTTCTCAGTGACTCACATCATGACTACCTGGTACAGAGTGCTATGGGGGATAATGTTAAAAGCATAGCTCCACACGTACAAATACGAACAGTAATAACTGAAACATATGAATAGTATGGTGTTGCAGCTGAGACTGCAGAGCTGACCCACAGATGCCCCTTATTACTGTATTCAGTTATGCGAGAGAAGAGGGCAGTATGGATCAACATGTACTGTTCTCCTGGAAAACAACCCATTTTGCCCCTAATGAAGTCTCCTCACAGACTCCCACAAGAGTTGGAATTGAAAATGCATGCTATTACAGTGTGCTGTGGCACAGAGAGGGTTGGTTTTTGCATTAATGTGAATTACCAGTCATGCGGTAGCTTTTCTTTTCAGTCAAGGCTCAATGATGACTTGGTTGATGGCTTCATTCCAGATTAAAACAGGTTTGGCTGGGCCGTTCCCTAGTAGAGTGACCTGGTAAAGCCAATCAGCCGAATCACAAGTTAATTAGTTAGTTTTGGTGACAGTTGACTCCTATATGCACAAATGGCATGTGCATGCACACATGTCCACACAAACAAATCTTGCCTGTCAATTTCATTCTCTGGTTTCTGCTGTATGGAGAGTCTTCAAACAATGGATTTGCTTTATCAGCTCTTCCCTTATCTTTGCTGCTCCGGTATACATTGTTCATTATACCTTCATTGTATATAGAGTGTTTTTTTTCTGCACACATGCAAACATTTTAAGACAGGCTTTTGGTATCTGAATATGACCCATAACACTGACTCTGTCTATTGTCATTTGTTCATGAGAGTTGTAGGGATGGGTTTATTTTGTTAGCATTGTATAGAAAGTGATACCAATATTGAAACTGATACTTATCAATACACTTATTGATACTGACTGATCTAAATCATTTGGTGCCAAAAATCGGTTTGGACCGACTGGGGACTCGGGTCCAGCACAGTCTCTGCTAAAGCAGTGAACCGTGCCTTAAGATTTATATAACTTTTTAATTGTAAATGTTTCATGAGGTTTCTGGGGTATTGCTTTTCGGCTGTTAAATTATCAGCTCCACTGCAAAAATACTCCTATTCATTAAAGTAACATAGCGAGTGTATGGTTAGCGAGTGGCAGAAAGGTGATGGTCCTCACTAGGACCAAAAAAGTGGATCACATTACCCCAGTTCTGAGGTCTTTACACTGGCTTCCTGTCACTCAAAGAATTGATTTCAAAATACTGATGTTGGTTTATAAAGCCCTAAATGGTTTAGGGCCAAAATACATTACTGATCTGCTGATACGTTATGAACCGTCCAGAGCCCTTAGGTCGTCTGGGACAGGTCTACTTACAGTCCCCAGAGTTAGGACTAAACAAGGAGAAGCAGCTTTTAGTTATTGTGCACCAAAAATCTGGAACAAACTCCCAGAGAACTTGAGGTCTGCTGCAACTCCCAGTTCTTTTAAATCGAGTCTGAAGACTTTTTTGTTTCCATTTTAACCTGCAATTTTTATTTTATTTGCTTCTTTTATTTGCTTTTAAATGTTTTATAATATGTTTTATGTATTCTAATCTTGCCCCTGTAAAGCACTTTGAGTGGCCTTGTGTCTGAATTGTGCTATATAAATAAACTTGCCTTGCCTTAATGCAGGCGGAGCACAGGGAAAATAAAGCAGTAAGTTGTCAATCTAGCTGTACATGTATTTAGACTACAGTTTGTTAATAAATGTCCTAATTAATAAAATCCCCACCACCACCGCATTGCTCTAAAGAAGAGGTAGAGACCTGGAGCTCTTCTACCAAGGCCCAGCAAAATGTAATGCTTACAGGCAGGTTGTAGCAGAGAGTAACTGAGCTTAAGAAAATGTTTGTAACTCAGAAGCAACTTTTGACACCTCCATTTTAAATAAGTAGTTTTCTGTGTTGTGGCATTTAATGCTTTGTTATTAATTTCCTCAGTTCTTGTCAAAAGCTGAACATTAGCCTACAGTAAATTACCCAGAAGGCAACATGAATAATTCCTAAGATTTCATTATTTTGAAGCCATTCCAATGCAAGTGAATACAGACCGGTGCCACATTACCCATATGTGTATGGCACATACACCACTAACAGCAGTAGCAGCAGCATTAATAAAGTGAACCCCCACTTTTGAACGTTTTGCCATGTCAGCCATGACCAGGCAGCAAAGAATGTAAACATGTAATAGCGCAACGTCAAACTTAAAAGTCTGATTCTAGCGGCTTCGTCATCATTAGGGGACGGTTAGGAATTGAAAATGCGACTGCAACATTACATTAATAGAAATAACAGTACTGCTGGCCAGTCAGAAACCAGTACTAGTTTAGTTCCGGTTCTCGATATCCATCCCTAGTTGGTTGCTCCGTCTTTGTCAGCTCCTTCAAAATGATTTCACTTGACTGCCATTCTTTTTGTCAGTCAGTTTAGAAGGACACAGATTCAATTTCAAGGTGTGGTGCGCGCCTTGATACAATTGTCATATTCTAGGTTGTGTGTTTGTTTCCACCGAAATGTATTTTTCCCACTGTCAAGCACGGAAGCAACCTGCAAACGGCTCGCTATTTCTTTTGAAATCCAGTGAATGTTGTTAAGAGCAGAATATCGACCATGCAGAGTAAAGCACAGCTGTTGTGGTAGAGCATTTGCTTTTTTTGCTGTACTTATGTATTATTGACAATGTATTACTTATTATATCTGTTACAATACCTACCTAACAGTATCACACAATGTCATCATCCCCTGTTTGTTTATATGCCCCATTTGTTGATTGATGGAAGTGTCCTTAAAAAAACGAATGTCTTGAGTTGCCCTTATAGTCACATAATAGATAAAAGCTTAAGTCAGTTTCACTTGACTTTGTCAGCACTCTCAGCAAAGTAATTCAGTGTTATACTGAAGTTAATGTCATGTTATTCAAATCTCCTCTGCAAGGGAAATATACAAACTGATGAATCTTTTACATAAATAAACCATAATGTACCTACCAATTTGAGTTCCCTGTACTTTAACTGCCCTTCTTTGTGTAATAACTCACTGGAGAACATTCCTGTGAAGACATTTGCGTTCACTCACATGCCCACACACACACACACACACACACACCCTGACCCACGCACATAGTAGTGGTGTGCTAGTGTGGAGGGATTCTCACTCTAATACATCCTGTGTCTCCCCATCACATTAAAAATCCAATTTCCTTTTAATAGCAACAACAGCTGGAGCTGACAGGGCCTGTGTCTGCTGATGGAGCAAACAGCTCCAGACCTGTCCTGCAGCTTAGACCTGGCTGCATGCCTCATTACTGGAAAAAGGAGAGAAAAAGAGAGGGAGAGACAGGTATGGTTTGAAGGGGGTGACAAGAAGGAGGGAAGAGGAGAAAGGATGTAGCCTGTGCACTCTGAGGCAGGTGTTGGACATGTGTTGGTCCTGTATAATGTAAAACTCTGTAGTAGAGAGTGCAGTGCACAGGCTCAGAGAGACGTTGGGCTGAAAAGGAAAACAAAATGTTAAAACAGTTGTATAGGCATGATGGAACCCTCCAGATTGGTACCTTTTACAGAAGCGTGTTCACTACCTTTCACTTACTATAGTCACACTTACTCATGCTGCCTCCCTCCTTTCTTCCCTTCAGGTCACCTGGTTGAGTCCCCGGCGATGGCTGAATCTGCAGGAGTACCAGAGCAAGAAGCTGATGCAAGAGAGCGGTGTGGCCGTCCAGCGCTTCTTTGTGGCTGACACAGCTCCCAAGGCCCTGGAGGCGGCAAAGAAACTCAGTGAGTAGTACAGTAAACACCAACCGGGCAAAGCATTCAACCATAACTTTTGGTTCTTTAACAGTTTTCAACCCTCAATGCACTATCGGTGCTGTGTACACACTTTCATCGGTTGAATTTCTCATCTGTTACTCCAGCTGGATTTACTTGAGATACGCTATTTGACACAAATAAACTGATGAGTCTGCGTGCTAAAGTGTAGCATGGCTTTTATTTCAATCTAATTTTAAATTGTCAAGTTTGCAGATCTTAGACATTTGATGTCATGGCAATATGAACCGCAATAAGATGCAGAATGCGCAGTACATTTTAACACACAGTAAAAGAAAAATTACTCCCTTAAGAACATGGCCACAACATTGCTTCAATGCTCAAGAATTGTCAAATTGTGTTACACTTAAGATTATTCTTCATTTACTTTAGTGTTGATAATAAGTGAGTTTTAGGGTTTTCGGAAGCTGTGATTTGGTTGTAATTACTGTGCCAACGTACTGCTGTAAAACTGTGAAAACCTCCCTATTTGTGCTGCATGGCTCTTTGGCCCTGCAACAGGATGTGCAAATGACTGTGGCTAATCGGGGTGGAAGTTTTATCAAGTTTAATCGCGTCTTTATGCTGTTTGCTCACGTGTGGACGCCTGTGTTGTTCAGGCTTAGTGGCTGTGCCTGCTCAGTTTTTCATCAGGCACTCATCCGCACTAATTTGTTTCACAACCTCTCGTGTTGACTTTCTCACGTTTTACATGTTTTTTTTTGTCTTTTGTTTTCTTTTCCCTTTTTTGTGTTGCTTTTTAATTTATTTATTTTAAATCCTTGTTTAGAATTTGGATTAATGTCCCCACACTCCCACACAAAGCCATGCAAGGAAGTGACTGAAATGTCTAATTGTATTCTTGTAGCACTAAAACATTGTACATGTGCAATGGACAAAGAGGATAGCTTTCTCTTTCTTCCCCATTCTCCTTTCTTCCCACACAGTGTACATACATATCCACCCTCAGTATTCCATTATATTCAGTGACCTCTCCAACTACAGCAGCAGCTTTCTGATCATGTATCCAGGTTGGTTGTCAGCCAGCAAGGTGCCACTCCTACCGCTGCCTTTTGGCTCTAGTACCCGGGGTCGCTGCTTTCAGTGACCCTGGTTACGATGGGGATGAAGATAAACTGAATAAGGGAAAATATATATATATAATCTCCTGACAGTTCATATTTATAATATAGGTACTTTACGAACAATTGGGACGCACAAAAAGTCAGGAGAAGTGAGTCAGAAGGGTACAAACATCTTAATAAAAAAATAAAAAAAGGCCAGACTCAAGAGCTGTTATTTTTCATTGCTAAGTCAGACATGGCATTTCTCCTTAGTTATGACATAATTATGGGACTGCATTGAAGTTGTGTCCTGGCTACTGAAAAAAATTGCATGTTTTGGATATTAAATCTGATGTCAGGATATGTATGTGTTGAACTGCAACATGCTGTACAGGATATGCAGGGAAAGGGGAAGGGACTTGAAACAAATGGGGGCTGAAAGTGATTTATCAATGCAGATTGTCCACTGCAGTAGAGGTAAGTAATTGTGTGACTGCAATCCAGAAGTATTTGTATTGGTTTCTTCAACCAATATTTCAAGTTGAGCAGCAGAAAACGTTACCCATTCCGTTTCACTCCATTGTTTTCCAGAAATGGACAAGGCACGTGTTAAATAGCCCAGGATCAGGTTGTAATGAGTAGCATTGCATTCAAATCATATTGCCTGTAGCTGTGTGACCGCTTACATCGTGAGTGTTTGTAAATTCCCAGTTGAGCGCCAACACAGCTCTGACAGTAATTTGCTCTTTGCTTTGTAAATCAACCCCTGTATTCCCACACAGTACTTCAGAGCTACTTTATCTCCCCATCTCCACTTATGCCCAAAGCTGTGGTCAGTGTGTGTGTCTTTTTAACACGGAGGAAATGTTTCCTGTGATTACTGCTGCTAGCCCACTATTACAGCACGCAAGCGAGCATCGACTGACGCTTAATTTCTTCAGTTACACACTGTGTCTTTTCAAGCTCTCACAAAAAAACGTGTACATCTCATCTTTGGGTCATGTTAGGTCCAACATGAATGTGCTAGAATGAGAGAGAGAGAGAGCGAGGGAGATCAGTAACCTCTTTAGTTAAGATCTGTTGGGCTAAAATGCAATCTCCGAGCTCTGACCCTTGGAGGGTGTGAGGTCAAGCGTAGATGAAGCTCTGTTTCATGGCTCTCAAATTCTAATTCTTTATTGAGAAGAACCCCTTGAGATAACCCATCTTGTTTTCAAGGTGGTCCTCAATAACATGAAAGGACAATTACAACATATTTAGAACATGTTTCTTGACATACAATAGGAAGAAAAAAAAGCCACTTTTCCACAGCAGGACCATCAGCTGCTTAAGTGAGGATAATTGAAATGAATACATTTTAAAAATTAATAAATTGCAGCCAATGTTGTGGTTTCCACTGTAGACGACATTGGGGTATGGCTGTGTACAGGGGATATGGATGGTTGGGGTACTATCTTGGGTGGACCAGGAGCAACTCCAATGGATCCCTTAGCGGTGCTGATATCTTGCTGTGAGCCCATGGTCCCTGCATACACAATATAATGAATCAGTTAAACGTGGTAGCATGGACAAATGTGAATGACATGTGTTGAGTACGCTTGCCCATATGAGCTCGGAAACACACTAGACACTCACACACCGACCAGTATGCTCCTCTCTGCTGCACTCACTTAACCATGAAGTGGTTAAGTTGACAGTTCAATTGCAGCTGTGCAATATATAGAAAACTCCTCTCATGTACTGTAGATTGGTCCAACTCTCCTAAAGTGGACACAGATTGATTTGTTCTATTACAGCTGACGCCAAAAAGCTTATACTCTTTCTCCTTCTCTATCAAAACGTTTAAAAAAAAGGATCCGATATGGACCACTGATTCCTTTTAACTTGAATGGCAGCTCTTAGAGGAGAGTTTAAATTGTGGCAGATGGGTGACTCACAACCAGCTAATGGCTCATGGAAAGCACGGTTTGATTTCTGTGGCCCCATACTGGGCGAGCCGTGCAGGGAGTTATCAGAAAACCCAACATCTCTCTAATGTGTGCCCCACTGGGACATTGAGAGAAAGGCACACTCCTGCTGTCCGTCCAAAACCAATGACCCGGATCGACAAGTTTCACGCATTTAATATTTGTGGTGTGTGTGTGTGTGTGTGTGTGTGTTTGACAGCCAAACCACCAAGCTTAGCTTTTGTAAAATAAACTTTTAGGCCTTAAAGTTACATACTCTTTAGTCATTCTCTAAATGTTTTGATTGAACATTTAAATATCTGTGTCCTACTTTGTTAAGATTTCACATTCTGGGATATTTGTGGATTTTTTTTGTTGTCAGGTATCTAGTCATTTTGTCTAGTTACCAAGCTCTGACAATAATCATTTATGCTTCCAAAAATGTGCTACACTCTTCAGCAGTAATGGGCAAAGTACAAGTCAACGTCTCTGTGGAAGAATCCATAATTCATGTATGTAATGTGATGCTACTATGGCATGCTACAGCCAAGTTTCAGCGGCACTTATGTTTCCCTGCTTCCTAAAATGTGACCTAAAAGAGGTATAAAATAGTAAACTATTAGCATTTGTGGTCATAACCCGAAACTCAGCTCATTAAAGATATATATGATCAAGTATCTTTCATTAGCACTTTATTGGGCTCCTGAGACAGCCAACCACTAAAGTAGGACACTACCTCACTTCACACACCAATTAGAAATAGTATTAGTGTAAAACCCATAAGTGTAAAAAAACAAAAAACAAAAACATATCAGTTAGACATTAAAATATATAGTAAATGTTTGAGTAAAGACAAGTCCTCTGTTAGGTAATACATGCACATCCCATGATGCAAATGCTTAGCTGCCCTGATGGTAATACTTGTTGGGAAATGGAGAAATAACTTCTTCTCCTAAATCCCCTGGGAGAATTTTGTGACATTTCATGCACCCCTATTACCTGGTGACACTATTCAAATTACTTGAAAAACGTGTAGGTATAGGAATTTGGAAGAGGTGGGCTTCTTAGGCAGACCCCCCCCCCCCCCTCTACATTGTGGAAATACATTATCCATAATAGTATTATATTATTATAAATGATTGTAATAGCTTCAGGCAGGACTGCAGTGCCTCTCCTTTTGCAGTGATATGAGCACGGTCATACATTCACAAATATACTGTATGTATGTGTGTATGCAGGTTTTTTTCCTCACAAGGAGGTGGTTGCTATCTAGCAGTTTTAAGATATCAGAACAGGTCCAGTAATGAATATAGATTTCGTCTTCGCCTTCAAATCTTCAAAGGAAAAATGCACGGCCATGCACGCGCACATAAATACACACCCGTATACAAATACCTATGCCCTGCTGCAGCCAAAGAGAATGCGATTATGCAGTCCACTTTGTGTGTCGCCACGCGCTTGACAGATGCATCTGTTGAACAAATCTTGATGGATTTTCAGTCTGAATTCTAAATCAAAAGCACATTTTCCCTCCCCTTTCCTTGCAGAGAGAGCCTTTCATGTCTGCCATGCCTCCTGCCTCCCCCAGCAATCATTCATTGACAAAGCCACGATGGAAGCAAACACATTGCTTTGGATTCTTATCTTCAGCGCATGTTGAGTCTGTGTGATGAATGGGAGCAACATTTACTTGTGTATATGTACACTTCATATGAGATGAGTTTGTAAACGATTAAAGAAAAAATAGGGGGCTCCTCTTTGGCTGGTTGAGATCTTCAACAGCCGAAAAAGTCCAGTCAATGAGGCTCACATTGTGCCTCAGATCATGTGAAAATAAATGTAGCTCAAGGCCAATGACACTGTTGATGTGTGTGTCTCAAAGTGAATGTTTTCAGTATGCTCATTTAGCTTTGTAGTCCCTGTGGCAGCTCAGAGCCCCTCTATGCCTCTGGACTGTGATCTGCAAATTGAAACGGATATCATTGTAAAACAGTAGCTTTAAGTGAATTCTGCCATCTATGCTGTTGGTGCAAGTGACATCCTTCTCTGTGAGAGCTGAGAATTTTGGCTTCAGATACAGTGCACATATTAAATGCCCATTTAAATGATTTATCGATTCAAATATCTTGCATAATGTCTGTCGAGCAACTAGCTTCCGACACCGCCAGAGGATCTCACAGCCGCATCCCAAGCATTCTAGTGCGTATTTGAATCTGAATCAAATGTGTATGATAATATCAATACACATTGTATTTAAAAAAAGACTGTATTCTAGTACATTAAATGAGGGGAGGAGATTGCAACAACCCAATCTACAGCAAACTGGCCAAGGAGTTGAGGCTTTTCACTAGCAAAACCTAGGGATGGGTGAAATAATTTGAACTCTGTTTTTGTGGAATCCGGTGGTATGGGTTTCCCATTGTGCACTGAGGTGCAGAGAAGAATACTTGCACAGCAGCCTCTGCTGGATAGACTCCCAGACAAATCCACTACATTTCCCCCTCATTAACAATGTGGAGAGACATGGGATATACCAGATACACAGCCAAGGGCATGTTGGAAGGACCCAGTGGCCAGGGCAGCTGTAACTTTGACAGCAACTGGAAGGACAGACGGCACGTTTCAGGCTATAAAACCCTGCATGTTTGTGCTTCGATGTGGAGAAGAAGGTTTACATTTAATGTTTTCCTTTCTATAGGTGGATCACAGCTGCACCTGTGTATTCCAGTGTTGGTTCACTTTTAACCACATATGTATGAAGCTAGAAATTAATGCTCAAACTCAATGCACGAAAAGGCAATCTAGAACATGAATGCCTTTCTGCACCTGTAACAAATAAATTTGAGGAAAGAAAAGTAAATCGTATGTTTGAATAACACATGATACCTCTGCTGAGACAGTGTAAAATGTTTGAGTAACCATTTGATGCTCGCATTTACCTTATATCAGTCCAGCCGTTTGCTTCAATTCACACAATGCTGAATTGTCAGAAGTAGTAATGCATAAAAACTGTGTTACTATGGTTGTGAATAAAACGCTGAAGTCACGGGGATAAGATATGGCATAGAACACATGCTCACACTTGCTCTCCATATTATTTTTACCTAGCGATATCAACGCTTCCGATTTTTCTGGCAGGGTGCAGAAAAGCATTTACTCCTCCGACGAGGCCTGGCACTGGTGTAAGAGCTCATCTAAAGAGTACCATATGCTTCTTCACTAACCTACTGCCTAGCCTGTACCATCTGTCATATAAATAATCCTCCCACCATGGCCATCAACACTAGCCATTTTCTGATTTTATTTATTCACAGCATTAAGTTTAGTGCATTTTAATAATTGTCTAGCTACTTAACACCAAACATACACACACACACACACACACACACAAATGCACCTTATTTAGTTAATTATTAATCTCTTAAGTTTTAATGATCAGATATTCTATTGCATTTTTCTTAAGCTTTATATGGTATGAGTTTTTTTTAAATTTGCAATGAAGGACTTGACTATTGTCATGGAATTGAAATACCAACCTTTAAAAGATGAGAATATAGTCAATTAATACGAGGTGACACAATGTTTAAATACAAAAATAGAACAGATCTTTAATGTTTGCAAACATGAGTCAAGACAACAATCAAGCAATGGGATTGTGTGAAATGACCACCGATAGGCAGTCAGACAGAGAAGTTATAGCAAAATCTAATTACGCACGAACCTCATCCTACGTAAATAGCTTTCAGGGTTGGAATAGTGAGACATAACAACCTTCACCATAAGGTCAGGTCAGAACTTTTGTTGATTAACTTCCGTTTATTTAGAGTCAAGATGGCATTAGTCTATATAAACACATAATTATTATGACTGTAATAAAGAATTCCACAACATTCCCTTCTCTTTAAAATAAATAAATAACAAATATAATTATTCTAAAAAATGGTCTAATAATTAAAGGATAAACAAGTTTATATGGAAAAACAAAAGCGTATTAAAATTCTACATGATGGCCTGTGAGATTGTCCGCCAAGGCCTGAGTGGCCTTTCAGGTGTTTTATCCCCTTGACCAGTGTATTCAAAATAGACGGACAGAAATCACAGGTCATCATCACCTATACACATAGAAGCAAACCCACCCCCTCACAATTGGCAAAAGGAGGTCAAAAGAATTCTATGCACTAACTATACTTACTATAACAGAACTTATCATTGGGAAAAAAACCTCATAGGTCGTTAGAGAGGAAAAAAAAATTTTTCAGACAGTTCTGTTTAACAAAAAATTAAACAGCTATGCTTAAAATATTTAAATCAAAAGTAATGTTATATGGCAGTATAATTCTAAACAAAACTAAATAAAATATTGTAAGAAAGAATTAATGTTAACTATTAAATGTAGATTAATATACCGTAAGGGTAATGTTAAGTTGCAGGATATAATTAAAGGTTAGCATAAATCAAAGGCCTGGTGTTCAGGTGTCATTATTTCATTGTAGCCATTCTCATCGTGGGATGCAGAGGAACACCCACATGGCAGGATGTTTCTTCGGGCTCAGGAGTCAGCATGCTACCTGTGGGTATACGTACCTGGGTCAGAGGTTCTAGAACATGACCCTTCGTAGGGGCGGACACCTTTACCGTGTGCCCTTGTTGTCATCCTTCCGGGATTTCTTTAGTCCTGTAGTCGTGGGTCTGCCTCAACCCTAGGCTTGAAGCATGCACATTCGGTAGAGTGGAGGCCTACGAGCTTCCTTCGGTCAAGAAGTGCAGCTGCTCAATGTCTGGGAGTGAGTCGGCCACATCCCAGGGATCAAAGGATTCTCGTCTGGGAGAACGGAGGAGAGCATATTGCTCCACCTTTCCTCCAACCACACTGGCTATCCATCTGTGTAGCAAGGCTCTCATGCAGGTAAGGGTACAAGTACAGAGACACAAGAAGGCACCAAACATGATTAGGAATGGAAAAAGAACTTGAAGGGCAACTGCTCCCCATGGGCCTAGCCTGTCCTGCAACCATTGTTCCTGAGACAAATTAGGCACTTTAAACAAAAAACTCTGTGAGTAAGTATTGAGGCCTGTTGTGTACCAGTACCTGTTAAAATCAAAAGGGAAAACTAAAACAAAATCATCATATTTTAGATCAAAGTTTTCTAAACAAATGTGTGAACACATTTTAACCAGATAAAAGGTGAAGTGAGCTAAAGAAAAAAAACAATACAATGGGTATTATTGTGTATCGCTATGGTGGCTTCCAGGTCGCAGGACCCCACCAAATCCAAACACTCCACCAATGTAGATCCTCCCTCCTCCGGCGGTCAGAGGCGCCAAACCCGCCGAAAGAGCGACCACCAATCTCTCCCTCCTCTCACACACATGCATGCAGTCAGTCACAATCAGACACACATGCCCGTTCATCCTTTCACGCTCTCTCTCGGACACACACACACACAGGCACTCAATTTTGGTGTCCCATGGTCACTCAACCACACCAGCACACATACTCACTCATACCCACACACTCCCTTTCTCTCTCTCTCTGTCTCTCTCTCTCTGAAAGGAATCCAATGTTTAACACTGTTAGGGACACAATACATACTTTAAACAATAGTTTAAAATAGTTTTTTGAAGCTTTGTTAAAACAAATTGGTGCTATTTGTAAATTATTCATTTCTATTCTAGAAATTTAAAGCAACAGCAGAATCTGATGGGGTAACTCAAACTCTGCAGCTAGTCTCTCAATTAAAATATGCGGCTGCATCTTATTAAAAGCAGAAGAAAAGTCTGCAAATAACAGTCTAACATGAGATCCAGGCTTTTCTAAATGTTTATACATTGTATCTATAATAAAGAGCTTTGCATCATCTACACTTTTTCCAGTTTGATAAGCAAACTGTAATGGGTCAAGTTTTCCAATAACCAGAGACATGATTTCATTCTTAATTTGTTTACCTTAAGCTCTAAATGCAAACAGATACTGGCTCTCTGGATGCAAATTAAAAAGACAACACTGTTGAACCTAAACCATGACTTTGTGGTGCATTAATGGCTGGACTCAAGAACTTTCTGAAAATAATCTGAAGTGAACTTGAAAAGGTAGCTTCTTTGATATAAATATATTTTGTGGCGAAATGTGTTTACTCAGATGTAGCTCGTGTGCTTGTCTGTTTGAGAGGCTGCTATGGCTGCTCTCAAGGTCTGCCACCTTATCTATTGTTTTTACTCACTGCCGTCTGTGACTGCATGTAGAAATAAACCTTAGAATGAGTTACTCTCTTCTGTGTGTGTGAGACTATTTAACTGATAAAACACACATTGTAGAATCATAAAGTAAATGTTCCTTGCTTCTTTCACTAATCATGTGCATTTAAATGTCTAATAGTCAATAAGCTAATTATCTGAGTCAAAAGGAAACGTTTATTACAACCAAGTTGAAATGAAGGAAAACAACATTGATAATATCTCAAGATCATGCAACGTAAATAGTTTTAGGATACTTTCCAGAAGGAGTCCAAGGGTCAATCTCCTCTCATAATTGTAGGCACTGTATTGTATGTAAATGCTTCTCTGTATCTCATAATTTGTTCCTCAGCAACAGCTCTCTCTATAGAATCTCTGTGTCTGAGCCACTGCATAGGCAGCAGGAACAAGAAAATATAATAGATCTCAACATTACAGCTAATTTGCACAACAATTTATTTCGGCAATTAACTTTTTAACTTTTGGATTTACAAAATCAAAAACTATAGTCAACATTCAACAAAGATAATCAATTCTGACTCTGGTGGTAACATCTTGCTAGTCATATCTCACAGTTGTCTTATATTATCACTGCAAATAAGAGTGTTCAATTTCAACATCAAACAGCATATACTCTTTGAAGGGGTACTATCAACCAAAATAGACACTGTGGACCCATTTATTTCTACTGGCATTAGTGGGTCTTCAATAGGGGAAGAAGAAAGTTTAATTGTAGCTGCTTGAATTAAATTTGTATGGTCTGACCATTTTTTCCGCAGAAGTTACACTGTCCTTTTCTCCAATTGTTTCTGAAGTTATTGTTTTGTGAGTAGTGTGGGGAAGTGTGTGCTTTGCTCTGCCGGCTGATGTACTTTGGTTCTATCGCACTCACTCCTCCCTTTTTGATCCCTGACCCTCCTGTTGCATGCAAGTCTATCTCCCTTAGTGCTTGAACTGCAGCTGCTATGAAAAGTAATTCATCCTCTTTATTTCTACTTACATGTTGTATTGTAGCTTATTCTATCTTCTGAGTTACTTTTGGGTATGAGGAAACAATAGGCACATCAATCATGGACGACGGGAGCGGTAGGCCGGCCTCTATCAGAGTGGCCACAAGACTTTGTGGTGAGGGGGGGGGGTACTCTGCCGTTTCACCCATTTGAATATCATGGCTTTAGCATTTTGTGTGGGGTTTGATCCATGACACTGTTTTATCTTAACCATTTCCTCAGCTCTAGTTTTCAACATAGTTTCAAGCAGTGGCACATGACGTGCACTTAAATAATGCAACACATCTATTAATCAATTCTTTAAGTTCTTCAGAAACTCGATCATCCTTTCCTTTGCACACATTTGCACGTTCAGTACATTCATTCTCACTTCCATACAGTTCTGCGGTGTCAAACCATATTGCCACACATCTTCTTATTTTACCAAAATCCCAAGCTGGATCTCCATGTGGGCCATATACAGTTGAACTAGCAAGCGTATCTGAGGCAAAGGACCCCTCCATGGGCCACTTTCCACCTGTCTCTCCTTGTGTTCTAAGCGTCTGAAGGACGGGTTATACACTGGCATGAGGTAAACACTGTTGATAAGAGGCCCCTAGGGCAGGCATGGGTATGGAACGATAAGCTCCACCTATTGAACCATAGCAGAGATCAATGGTGGTATTTTTCTGTGTTGTGCTGCAAGTTACATATTGTTCGTATGTTCTCAAAGTTTTACCCAAGTCACATTTATGTGTAAGATAAACTAAATTTGGTCAAAACACGGGTGCCCTTCTTGTCTAGAAACAAACGTTGTTTTGGGAAACATTCTCCTGAGCTCTTATCAGCTCTGCTGAGAGGGAGAAAAGACTTATCTATTGCCTTTTTCTGTCTGTAAGGAGAACGCAGTGAATTAGGAAAAGGTTGTAAAATAATTAAACAGTCAGTCTTAGTCATCAGTCAGTCCATGATCATGTATAAAGTTTGCTCTGCAGAGGCTTAACTAATTTTGAAAATTCTGAAGTCATTTAAAAATGATTATCCCTTTTTGGAAATTGTGTGGCTTGGGAATAATAACATCCCGTCTTACACACTGTTATTTTTAGAAAATTCTACTCACAAATGATGCTATAGCGCGATATTAGAAGTACTTTTCTATCATTAAATAATTGTTTCGTAATTGTGTGTGTATAAAGAAAGCTCTCGTGGTTAAACCAACACTACTTTAGTCACTGCAGTCACTTGCTCGGCCTATAGCCGTGTTTTGGGTAAATGTTTTCACCTGCAAAGATAGGTATGTAAACATAGAGACCTGGATACAGTACAATACTCAGTTGTCTATCAAAACAAATTAGATATACTATACCATAATTAGCCAAAAATGTAATCACCTAGCGTGACACTAACAATTCTGGTGTAGACAATTCAGATGGGAAAATTAAGCATATAATAATAATATTACTGGACAGTGAGAGTCACTGCATGTTTGGTGCACCTCACCCTCCTGTGGACCCCTCTCTGTCTCTCCTCTCCGGCCAGTCAGTCTCCCACTCTCCCACTCTCCCACTGCCTCTCTGCTCCTGGGACTGCAACTGCAGTCCATTCTCTGGTTGTTGTTCAGGACATTCCCTGCCCAGTGCAAGTTGTCCCAACACAGAATCAGCCATGTTGATGTTCCTGGTGTTTTAGCCACATCTGCTGGCTCTGCCTCTGCCTCTGGTCCTCTTCGTCCGCCCTTTCCATTTGTCCATAGGCCTTCAGCTGGGCCATACAGAGGTTGTCCTTGTCACAGAGTTCACATTAGTTCTGTCATAAAAGGATCTCTTCTTTAGGCCAGTCATGTTGAACTGGACCCCATTTGAAATGGAATAAGGTGGTAGTTGGAAAATACTCATCTGGCAGATGCAGGGCTGTATCCAGGTGTAGATGTGGAAACAGCTTTAGTTCGTTGAGCTGGTTTTGGTCTGCAACCGGAGGTGTGAGAGAGGAGGTTCTGCTAGGCCAGAGACGAGAGACCAGGTCTGGGATAATTGTCCTGTGAGGAGCTTAGCACACTTTGGTTAAAGTTATTTTACCTTTAAGCTAATCACTGTCTCTGTTCACTTTGCAACAAAGGCCTAACAAAAAAAGCTTTTATTTCTCTAAAATTTAAATAATTGCTAACTTAGTTTTTCTATCTTAATGAGCCTAAAGCTCACATTTCCTGGAAAGACCATATTCCTCCCATAAATTTACCAATGCACATGTATAGTGAGTCTCCACCCTTATCACACATTCTTTGCACAACTGTCAAATTCAACTTCCAACTCCTTTTGTTTAAACAGACTGTTCCCCTTTTACAATAATATTGAATTTTAGAGAATGCAGTGGAGGACAGATCCAACAGAAGACACAGAGACCTTAAATAAACCACACACAATTAGTACTTGAAAATATTATAAGTATTATATATAACTATTTTAGAACGTTCTTTATTTTAGATCTATTTTTGCCAAAACATTTTTATGGATCCTACGCACTGTCCCTGACAGTAAAGATATCTTTGTGGTCCCGGACCACCTAGTGCCCGGCACTAGATAGAATAGTTTAACCCGGTTAAATCTATCCTATTCCTCGAGTTTGGTCCCTGACCCTAGTGCCCCTGGCGCTAGATAAAATAGTTTAACTTAGTTAAATCTATCCTATTTCTCGAGCCTGGCCCCTGGCCAGTATATTTTTGGTCCCTGACCCTAGTGCCCCTGGCGCTAGATAAAATAGTCTAACCTAGTTAAATCTATCTTATTTCTCGAGTTTGGTCCCTGACCCTAGTGCCCCTGGCGCTAGATAAAATAGTTTAACCTAGTTAAATCTATCCTATTTCTCGAGTTTGGCCCCTGGCCTGTATAATTTTGGTCCCTGACCCTAGTGCCCGGCACTAGATAAAATAGCTTAACCCGGTTAAATCTATTTTATTTCGTAAAAGCTCGTCAGCTAATGCGAATTAAAGACCCCTGGTCTTTAGTTTTTAGTTCAACTAATCAGCAGCTGTCCTGAATTAACTAATTAAAGCTATTCATCCAACACACTTTATAGAAAAACTTGGTCCCTGACCTTTCAAAACATTGTGTTCTCACCCTTTTAGTCTTTTTGAGTTCCTTGGATGTCGTATCGGGAGATCCCCCGAAGCACACCTGATTTAGGCGCCAACCTGCATCTCCTGAGGTCAGTTACGGTCCTCCGTGGGGAGAGGTTTAGGCTCCGGGACCCAGTCTCCGGCTGTGCACAGTTAACCTGTCAGAGGGTGCTTCAGGAAATCCTCGAGTTAGACATCCCGGACGAGCCCCCAAATTGTCATGGAATTGAAATACCAACCTTTAAAAGATGAGAATATAGTCAATTAATACGAGGTGACACAATGTTTAAATACAAAAATAGAACAGATCTTTAATGTTTGCAAACATGAGTCAAGACAACAATCAAGCAATGGGATTGTGTGAAATGACCACCGATAGGCAGTCAGACAGAGAAGTTATAGCAAAATCTAATTACGCACGAACCTCATCCTACGTAAATAGCTTTCAGGGTTGGAATAGTGAGACATAACAACCTTCACCATAAGGTCAGGTCAGAACTTTTGTTGATTAACTTCCGTTTATTTAGAGTCAAGATGGCATTAGTCTATATAAACACATAATTATTATGACTGTAATAAAGAATTCCACAACACTATCGCGGGAGTTGAGTAGTGAAGCCTCTCTGTAAAGGCCTCTGTGACACATTAGCATCATTCATGCTTCAGTTGCTCTTTTATGTCATCGTGTCCCAACACTTTCTCAGTGATAAAGCCATTATCTGGGTAATACTGGCCCTAAATGGCATGTTTTATTAGGGCTATTCCACGCTTCATTGAGCGGTGAATTTGTAAGAAGTAATGCAGTGATATTTCTTTTCCTACTGCTTTCCCTCGGTGTGTATGCTCGTCTTCTCACTCGGGTTTGGTTACAATTGTTGGCTGCCTGAAATGGAATAACAGAGTCTCATGACGTCCAGGTCATTTGTACTTAAATTCTATTATGCTCGTCTCTCTTTGTGTAATACCAATCCTGTCTCTCCTATGACCAAGAACATGTTTAGATAAACCTACCATTTTAATTGTGTTTTGTATGAACACCATTATACTATTAGGGCTGGATATTTGCAAGGACTTCACGATATGATATGCAACACGATACATGGGTCACAATATGATGTAACATGATACGATGCATTTTGCAGTATTGCCATATTCCACATGGTTCACTGGAAATGTAAACACGGAGAGGAAATACAATTTGATGTGTATGATCTGGGTGGTCTTAATAAATCACATCGCATTATATTGATAACTCAGTGGAGAAATCCAGTCAAAACTATTTTAATTCAAAACTTCAATTCAAATGCAACACACAACAATTCAACTACATGAGCAGGGGTTGTAGTTCAACACCCGCTTTGAACAATTTTATTTTATTTTTTTCAATGCATCAATTTTAGGAGCTGTACATAATTATAGATACAAAAAATAAATATCATGATATATTGCTGCATGGATTTGTTTTAGCTCAGCCCTATATACTATACACGTTATGGTTGCATAGGACCTGCTTTCTTTTCAACTATAGGGACGGACAAATATATCTTTGTCAAACATGGTTAAAGCATTGAACATGGTCAGACCTCTCCTTACTGCACATCTCCCTCCGTTCTCATTCATAGTCCCCACTTGAGCCTCCTTGTGCATATCAACACTTCAAGCACCCTTTTAAGAACCCTTTCATCTTCTCCCCTTCAGAAAATGAGGGAGAGTCTCTGGTGGAAAGCCCTTACAGTAGCAGTTAGTGCCGTATAGAGTTGGCTCAACCACGGCCCCTTTCGCCTCTATCTTTGTCTGAAGTAGTGAGGGATAAGACGACCCTCTTAGAGCTGTGTGCGTTTGTGTGCATGTGTACCCCAGCTGGAACCCATGTCGTATCCTCTTCTCCTTGGTCTGTTGGACACAGGCCACTGCGGCAGCCGCTCTCCTATTGAGGGAACTGAGCATACAATGGCTTCTTGAACTTCAAAAGCATATTCAGCCTCAGTCCTACACGATATTGCTTTTATACCGATGCCATCCCCATGCTCTCACTGCCATTCATTCCATTTCCCTCAGCGAGCGGTCACCTTTGGCATCTCCTTTGTTTCCAATGTAAACGCCAAACTCAGTTGGCTCTGGTGGTCCACACACACTTGTCATATGAAGTATACTGTGATGCTGCTAACAATCATCAGCAGACAGGCAACATATGTAGCTTAATGCATTATGTTAAGATAATTTGCTTCTGTAGATAATACTAGTGGGTTTGTGTTTGTTTTGATCACTCAGCTGCAGAGCCACATCTCAAGCAATGGCTTTCTGACCAATTTATTTTTCGTTATGAATGATGCCAGGATATTGTAACAATCCTTTTCTTTCAGCAGAACACACAGGATGTGCTCTCACTTGACAAGAGACGTTCAGAAACAGCAGTCGAAAAGTTTAGGGGTCATGGCAAAGAAAAGAACATTGACTGAAATAGATTCTGTTGGTGTATTTGATATGTGTGGGTTTACATAGAAAAGTATTAGCGGTGGCTGTTTTGACACATGCTGCTTCTGCTTTTTCCGGACACAATGAACAAACTGCAACTGATGCATTGCACAGTTAAATGTGTCTCTGGAGTGAGTTGCACTTATATTGAACTGTGCTCTAATGGCTTCAGAATTGGTGAAAATTAGTACTTACAAAAACATATTTTACTTAGCAACAGTGTGATAACATTGTGTCTCGGAACACACAGAGCATCCATGTGAAATAATCTCAATGTGTGAGACAGTGTTAGCATTCGATTGGTTCATGCCTATGCTCTTTGGCTCCCACTTACTTGAGATGACTTCTATTAACACTACTGACATTTTGTGTTAGACCCAGTACATACAGTCCTTGGTACTCTTGGTACTTTTGCAGTTTGCAAAAGAACAAAGTTACAAAATGATAGAATAGATTGTTTGAATTCACATTGCCCTTCCTTGTTCATTTGTGTGGAACATTTTGGAAAGTACACTTTTAATATAAACCTACGAGACAGATCTGATCTGTGCGCATGAATAAAAGAAAGTCACTTGACAAATGAACAACCATTAAGCATGTTGCTGCTGTTTATGCAGACAGAATTTTGAATTAAGTATTATGCTAGTAACTTCTACATAATGTGTTGAGGTCCATTTGAATAGCTATTTTGCTGGTAATGTTTTGTGAAGTCAAAACAACATTACTCTTTCTTCTGCGTTTTACCCTCACGCTGTCACCTTTTTCTTCCCCCTTTGCCTCTTTTCCCTCTGTTCTCTCCTCTCTTATCACTTTTCCGCTCCCTCCACTTTGTTTACTTGCTGACTTTTTCTATTTCATTCACTGTCTGTTGTCTGTAGTTCTCAGCAGCACCCCTCAATTGATGCCCCGTCCTGTAAAAAAGGGGTAGTACTAAAGCAGTACCTCAGTGTCCTCGTTTGCCACTTTGATCACATTGTCAGGGAAATAAATGAGTGTAGAGAGTTAACTGGAGTGAGCTGTGGGTACCTCACCACCATGCCACTCCCTGCATGGCTCCCGCTGATGGACAGACCCACTCTCGTCCCTTTCGAAGGGTTGACCCATCACACAGCAAGACATATGTTAGGCCGCAGTTTTCCTGTCTCCACTACCTGCCAAGATAACACACATCCGATGAGAGGAAACGATAGGGAAGGGCTGGCTGGAAACATAAGGTTTATTAACACGGGCACGGCGGCCCACTGACACTCACTGTACCAGCTTTACTCAGAAAAAAAAAACCTTGTACACTGTTTGGGTCAATGCAAACACTGCGTACACAGAACACAAACATATTCAGACACACTTCAACACTTGCCTCTCCGAGGACCTGTTGTTTGTTTGTTTGTCACCCCCATACATTAGCTGACTCTAAGATTTTCTCGCTTGGTAAGAAAAAGCCCTGCTTTTCTGAAATTGTCTTAACAGCTGTAAATAGGCTTTGCAGGGTAAAGCAGCCTGTCTCTCAAAGAGCTGATTTCTGTAAGCGGCTTAGTGTTTCCACCTCCGCATTACACACCCATAACCTATTCATTTTGAGGGTGAGACATACAATTATTTCTCACACATCCCCCCTCTATTGTGTACGGATGCTGCTAATGTGCCAGAAGAAGTCAACATTAAGCCTAACATTTGTTGTCAGGGTACTTAGATGGCATGCACAGGCTTCCTAGTTCTGCTGGCATTAGTTGGACTTAAGAGTTATGTTAGGCTCAAACATAGGAATTGTAAGGGTGGAGTATAATGTACAAACTTACCTGTATTTTTGTTGTAGGGATTTCTCATGGAGCTAATGGGATTTTCCTCCTGCCCACCAGTGCATCGGCAGAAACAGATGTTGGCAGCTTTAAGAATAGTTATAACTGCTATTTTTCTAATTGAAAAAATTATGGTCAATTAATAACGAGTGAGTAGCTCATGTTTCAGATTTATTTTTCATTCTAGAACAAGCTGTTCATAGAGGCAGTTTTTTTTAGTTAACTGTCTCGCGGTGTGGCTTAATACAGGAAAATGTCTTTGCAGAGGCTATGTTCTCAAACAAACAATTCAGGTTCAATAATTCACAGGTAACCCCGTGGACATTAAACAGCCACTGTTCCACAACACCGTCATCGTTACTGTCAACCCTCTGGTTGCAAACCCAGTTAGGGGGTTTGAACTGCACCTCTCTGTCACTGAGAGGAGACCAGGGCCAATCTCAGGGTGTCATTAGAAAATGCTGTCTATGTCTAAAAGCCAGGTGGACTTGTCCTCTAATGAGGACTCGGCCCGTCATGCAAGCATTGACTGGAGGAGGTGTCATGCAATGGCACTGTTGATCCGTGGACGCTGATACTCTCCTGCACTGAGATGGATGGCATCATTAGAGTTCTAGAGACGGACACAGATCGACGGTGGGCTTACCCAGACAAGACAGTGAGATGGTAATGATATAGTTAGTTGTAGCTGAACAAACGAATCAAGTTGTTGTCATCTTCGACATTTTTGTAGTGTTTTTAAATCTCTTTGTTTGTCCCTTGTTATATACCTGCCAGACATTCCGACAGCTAAAGGACGTTGTAAAGGGTGGTGCGGATGTATCAATGTTAGTTTAATTTTCAACCTCCACTGAACAAGCAAATCAATTTAGCCATAAGAATTCTAAGGCCAGTCTGGCAGAATTGGAAATGGTGGACGTTTTTTAAAAGCTGAACTTGCCCCCTGATAATAGCAGCATTACTGTGGTGGTTAAACAAAATCATCACACAAGGAGTATAAACATTAAAGGCGACCTGTTCCATTTATTCATCCTGCCGGTGCCAAAGTGTAATTAAATGCGTTGGCAAGGCTATTACACTGAACTTTTTGCACAAATGATTTCTTGCCTCGCTTGACCTGTTTATACACACATAAGGGTAAATTGCACACACATATTCACATATTCAGTTTTTGATGCCGTTAGCAAAGCTTATCGGATAGTTGCTTTTTATTAAGTCATTAATATCCTGCCCTGCGTATGATACTTTTTGCTTTAGGTAGGTTGTGAGTTCATTGTTCCCAATATCCATGAGCCATGGCTGTACCACAGCAAAGAGCCCTGTGGCGAAATGAGTCAAAAGCTAGAGCTGCGCCAATAGCTTTCGGTAGCTATCAATATGCAGTTGACAACATAATTAGAGTTATTTAAAGACACGCCATGTGCCGCTAGATGGAAGCAAATGGAGGCACAGATTGTTGTTCTTTCTACTTATTATAGTGCTGGAATATACCCCTGAATTATGAAATTCTTTTTAAGCTGCTGGGAACTTATTCCAAAAAATACTGGGGTAAAGAATCATTACGTCTACATTATTCATTTTAATGGTCTTGCACGCTGACATTCTGGACCTTTTTTTCTTTTTTTTTCAAAGTATAATTTCCACCTCTTTGGCAGCAATCAACACACACATCGTAACCAGGAGGTTTACTGTCTTGATGAGCAGCACGCATGCTGAAGGTTGAAAGGTCTTTAGTTTTTTCTTCATCCCTCTAGTGGTGATGGCACGACGTGGGCTCTCTGTGCGCGCTCGTGTTTGTTTTCTCCACTCTCCCAAGAGTTTGATTAGTCTTCTCCGTTTAGCCGCCACATTTCTTTCATTACAGCAAACACTCACGCCGGGGAGGGCTGTCCTGATCTCTTCCTCTCTTCATGCAGATGGTGTACTGTAGCCACATCTTAACTCTCTCTGGATTGGCACACAGCCTACATCTGTCCCTTAACCAGCCAGCATCCCCCTCACGGCACAGCCCTCCAAGGCTTAATTAAATATCAGACCAAAGCTATAACTCTGCTGCTTGCCACCCATGGTCTACATTGGACAGACAAAAAAGAACACAGGCCTTTCAAAAGTCCACAGAAAAGGAATAAAGTGAAAGAGACACCGATTTGTAGAAGTAACATCTTCTATGCCAGCTGCTGCCACTGGCAAACAGACTGGAAGTTGATTTGCACTCATTACTGGGAAATGAGTAAGGCCTGAGGAGAATGAGGACTGCGTTACCCAGAGTGCATGTGATGTGATTGGAGATGTGGTGCAATGTTAATCTCCTCCCTTGTCCCCAATATGTAGGAAATAAATGGAGGTGAAAATCTTTCACCGCATCACAGTGGGCCATGCATGATTGGAATGGAAGCGGAGAACTGATTATGCAACAAGGGCTCCCTCCCCCAAAGCAAATGGTTTTCATTCAACTTCTTGGCAAACCACTGTCTGAGGGAGCAATCTCTTATTATTGTGGCGGCAACACGTTAAGAAATAGTGCCACGTTTTGCACACTCAAAGTAACAAAAAGGATACATTTAAGGAGGCATTTGGACAGCAAGTATAATATAATTCTGTCTGCGGAAACACACTTAATGCAATGTGTGTCTCCTTTCATTAGCGGGAACTCTCATGCTACAGTTTTAATATTGTATTTTTCCACTGCAATGAACACTTTATGCTCTGACCGGCCAACAGTGCTCACAAGTGTCTTTACTGATTAACTTCAGACACGTGCCCTTCTTTCCCCTTGTTCATCGCAGCGTCTGGGGTTGAACAATGCACATGTTAGCACGACTTGTCAGTTATTTTACATACTTGTACTCACTTTTTCGTCCTCTCCCGACTCTACTCCACACACACTCATTAGGGACCAACCTTTGTCTGAGTGGTAAAGGCCATCTCATGTCTGCTCTACTACCAGATAATGGTCACCCTTGCTCGTTACCATGCGCCATGTTCAGTGTGATCTTTGAGGACATCGTTATCCTCTCCACGTGTTTCAAACAGAGTGGAGCTATCGGCGTTAACCTGAGATTTTTTCTTCTTCTTCTGAGACAATGGTGCGCTTTTTTTCTCCATTAAACAGTCTTTGAGATGGAGTGTGAATGTATTTTTAGCCCATTATATCTTTTGTTCGTTTCCCTTTTGTTTCTAGTTTTATAAAGTTTTCTCTTATTATCAGCACATTGCTCTCTCAGTGCCCATTCATAATTGCTGATATTGCTACAATATCTCGTCGCATGCGGCATAATAAGAAGGGTTTGCTCTTTGTTTCCAGTGCAGTAGGAACGAACACCTGCCTTGTGTTCACCCCATTACCTTCCCTGGCACATTACATGCCGTTTTTATATATTTATTTAGCTTTTTTTAAGGTCCTCATCAATCTGTCAATACTCTTACCTTTCTCCACACCTCAAACAATGCCCTATTGGGGCTACATTGTTTGTTCCTCCACTTGTTTCTTTTTTAAAAGCAAAAGTCATTTCCTCTGTGCCGTCCCTCTTCGCCGCACATACCCGCAGGACACTCTATTTCATCTTGCTTTGAACTCTTTTAAATGTTGCACCGTAGCAGTTTTTTATTAACATATTTATTCATTTATGACTCCTCTCAAAGCCCTTTGCATATGAGCACACCTTTATTCTCTCATGTTCTCTCTCTTTCTCTCCTCTCCCCTCTCAGCTATCAACTCTCCACAGAGAACGAGTCTCACTAATGCAGTGTTAGTTTAATCCCTGCCACCCTGTCGGAGGCTATTTTCTCTGGATTTTCTCTTTTCTTACTACAGCAGCAGCAGGGAGCACAGCCAGACTTTTAGACTCCCTGCTCAACCGCGTTAGTCTAGACGTCCTCCACCTTGCTCGCGGCGTATGTTTTGCTCGCAGTCGAGGGAGGTGCACATCTCCAGCCCCCAAGGTCAAGCTGTCTTTCCAGCCATCGCAAGGCAAATCATTCCCTTCCACTCTGCCTATACCACCCACTTTCCCACCGATGCAGCCACCTGTCAAGGGCTGAACTCTTTCCACCTAAGATAATAATAACCTAGCCACAGACCATCTTTCATCAAGTGTCCTCACCCCATTTGAATACAGGGGAAATTCCGGGCAAAATGGTGAATAGACAGCTCAGAGGCCTCCTCTTGAGTTCTTGCAAGGTGGCAGTGACAGCAAAGGGGATACAGGGTGGTTATATGATTTCAGCAAGGTCATGTCAAAATGCCACAGTTCCTTATTTCCCTTCTGGCATTGAGATTGTAACTGAATGCAAGTTGTAAGGGAAAGGTACTAATCAAATAGTGCAATGGGATATTGTTTGTGTGTGGAATTGTTAGCCATGCTAGCCACATGATCCTAGGGATAGGCATTGATGGACTATGAGTTGGTCGACTTTCGTCCAGACTGAAATATCTTCACAACCACTGGATGGACTACCATTACATTTGGCACACTCTGGTGATCTGTTGACTTTTCTTCCACCATTTAATGCCACCATAAGGCTAATTTCTTAAAATCTATTGAATGGATTGCCTTGGCATTTGGTAACACTATATTCATTGTGCCCAGATGATGAATCCTAATGATTTTTGGTGTTACCCTGAGAACAGTTTTGAATTTTTCAGTGATATATCTCTCTTTATCGTCATACTTGATGGACTGGCACATAATTTAGAACAGCCGTCCATGGCTCCCAGACTAAGTATCCAAGTGGCTTCGTTGATCCCATAACAAGTTAAATGGCTTGACAACAATTACCATGACATTTGATTCAGATATTCAGCCTCTTAAGTTTCATCTTGGACCATCATCACGTCAAAACTGTTATCCATCTAATGGTTCAGTTTTTGAAACACCAATGCCGTTCCCTGACTTTCAATGATAGTGCTGAAATAGGGTTGATCAGGGAAATAATAACATATCACAGTTTGTGAACATATCAGCATTGTTACTGTGAGCATGTTAGTATGCTAAAGTTAGCTTAAAGCACTGTTGTGCTGAGGACTCTGTTTTGTTTAAAGGATATTAAATGTTCATTTCAGTCTGGGTGCAGTAATCCTTGTTATACATTTTTAATTAGTAGTTCAGGCAGGGGTGATTTTAACTCTGGACAGTAAACTTTTTAATTCCCAATAATATCCCGCAATAATCTTATCACGTATCACACTCAACCCTCTCTTTTCCTCTTCCCCTCTCTCCTTCAATCAGATAAACAGATAAGTGGCAGACTCGAGGGTGCTTTTAAGGTGTTGATCTTATATCTTAAGTGCTCTGTCTCTCTCTCTCTGTCTTTCTTTTCCCTCGTTATGTCTCTCTTTCTCTCAATCCTTCTCTCTTTGTCTCTTTTAGATGCCAAGGAGATCGTGCTGAAAGCTCAGATTCTGGCTGGTGGAAGAGGCAAGGGTGTGTTTGACAGTGGCCTTAAAGGTGGAGTGCACTTAACCAAGGAGTAAGTATGCCCCCACTGTGCATTTCACACTGAGTTACTGTAGGAGAAACACTCGTATTATTTCTCCTACCACAGCGGCTTTTAGAGTGAGGAGGCTCAAAGAGCTGTCTGAAGACGCTCCCTAGGCACAAAAACACAGTCGGATTACTTTTGCCGCAAATAAATACTTATCCTTTCTTCCAGGATCTCGTTTTTCGAACAACTACCCTCAATTAAATGAGGAGAAAAAGTGTTTTTCAGGTCAACAGAAGCATTATACGCCCCATACTCAGTTTTTTCTCAGTACGGTATTTTCAGGTTGATTGGGGTTTGTGCGGTTGCGGATTTTGTTCCAGATTAGAATTACTAGGTTTAATGGTTGTATTCCTCCTGTGGAAGATTTTTTTTTCAAAAGGCTTTATCAACAACATAACATAGATTTTCTTTGCTCCGGCACTGCCTTTCCCTCTACCAAGTTTCCATGTAATAAAACAGTGCTATCTTTTTAGTAAAGGTGCCTACCACCTACTGCCACCTTAAAGGCAAAGCCGTGATTTATGACAATTGTCCCCGACATGTATCATCCTCACCCTACTTCAGGGTTCGGTATGGCCCCAAACTTTTTTCATAGTGAGATATGCGGAAGTTCATGGTCCCCAGACGGTGACATGAGTGCACAGTTCACCTTCCTATCATTTATCAAAGGATGAGCACAACCCCCGGCTTCATTTTCTATTCACTCACTAAACCAAAGAAGGATTACAGAAGGAGCTCCAGCATGCAGGCTGCTTTTAAGCAGAGGGAATAAGTAGAGTTTAATTCACAAAGAAGTGAACATATACCAAAGTGTCTCCAAAAAGCTGTGCTTTGTCAGAATATGTTACATTAATGCCCACATAGTGCTGGAGCATATCTCTCTCCCACTGAACACAGCTCTGGATAGATAAAGAAACACTTATTCATTCCTCAGTTCATCGGCTTTCCTCATCTTCTGAATGTAACATTCTCAGTGATTGTTTTCCATTAAATGAAGACTGTTGTCTCACTGTTTGAGCCTCTCTCCTTCAGCCCTGCGGTGGTTGGTGAACTGGCCAAAAAGATGCTGGGTTTCAACCTGACCACAAAGCAGACACCCAAAGATGGAGTGAAAGTGAAAACGGTAAGCCACTGTGCAGACTCAAGGAAAGAAAATATAATCCTGTGTATATATACAGAATATACTTTGACCTCATTTCAAGGCATTTTGAGTCCAGTAATGCAGTTCCGTAAAATTAATGACTGTGAACTTCGGCAGTCGGGCTTCGGCAGTATGTGTTTTTTTCCCCCACTAAGTCTAAATAGTAGCTGTCCACTGTTGATTACTGTAGGTTTGTGCTGGCTGGTGTTATGGGCTCATTGCATAAATTGAACCGGGGCCCACTGTTTGGTAAACAACTGTTTCTATGTGCCACTAACAAGCAGGAATATCATTTTCTCTACTTGCATGCTGCATTCAGTGTACCTCCTCAAAACAGACATTTCCAGGTGATATAGCCCTCTCAGACTTTCTTTTCTTTTTTAGTCTTTTTCTTTTCCTCCGTATGTGTTTAACCCTGCTACCCCCCATTCCACCCAGCTGCTGCACCTACTCCTATACTGCAGAGTTAAGATGGAAATAAATTAGTGTCACACTTGCTGTTTATATAGAAAGCACATGCGGACCAGGAGGTTCACAAGCTCAGTATTTACTCCATATGTAGGAGACAGAGGGAAAGACAACACAAACAACAAAATAAATTGGACAAAACTAATTCCATGCAGACGAGAAAAATACGTGACACCCAATTGGCCATCTTATTGTCTTACCACTAGAGCTGGGTATCGTTCCGAAATGTTCAATATCGCTACAATAACTGACACCTTGAATTCGATTCCCATTCTTGATCGATAGCAATTTTATTGAATGACTTTCAACAAGATGAACCTTTTATGTATTATCTTTACCTCAGCACCCTGGCATTTTCACATAATATCAGTGAATAATACTTTAAATAAAATGAAATCAAACTAACTATTGTATTTTCCTTAGATGCCTTGTCACACCCAATCACCAGCACTCTAAGACCTTGGAACATCGATAATTTTTCATTTTTCGATACTCGATGGTATCTAGGCAAATCGGTCGGTGCCAAAAAATGTGATTCCCAGCCCTACTTGCCACAAACATCCTCTTTCGCCAGAAGCACTGAAATCACACTGGAAAGAGCAACCGTTGACTAACCTGAAGGATTAAGTAGTCAGTGTTACTACAGTGTCACAACCCTGGTCTGTCATATGACAGCCAGAGCTTAGCTGTCAACCTGCCAGTGCAGCTAGCATCAACCCTCCACCCATATACTGCACCTACAAGCTTAAAAAAACACCAGTGGAAAAAGGGGGCAGCACTTCAGCATCTACATGGAATTGCTGTCATGGAATTGATGGAGGATTGAAGATCAGGGAAGATGAGACAGAAGGTGTGAAAACTGGCTGTGGAATAAAGACTGCAGGAGACTAAAACAGTGATTTGGGGGGAAGAGAAAACAACAAGACGGGGGGGGGGGGATGGGATATGTTCAGTTGGAGTGAAGACACAGGCTACAAGTCAAACCACAGGGAACTTGAGAGAAGGTCTGAGTGACTGGAGGAGACAACATTTGGACAAGGAGATAGGAGCACACTGTCTGTTAACATGGAGGCCAGAGAAGGCTATCCATCCTCATTGGCTGGGTGGAAGCAGAAACATAACTGCTGTGGATGTTCAAACAAACACCCCCATGCAGAAAAACCTGCAGCCCCATTAACCACCACACAACTGATAGCTTCCTGTCAGGCTTTATTTCCTCCCCCTCTTGCTTGTGTCCTCTTCTCTGCTTATCTTTCCGGACTCTCCGTTCCTCTTCTATTTGCCTGCCTTTCTCTCGCTAACAGCGTAGGAGATTTTCCTCACAGCTGTTGCTTCATAGATTCTGCCAATCTATGGCTCCTGCTATTCTGACTGTGTTCCATTGTGTTTAATCTCGTATTGATTATTGTGGACCGAAGACGCGTGTAAAGATGGCACTGTAATGTGAAAATTAAAGTTTTGCAAAGGTTCGCCTCACAGGGAAGTCTAGGAAAATATTTTTTTTTAAATGAGAACTACACCCTTTTTCCTTCAGGGTAATTAGGTAGATTTAGTATCGTAGACAAATTCATCTATCTACCCCTCTTTCTCCATGTATGTTCCAGGTGATGGTTGCTGAGGCCCTGGATATCACCAGGGAGACCTACTTTGCCATTCTGATGGACCGTGCCTGTAACGGTCCTGTCATGGTAGGAAGCCCCCAGGGAGGTATGGATATCGAGGAGGTAGCCGCCAAGACTCCAGAGCTCATCTTCAAGGTAAGTCATTTGTGGTTTATCAGGGTTCCCCGTACGGTCTTAAAAGCATTGAAGGTGCTCCGAGGAACTTTCAGTTTGTGTTCATTCTTGCGCCCCTTTTGGAAAATAGCAGTAGTGTTTTACTAAGTCAGCTGTAGTTCCTGGGTGAGCGTACTCATGACAAAGGCATTAAGAACAATTATTTAAAAAAAGCAATTATTTGCAATGATGGTCTTGTGTTACATGTCATTTATGATCATCAGAGGAAAAATGTACTGTTTCAGAAATATTAGAAAGTTCCTCTTAGCACCATCAATGTATGTGAGTTTATAATAAATGTTATTTATTTAAAGTACCTTTTTAAAATGTGTCCAAATTTCCATTATATCCTTCCTACTTAGTTCCAGTATGGCCTGACGTTGGCTTTCAATTTCATTTTTCAAGTGGCATTAAAAAGGTATTAAGAATGTCTTAAATTTAACCTGGAGATCCCTGGGTGTACCCTGTTTATACTTATCATTCCAAAAACAAATGAGAAGAAAAAGAAAAGTCAGTTGAATCCTTCTCAACTCAATTTGATTGACCTTGTCTAGCACCATGAAACTCTCTAAAAAGTGAAGAACCCCTCGCCGATCTCTGCTCAAAGACTTCACTCTGTAATTGAGAAAAGTTTTATCTGGCTTGAAATCACGCCGGGGACCGGATTGCCCAGTGGGTGTTGCAGATGGAAGCAGTGCTCTGCCCGTATCATCTGCTAACTCAATTACATTTATTGTCCTGTCTGCATGGGCACTGCAGCAGCTGTACACGATTCACGCATATACGGCAATACACTGAAGCTTAACGTGCACAAACACAAACAAATGCACACAAACAACACAGCCTGCTGTTATTGCTATTAATTAGATCGCACCTACAGAACTTAATCCACTGGCAACACGTCCTTGTCATTGTTAACAGATGTACAGTTTAAGCGTTACAGATGCAGTTTCCCCCTGCATTTCCTATTGTTGTATATCTTTATTTTGCTGTAGTCTACAGATGTTCGAGCAGAGTGTTAAGATTCCCCTGTGATTGAAGCCATTCATTTTTTTTTGCCACAGAAGATTTCAGTTGGTTTATGCAGCAGTACCTACACAGCTGCGGCGTGGCGGTCTAACTCACGATAGAACAGTTACACCGTTCGCACATCTCATTAAAATCTATACTGTCCAAACAGGCCTAGTTTATACAGACTTGGTTCAAACCGACTAACAACAGCTGCAGCTTTATTTTTCCTCCCACTGAAATCCTTCATCCATTTTTACGCCTCTGACGAAAGTTATAAGAAAGCGTCTCTCTATCTGAAAGTCAAAGATACGATCGTCTCATAATCATAAAACCATCTTTTCTGTCCTGTTGCATCAAATAATGACCCATCGTTTGAGCCTTGTTCTCTCTCTCTCTCTCTCTCTCTGTCTCTCTGTCTCTCTCTCTCTCTCTCTCTGTCTCTCTCTCTGTCTCTCTCTCTCACACTCACACTCACTCCCTCTATTTGTTTCTCTCCCTCTCTCTCTTTCACTTCCACTGCATATCTCATAGGAAGTGGTGGATATATTTGAAGGTGTGCAAGACGTCCAGGCGCTGCGCATGGCAGCTAATTTGGGTTTCAAAGGACCTCTGGAAAGACAGGTAATGGGCGCACTGCAGGCTTTACAGTCACAATGCAAAGAAGGTGGCAGAGAGATCTGTGACACACACAACACACACACACACACACACACACACACACACACACACACACACACACACACACACACACACACACACACACACAGGCAGATATATCCTCATTTACAAACAGAGGCTATTATTAGTGTTCTATAGGCAGGTTGTGAAGTATCACACCAGACCAACTTGCCAGGTGGTTTATTGTCATACTTGGCAGTGAGGCAGAGGGCTGATGTCAGCCAAAGGGATCTGACATCACTAATGGTTCCATTATTTGAAAGAACATGGTGCACATTGATTCCCTGAGTGGATTATACAGTATAAGGAACTCCTCTCAATGTCCAACCTATCATTTTGAGGACAGCGAAACCAAAATGAATTTACAAATCTTCTCGCGGCAGCATTAGCGAACAAAATGAGACCAAGGAACAGCACGGCACAGAAATCACCCAAAAATCACATTCAGAATGTGTGTGTGTGTGTGTGCGCTTGATGCAGAGTTCATTTCAAAGCCATTTGTCTCTCGGCAACAAATACATAATTTGTTTTCTGTTCCACGGGCACTGTCGCATGAGAAATCAGATTAGCTCAGAATCTTAACACACACGGAATAAATATAAATCAGCCAAGTGAATCTACTTCTGAGAGTCAGGGGTGTTTAAACTCTGGATGCATTTCATTGTATGTGATCCTCCTTTTTGCAGGATGCAGAATGGTGGTGATTTTAAATAGGCTAGGAGAGAGACAGAGATAGAAAGGGATTGGATAAGAGTCTGCAATGTCCGTATGCTTTTGTCTGGTTGCTGTGACTCATCTGTGCCAGACTGTTATTCAGAGCTAAATACAGATCGTCTAAAATACTAGTGTCTCGAATGAGCTATGGGATGACTGTCTTTATGTAGATGTGAGTGTTTGTGCATGCTGATACTGTGTGTGTGTGTGTGTGTGTGTGTGTGTGTGTGTGTGTGTGTGTGTGTGTGTGTGTGTGTGTGTGTGTGTGTGTGTGTGTGTGTGTGTGTGTGTGTGTGTGTGTGTGTGTGTGTGTGTGTGACAGAAAAAAAGTGAGACTGGTGGACTGTGTGTCTGCAACTGTGTATTGAGAAGTATTTTTGATGCAATGTCGAGCTGTCTTCATTACTAAAAAAAAGAGTTACAGGGATGGAGGTGTTGTATAGTCATATTTCACCCTATTGACTGTGTGCATATCAATCCCATTGGAGAAAAAAAAGCAATGAATATGTTAGGAGGGAACTCATGAAATGCACATTAAAATATTATGTTGTCCACATTGGATAGAAATTGTGCTAGTATGTGAGAAGAGTCAAGACATGCATGCAAAACAAACTGATTTTGAGAAGTGACTTGCCATGTTTCCTGTAGCCTTTGTGAGAAGGCTGAGTGGCCTTGGTGGGGCCGGCTGCTCTGAGCCTAACATCAGGTAATTACTGTCCTCTGTGGACTTCGCAGGCAGCAGATCAGATTAAGAGGCTCTATGATCTGTTCCTGAAAGTCGACGCCACTCAAGTCGAAGTCAATCCTCTCGGCGAGACTCCCGAAGGACAAGGTACCTCGTATCATAGAAACTGTCTGTGTGTGTGTGTGTGTGTGTGTGTGTGTGTGTGTGTGTGTGTGTGTGTGTGTGTGTGTGTGTGTGTGTGTGTGTGTGTGTGTGTGTGTGTGTGTGTGTGTGTGTGTGTGTGTGTGTGTGTGTGTGTGTGTGTGTGTGTCTCTCTCTCTGTGCATGTGTGTTTCTCCTGTCATTAACCCCTGTCCCTATATCACGTTAAATATCTGTAATATTTCCCACTTTAAATAGTGAATTCTGCATTGATCTCTCACTGTTGGATATGGGCATAGAGTCTCCTCGAGTCTATGAATGCATTAATGAATCTAAAGTGTAGTTGCAACACATAACATCAGTTTTCTTGTCGGCGTGATTTGTCTGGATCAGAATACAAATGGCCTGAGGGAGCACAACGTTCCATATTCAAAGCATGTTGCTGTTTCTTTGTTGATGATCACTAAAGGAGCACATTTGATCACCAACTAGGAATGAAGAACTACTGTGAGGAATAGCAGCTGCATTTAAAGAAGCATTCCAAATGTACACTATATGGTTATGGAAGAGAATATTTTCATTATCTAAAACGTGCTACATGCTACTGTTGGGAAATGAGCTGTTCTAGATAAGGTCAACTGCCTTTGTAACTTGTGAAAATAAAGGTAAATTGTACTAGTAATTATCTTCAAAGCTCTATTCAAAAATCCATATTTGGAGATGTATCACAAATGTTCCATACCTTTTTATGTCCAAATGGAAGCCCTTATTTTTTTTCGAATCTTCAAGCGGTAAATCTACCTTTATTCTGCTAAGCAACAAAAAGTTCACCTGGGATTCTTCTGTTAAGAGAGAGACTTTTAGTGTATTTTGAGGATAAAACAAAATGAAGAGAATCTTTATAGGAGTGCAGCCTAGGCTAATACATTGTTTAGCCTATTAAAATTAAAGTACCTAGATTCGCGATACATTTATTGTGCTGTCAACCAATACAATATGCCACTTTTGTCAGGAGGTCAACTCTTATAGTACTTTTATTTTTCAATCACGGTGACACTAAAATCTTAAAATGCTGTCCTTCAAGGTCATCATTGTTATGCTTTAAGATTAATGAAGGTCTTAATTTAGGCTCTCTGTTTTGACCATGATTAAAACACTCAATGCAAGAATTCCCCCTTTTCTTATCCCCTATCAACTCAAACAGGATTTGTCCAAAACACAACTATTTGTTTCTCTATTTGGTCTCTAAAAACAATGAATATTCATGTTACTCTGCTTTTTAAATGGATTCCCAAGAACAGCTGGAGGAGCTGATCTGAAACAGTGTGCATTTTCCATTTGGGTGGAATTCAATTGTAAGCAGATACCAGGCTTCTTTTAAGTCAAATGTTAGATTTTTTAAAAGAGATTAAGATCATTATATACCAATTCACGGTCTCAAAGCCTGCCTCAGTCCAGTTTCTTCTCTGTCTATCCTAAGTATCCCTGATAGATGAAAACATTTGAATTCACAGAGAAAAGACAAAGAGATGATACATTTCAGTCCCCGGTTGTCACTTCAGTAAATTGGCATCAGATGACACAAGAGGTTATCACTTGGCGTGCTCATCATTCAAATTAGACTATAATATTATAGCTGTTGTGATGCTGCTTTTGTTGAACTTTTACTGAACTTTGTTTTTCTCTCCTTAAGAAATAAGACTGATTGCCTTGTCTACTGCCGAACACAGATTGACTGTGATGTGTCCAATCCAGACGCATTACAACACGCTGGAGCTGCGTCACGTCTTTGATGTTATTTAGTCTCCTCGAAAACAGATTCTTGTTCAAAGAAAGCTCTATCAAAGATTGACAAGAAGTTTGCTGTTTCATGATATCCTATGAATATTAATGAATAAATAGTGAATTTTGTTTTCCCTGAGGCACAAGTTTACTTGTTCTACCAGCAGGAAGAAGCAGTGGCTTGGATTGAGGGAGGCTTTGTTCGACATATTTCCCATTACAATCAACAATTTTTTTTTCTTTTGGTTCGATTTGTTCACAAGTCACAAGGGAGCACAGCTATTTTCTGGCAGGCATTCAGCAAACATGTTTTCCAATGTGTAATTTCTCAAGGGTGTAACATTTGTGTGTTTTGCCTCATTTGGTAATAGCGGAATTCATTTTGTAGATGGGCGGTAATATTATAATATGTCATAACAGTGCTACTTTAGCTGGAGGACTCAATATCTCTACTCCCCAGTCCCAGGACAGTATGCCTGCTGCATGTAGCGTGTGTCAATGTACGTGAGTTGTTTGTGCCCCCGTGTCTGTATGTCACTCCCTAAGCCACTTCCAGTGTTTTCACTGGAATTGGCTATGTTTACTTGCTTGTAGCCTTCACTTCATTGAAAGTTGATTCTGAAGATTTTATAGACTAGTTTCTCCTAAAACCACAATAGTTATTTTTTATTGGTTTAAGGTTTGCTATATATATATTATATGATATATATACATTCTAAACTCAAAAGTTTAACAGTTTGTTGAAAAAAGAGCAAATCATTCATGCGTAAAAAAGATAAATCTGATCCTCGCTTCTTAAAACCTAGATGTAATGTTATCTATTTAAATTAATATTTTGCCATTTGGAGAACATGCTCATTTGCTGGCTTCTGGCTTCTGGCTCCAGCTTCATTTTCCAAGAATGCAAAGAAAAAATAACGTACTTAATATTCCTTTAAGTTACACCCCCAGTGTAAGTGTAGTTTCATTAGGTAGCTTTGTGAACGTGGTCTCTTTGAAATGCACTCCCTTTGAAGTGTAAAGAAAATGTCCGTTTACTATAATGGTCTATCTATCCCTTTGGAAAAAACCCATACCTTAGTGAGCCAACCTCTGAAATAATTAAGACCACTAGGCCGAGGGGACGGCTCTCATTAATTTCAGGTTTTAGAAATGATAATGAGTTGGCTTTTTATGTCTGAAATAATCTCTCTTCCCTTTTTCCCTTGCCTGCTATCTACTCCTTGTCTCAGTCGTATGCTACCTCTGTCCCTAGCCATATTCCCTTACTCTGTCCTTGTCATCTTCCCCATTCACTCCAGTGGTTTGCTTTGATGCTAAGATCAACTTTGACGACAATGCTGAGTTCCGTCAGAAAGCCGTGTTTGCCATGGACGACATGAGTGAGAGCGACCCCACAGAGACGGAGGCAGCAAAGTGGGACCTCAAATATATCGGACTGGACGGAAACATTGCCTGCTTTGGTATGGAAACAAAAACCTTGTGACCCATTCCTAAACGCATTCACACACTCACAATCTCACAATCTCACACACACTCACACACACACACACACACACACACACACACACACACACACACACTCACATTCACATACAGTACACAACACAAACAAATTAAATTAATTATCTCATAAGCAAATCCGTCCTGGCATAGGGCGTTAGTGCACCTCTCAATCTCGTAAGTGAACAAGCTTTCGGACACAGTTAAAAACTTTGTCAAAGTAAAGGCAGCCCGGTATCTCCCCCCAGTCCACACATTAACAAGCGGCTTCCTGAGGACTCCAGAAGGAATACGGCCGTAACCAATGCGTTCTAATTAGCCATAATCCGCCCAGAATGTCTCCAGCGAGCCAGATTGTTAGCATTCTCATTAAAGGCCCCCTCTCTTGTCATAAATCAAAAGCTTTTACAGTGTACGGCAGCACTAACAGGTGCTCTCGCATCTTACCCCGTATCCTCATAAACACATTAGATGTCTGTTAGCGCCCGCACACAAACACAAACACATACACATACACATACACATACTTGCCACACCGATCCCCCTATTCTTCATCCCGCATCTCCCAGCCTCTCTTAAAGTAACAACAGTTTTTTTAAAGCCCCACAGCTTCCTTGAGCGCTCTGTAAAGCCACCAAAGTGACAGCTGTTAGAGCAAATTTCCCTTTTGTTGAGACCTCGGCCGGGGAGCTTGCCAGAACACAAGTTCACCCTAGCTAAACCAAATGAGGGAAGACATTTTTTTGTGCACTTGGCTCTCACACAATTTAGCAGGGTTTAGGCAGTTGGCGAAATGATGACACACAGGCCGCAAAAAAAGAAAACGCAGCAGAAACCTCTTTTAATTAACGCAGTTTTTCTCTGAAGTGGAGAGTTGATTCATAATGTTTTTTTCTCTGTGTTGCTCGACTTTGCAATTGAACGTTCCTGATGATAAGAAGATTTCCAGGCGATTTCACTTTTTTAAGTGTTTTTTCCCGGATATATCCTCTTCTCTGGTTGAGAATGTACTGCTGGATTCCTTTGTGGGTGTTTTGACAGTATTTCATCCTTCAGCGAGTGGACTTTTATAATTAACTCAAGGCTGGCTGCCGACTTAAAGTTTGCTCTCAGGGACTTTTGTTTCAGTTCTGGATTTATTGGTCAGATTAAGTTTCATTATAATTAATAAATACATTCAATACAATTTACATTTTAGGCTATAGTTCCAATAACAGTGACTCAACATTTATACCATTCAACCTAAAATGTCTACTTAGCCGTCCACTTTACCACAGCACACATTTTGGCATATTATACATTAAAGTGACACATACATTTTGTTTTACAGTGAATGGAGCCGGTTTGGCCATGGCCACCTGTGACATCATTGACCTGCATGGAGGGAAACCCGCTAACTTCCTGGACCTGGGGGGAGGAGTCCAGGAGAGGCAGGTGTACGAGGCCTTTAAGCTGCTCACTGCTGACCCTAAGGTAGGAACAAACGCTTAAAAAAAAGCTCATTATGTGCTTTTATTCTTGCAAATCTTAAATGTAAAAACGTAGTCCATCAAAGCCGTTATCTTAAAACACATCATTAGAGTAAAACAGTCTGAATAGAACTAAAGCTATTGTACCACCTGTTGAAATTGTCTTTGATATTGCTCTTGTGTATCTTGTCACAGCACATTCATAAAGCCCTGTCTATCTGCTTAGCACTTTGTCACAGAGACAACAGTGCTCATTAGACTGGGGACCTTGGCATACGTCCATGCTTCACTGAGGGAAAGCAGAGTGTGGGAGACTGTGTGATTATATGAGATCATTTTCACTTGCTGTGTAGCATGATAGATCGCTACAATAAAACTCTGCGTTTAGAGACCGGTTATCAAACTCTCCCCCGCACACATTTACACACTTATATTCAAACTCAAAATTAACTTGCATATACGAAGTCAACTCGAAAGATTGCGTCTGGAAGTCTTGCAGCTCTTGGGGTTGTTTTACAACTGATCCGACTCTATGCTCAGAAAGCTAATAACTCTAAACTAAACAGCATGAGCCTTGTAGGGACACTGAAGTGCTGATTGTGTATTGACAGTAATCACACCGCTAATTCCCCCACTGCTGTCACTCCCACACCCCTGGACTGTTCTCTCAGGAGTCCTCCGTCTTAGCATCATCTCAAGCTGGTGGTATGGAATACGGAATAGCATTTGATAAAACGTCATTCCTCTGCCCCCCTTTACAAAAAAATAAAAATAAAATGTGTTTCACACTTAATTTTCACAGATATCTACATATCTGGGAGTTGCCATGTTCAGCCACATCTTTGCACTACAGGTTACTATCCTACTAGAGAGGTAGCATCTCACACTTTCCCGTTTACATCTGTTTCTCCCAGCATAGTGCTAGCTTTCTTCATTTTAACACCCACACACAATGGAGAGAAGCTGGTAAGACAGATCAGCTGTAATACACATTCTGCTCTTAAAATAGATATTCTGTCAATATACACCACTACAAATACTAAACTTCATCCAAACCTAATCCTCGGTTGTAGAATTCATACAACTCAGTGTTGTGAGCGTCTGGAAATGGAAGCGTATTTTGAAGAGTTCTGACCCATATCTACAGCGCAGCAGTGAGCGGACAAGTGTTGCACACCCTTTTATAGATGAATGTTAAAAACCTACCAACCTTAACACCCCAGCGGGTGATACACTGCCTCGCTCAGACTTCCACTGAGTGTAGATTTTATTTGGTCTCATATGAAATCAAACCCAATGATCTAAAGGGGAAATAAAAAATGAATACGGTAGATAGAAAAGAAATGCGATCAATTCGGGTGAAAGACAACTACAAAGGCTTTTCACTCTCCCGCTATGAAGAGAGTCAAAAGAGTATTATTATTACTTGGCCCTTTTAAAACAGAGTGGAATTCTGCAGAGACAAAGTTGGTATTTTTTAACGTCTGCATTCATTGCACTCCCCACAAAAATACACTCCCGCATAGACAAGAGGATCCTCCTCCACTCTCCTCCCTCACTCTCTATCTGTGTGTTGGGCTGATTCCCCAGATCCAGGTGGGGGAGTGAGTCGGCTGTCTGTCCCTCCTGCTGCTGTGTATGGAAATAGAGACAGGGAGCTCCTCCCTCGCACGGGAAAAAAGTAGAATAGGATTGACATTAAACTGGGTTGGATGCACCATTAGCATTTGAACCAGGGGAGCTGAGCAACCTGCTCTGATCCGTGGAGGGAATGTTAATCATTTCACAATAAGAGAGAGAGAGAGAGAGAGAGAGAGAGAGAGAGAGAGAGAGAGAGAGAGAGAGGAGAGAGAGAGAGAGAGAGAGAGAGAGAGAGAGAGAGAGAGAGAGAGAGAGAGAGAGAGAAGAGAGAGAGAGAGAGGAGAGAGAGAGAGAGAGGAGGAGAGAGAGAGAGAGAGGAGAGAGAGAGAGAGAAGAGAGAGAGAGAAGAGAGAGAGAGAGAGAGAGAGAGAGAGAGAGAGAGATGAGAGAGAAGAGAGGAGAGAGAGATGCCTAGAATGCATTTTAGTTCTTCCTTTTCTTTTTTTTCTCCACAAATGAGCATCTCGAACATAAAAAAAACTCTGAGCAGAAATTGAAATTAAAAATCACGCCCTTTGGCTAGGTGAATGTGACGAGGCAAAGTGTATTGATCCCATGTCTCAATAAATTACGAAGAGAGCTTTGTGTCTCAATAAATTACGAAGAGAGCTTTGGTCTTTGTATTTTCCTCAAATATCAAAGCAATTACTGCTCATTACCTTCATACATGTGTGTCTCTTTGGACTATTTATGCACCCTCAGAAGCAGCAGATGTGCTGTTTTTTTTTCAGCTAACAATTTTGACAGCATATGTTTCTAAAAATGCTTCTTTCCACTGGTACTGCTTGAGATTAGTTCAATAGTGGCTATAGATAGGAACGCAATTAATGTCCTGCTGCATACACACATGCTTTTTATTAGAGACCACTGTGACTTTTGACTGGTAATATTAGAATGATTTATATACTGTTGAAAAGACAGAAGTGCATTCGGCGGCCAGGCAGGCAGTACAGCAAGAAAACGCCTGCTGTAATGACACCATGATTTTCCACAAACACAGGTATTTTGGTGTCTGTCGTTTTCTTTCAGTCGCTTTTTAAGCTTTTGTCTACCTCCCTTTAGTCTTTCTGCCTATCTCTCCCTCTCTGAGTCTGGGCTTTGATGTCTCCGGCTCATTGTGCTGAGAGTAGTGGAAGTGATGTGAGTGTGTACTACTGGCACTGAATAGCAGAGACAAGAGTTCTGAGATGACAAAGAAACCTTTTTTCTTGTTTGCTTACTCCTCCAGTATCTAGCCTCACAGCAGTCATTAGCTTAAACATTATTATTATGTGGGAGACCGGGGGAAGAGAAAACGGATGCATTTGGGGATAGTGTATATAAAATGGTAACAACATAGAGAAAAAAAAAGAAGTCAAAATTAAAAGATTGAGGCCATGAAAGACAAAAAGGAAAAAAAAACAATGGTAAAAGCAGCATGTTGCCCAGTGTGAGATGTTATGTAGCTCAGCTAGGTGTACTCGACCATTCAGCTCTGTTTGAATTTTCAGCCCCCCCCGGCCTTTTTTTTGGTACAGGGACATATTTATTTTTAATGCTAAAATAAATAGGTCCACTTTCTTTACATCCGCGTAAATAACAGTGTGTTGACAAAATGGGTGAATTTATTGCGGTTTCCCTCACATCACCTGTAGGCACAAAGCGGGAGCCGGGCAGCAAAATACCAACAGCCAAATAACCTTGTGATTGCCTTGTGCCTGTGCGGTAAAGAAAGTGGCAGATGGATGTTTTTTCCACCACGACATCCATTTTGTTTCTTATAGCTTAAGGCAGTTTGTCAGTAATTTCTATGGGTTACAGTAAATTATGACCTTTCTTCTGAAACACCACCTTGTAGTTGGTGTTCGTCTGTATAACTCTCAACGCTATATTAAACTGTTGTTTATCCTGGTAAAAAGTATTTAATCACAATATCCAAAAAAAAAAGAAAATCAAATGAGTCTCTACTTCATGTGCAATTTCAAATGCACATTACTACAGTATAACCAACCTTATCATATTTAAATTGCGTTTACAATTATATAACCGCATAAAGCACTTTGCTGGTTAATTAACTCTGAAGATCGGTTATAGAGAGAGACATAGAGAGAGACAATGTAATGATTGCCTGTGTTTTGATCAACTGAACGTAATAATAACTAAAGTAATAGTGCCACACAATTCTTTTTCTTTTTTGCGGAATAGTGGGTTTTGTGGAGAGGGTTGTGTCTGCTGGCTATCAGCTTTGTGTTTCTATTCGCAATCAACATCATTTTAATTCCTTTATACATAAATGAGAAGTGGCCAATTTGTGCCCATTGTCTATTTCCCGATGGTATTATCCTTGTTTGATAATTACAAACGTTGCATATTATTACACCCGTAGTCTGTGTGCATTTCTACAATAAAATACTTGATTCTCAGATTAAGAATACTTTATCAATCCCAAAGGAAAGAAATTCATTTATACAGTCTGAGTCTACCCAATTCCTGTAAATAAAATGAATAAATACATAAACTATTCTGACAATAGCAACCCAATTAACACGCCAGTGACAGCAAGCACACAGATCAATGGGTTGCATTTAGTAGCCTGATAGCCGAAGGAATAAAATAATTTCCATAACAATGCGTTTTCCATGCAGGCACTGAGGCACGTAATGGCGCCAGTCTGAGGGTATATCTGAGAATTCCCTGGAAAGTGCACGGTCGGGTTGACCTATTATTCTTTCTGCTTTATCACTTCTTCCAGAGAGAACTTAGGTCTGTTAACTGGACTCCAGTGATCTCGGAGCAGACCTTAACTCATTCTGTGTGAAAGCTTGCACATATCCGTGCATGTGGGTGGGTGTTTGTGTGTGGGTGGGTGTTTGTGTGTGTTTGTGTGTGTGTGTGTGGGGGGGTGGGGGTGGGTAGGTGGGTGGGTGGGTGGGTGTGTGTGTGTGTGAGTGATCTTTCTTGGTTTTTACCTGTAGGCTTGTTGCGTGCTGTTGTTCGCGGTGCTGCTACGCTGCTTCACTCTAATGTGAGAGAGAGAGAGACACAGATTGGCACATTAGCATTAGTTCGGCTGGGTGACCCGTCCTCCTGGGCAAACGTGGCGGTGTGCTCATATGCATGTGTTAATAATGTTGTTGCATAATTACCCTGTTGATCATGAAACATCTTTGTAGCTCCCACGGGCATATGCGTGATCTCAGTTTGGACTGCTGAGGCTCAACTGTGTGTGTGTGTGTGTGTGTGTGTGTGTGTGGTCTGTGCATCCCCCGCAGTGCTTCAGCCCCCATTGCCCTCAAACAAAACTAAATACTATTTTCCCTCTTTCCAGCTCAGTGGCTCTGCTTTAACTCACCTGTGGCCCCTCTTTAACCACTTTTCCTCCATGTTGCAGTGACACTCCTGAGCGCTGTCAGCTCCAAGTCCCATCTCCCCCTCTACAGGGGACACACATTACTACTACTACTTCCCCTTCCAACACTGTCCTCTGTTTTCTGCTAGAGTGACTGTATACGTAACATTCGGCACTACTTCCCCAGTGATTCATACCTGGACATTTATAGCAGTACCACAGTGTGTCTTCCTGCCAGTCTGTCATATCACTACTGTTCATTTCCTCCCCTTCCCATTTTAACTTGTTGATACTGTGTCTCTCTGCTTCTTTTTATCCCTCTTTTCTTCAATGCTGCCTCTCTTCCAGCTAAATCCTGTTAAAGTCAATGTGAGTCGCTCCCCCCTCGGTTACATGCCTGCAAGCTAAATCCTACAGGAGTCCAGGCGCTGTATTTTTCCCATTCCCTTGAGGAGACATCTTGGCCCATGTCTAACGTGCTTCAACATGTGTGGAGTCACAGAAGAGCAGAGGCTCCAGACCACCGTGTCAATGGCCCTTTATAAATTAGCATTGAGCCAGTAGATTTTTTTTCTTCTTCATATCAGTTAGCGGACTAAGTACTCGTTATTTGGTACATATGGTTGTAAAAGTTAGCTATACAGGGAATTATTTAAGCTTTTATTGTACATTGAATATGCTTTATACTTTGAAATATGGGTTTCTTGTACAGTATTTGAGATGTCTGGCTGAGCAGCGGAGGCTATTCACATGTAGCTAAAGGGTCACTGAACACTGCCACTGGTTCGTCACAGTTCCAGTGGAAAAAGGGCATCAGAGAAATGTGTTGAGAGAAATGCATCACCCTGTGTTGAGGAAAAGGAAAGGTGTCTTATTTGACAACATTGTGTCCTTAGGGTGCCAAAGCACACAACTGTGAATGAAAACCCCAAGCCCATTCAGTCATTGGGCAAAACACGCAAATAGGTCCAAATACATTCTTGTATTGTCAGACCCACATTTGCACCCACATACGGCACTCCAGGGACCCAAACAGCTCTTAATCACAAGAGTCAAGCGTGATGCGAGAGCCTGGCTGTGTGTTGTTTTAGAGGGAAAGAAATCAACTTTCCGCCTGAAGCCGAGGGCCTGTGGGAGACGCCGGATCCCTATGTTATATACAAAAGTAATGCAAAGCCGTTAAGAAATGGAGCGAAAGGAGAAAACAAGGTAGCACTGTAATGGAGTTCATTCCCAGTGCGCAGAATATTACACAGGTACTAAATAGGGGGCGAAGCCATGGAGGAAAGAGTACTCAGTCCAGCCAGCACAGTGGGGCTGCCATATTGGGGCCAGGGCCACAGAAAGTGCGAACATTGCTTGTAAATGGGCAGAGAGCGCAGGGCTTTGAGTGCTTTAAGGTAGAAGTGGCTCTCCGGGTGATGTATTTCTTTTTCTCAGGTCATTGTATTGGTTTGCCATTTTAAGAGAAAGGCTCTGCCTCATTTAATTGTTTTCCTGCAGATTTGCTTTCAGTGCATTAACATGCTGCTTTAGTGACGGATACAGGGTTGGGTTTTCATCTATAATGGGACCTCTTCTGCTCTCTTATATTTCAAATAATTACAGCAATGTGAGAAGCTTATGCTATAGGCTACACCCGGAGTTCACTGACCCTATGTTAGTCCTTGAAACGCATTCACTGGGCGCCTAATGCAATGGAATTGACCTGTGTGCACATACACATTGACTCACTCTTCAGCTAAATGTATTAATCTGTGTGATTTTTTTCTGTTAAAAGAAAAAGCCTGTAGCTTGTTTATTTGTGTGGGTGTGTGTTTGTGTGTTTGTTCCAGTGCTGTCCACTGAAATATCTAAAATATGGGGGCAAAAGTTCAAAACTCCGTTAGTAGTTATAATAAAGTATACACCTATATTGAGTGGGTGAACTCTGTGGACTGAGAAACCCACGTAACAGATGAATATAACATTTGCGCTAGAGATGTCATTCATTTCTTAGATAATATCAGGGTACAACTGATAAATCTGAGATCAGCTTTAACACCTGTGGTGGTTACAATATCTTTTTGTTCTCCACATTTCTCTTTCATTACAGTATATTGAATGAACATGCCCACAGGGACTGCAAAACTACGTGATTATACTTTAAAGTGACAGCAGGTGTACGTCTGTTGTGTTATGTGTTTAGAAAGGTAGTCCCTAAAGAAAAATGTCAACAAGCTTTTTATTCTGCAAGCTTATACTGTATGCATACAAATGACAGAAGGCAATGAAAAAACATGGTACATGATCGCAAGTTGTTTATCGGTTACTCATCAGATTTTGCAGCCTTCTGTTTCAATTACTGAAAGTGTAGGTGTGGCTTTGCCTTCTAGCTCTTCACATATCAAGTGTATGTGTACTCTGATTGTAAAATGATGGAATCTTAATGACTTCCAATATCTGTTCAGTGTACAATAGATGCTATGTATATTAACGCCTGTTAAACTTGTTTGAATACTCTGGTCTCTAGTCATTCCACAGTATTCTTCATCCGCTCATTTGTTTAATCAGTACAGCATTGCATATAAATGTTGTTTTAAGTTCTCTTGACTTTGTGCTTGTAATAAGGCCACTCATTTTCCAAAGCTCAATCCTGCAGAGCAAAGTGGAGAGAAGAGTTGAAGGCATGCTCATTCATTGTCACCCAGAACACTTATTGTCAAAATTGTCTCATATCTACTCACCATCCTCTACTTGTCCATAGTGTGTGCGCGCTGAAAAAAATGGTTGGGTATTTTTACACATTCCGCGGCTCGGTTAACGGCGATGTACGTGCGGAAAAGGCCCTGGAGCGTAGGTTGGACACCAGCTGGCTTGGTGAACAGGTTTGTTAAATAGAGATGGGAATGTTATTATATGTTGGGAGTTCTGCAACAAACTACCTGGCTTGTCTTGAAGAAAAGTTGGATGTAGGGAGAGAGAAAGAATGCAAGGAGCAAGTGAGAGGCACACAGAAGGCACGAGTGGGCGAGCAACAATGGTTCTGCTGTGGAGTAATGAATGTGTGTAAGATGAACTGAGTCAGTTAGTAGTATGCATTTTAATCAGTTTATATTTACAATTCACTTGGCCCCCTTTGTGCCTGGACAAGTTGTTAAGAACAAACATGTGAAGGTGCCATAGCCGTCTCTTACTTTTACTATCTTTCACACATATGCTGCTGATCTCTCCCCATGACATTTATACAAATGTTTCTCATCGCCTCAACTCTTGAACCCAAACCCTGTAAAATACATCATCCACACACTGTCACGAACCAAATAACAAATGTAAGCATACATTGTGAATAAGGGCATACATGTACACTTCCACTGGGTGGGAAGGTTCACAAGTGAAGGAAAAATGGGGTTGTCAGACTCCACCCTGTACAGTCTACCTCTCATTCCTCTTGTGAAGGTTAATTTGAGGAAGTGAAGGAATTGTCCAGAGATGCACCATGGAGCGGATGACTTGTCAGATTGATTTGCCCTTCAGGGAGCTAATGCCTCGTCTGTCTCCTTCTCCATTTGATCTGGCCTAGGACAGGACAGCACAGCATGATCTTAAAGACTCTTGTCATTTTCCATTGCACCATCAGTGGATAACACTATTACTTAACCATCATGTATGCATAAAGACTATGGATTTGCAAATATATTCACCTCATTCCAGAACCTTGTCTCTGCACCGATTCGTCCCCTGTTGATTCTCACACACGCACAGGACACACACACACACACACACACACAGGACGGGTCCCATGGGCATGTCTGATTGAGCTTTCTCCTGTCAGCCATTTCTCATCGGTGGGAAATCAATAGAGGATCTGGGATTGGAGCTTGGGCTAATTGAGCTCTGCTCTCTTCGTTCTCTTATTGCTGCCAGGAGCGTTTTGTCATCACAGCACCTGGTTCACACCATGGGGCCAGGGGGAGCCAGCCAGTGATCAGATATAGGGCCTTCGGATGCCACAGGGAAAGGGAGCTGCGTGTGATTGAGCGACCTTGTGAAGTCTCGGAGGAAGGGCATAGCAAAGAAGGCCTTTCATTTATTCTCATGCGCCTCTATAGGAACTCTTTCACCCGATGCTAGAGGAAATGGAAATGTATCGCCTGTTGCACAGTTCAGAAGTCAGAATCGTTGCAGTAGTGATTATCACTCATGTAACTTTGTTGTCCAACTCAATTTTTTTGCTCGCTGCAGTATGGCAAGTCCCTTGTAGAACACTGCATAATGACCATTGCATCCATGTGCATGTATTTCACATCCCATTGCTAACCAAGAGACTTCCAGTGAATATATTTCAATTAATTTAAACCATTGTCTCTGTAGTATCCCTTAGTCAAAATTCTATTACGCTATGGATATCATGTCATCAGAGTTGCTGTTCATCTGTGTTTATAACAATAAAGCCTCATATTTAATGTGGCATGCGGTTGCTAGCCAGTTATTCTCGCAAACTGCTTTTCTACTCTCGGTCTCGGACTTATAAATGGAGGTTTCTTCCAAACGGACCATCTGGTGTCATCGTTTCACCCTGTTTTCCACCATTCCAGTTCTCCATTTCTCCAGCTGTCCATGTTCCAAGACTTGAGGGAGTATTAGTATCACAGGCAGCCATGTCCAGTGCTGTGAGACACTGCGACAGAAGTGTGACTGTAAGACCTCCTTCATTTCATGCTCCCCTGACGCTCATGTGTTTACATGCTGGGGGATTATGTGTGGCCATTCAAACACCCAGTTGATGAGATCATGTTTGCTCTCTGAGCCATGTACTGTCACCACAAACACTGTGCCCTCTCCTCCAGGGCTATTAATGTGGATGTTATTTGTATGTCACATGTCAAGGTTAAGCCTGCATATTTGAAACACAGGTTAATTGCAATAATAGCTGTTGAATTTTGCTATAAATCTTTTTCCTGAACACATTTTTTTTCTTCCCTATTTTGACAAGGGGCGGTCAAAATCCATCTTATAAATGGCCAAGTGCTTAAAACTCTGCAATTCCAATAATTCAACTCAATAGCCTCTTTCAGTGGACAGATTTACTGTTTTCAACTTTTGGAAAAGCTCCCCCAGAGGCACAGATGACATCATACAACAGTTTTTCCATTCAGAGTAGCACTCCCCTGGATGAGTAAACTGAATTTTAAGTGTAAAATCTATGGAGTGCACCTTTATTTTTCTATAGAAACAAAAATAATAGCCATAGGCCCAACTTTATTGACATCAGATGGAACGTACACAAACTAATGTGGGTGAATCCCAGATAAACCTGCAATAAGACACACAGATAATATAAATGTTTTTGATTTGATTTGTCCGTTCTGACTCAAGGATGAAATGATTATAATGTGGAGGTCATAGGTGACGGCCATTGTGGTATCATGAATGCAGTATCTCAGGGACATTTTGTCAAATTTGGAACAAACTCACACTTTCACTGGAAGATAAACTGATTACATGTTTGAGAGGTCAAGGTCACTGTGACCTCGCATATTGTTAGTGCAATATCTTAAGAACGGGATTTGAGGGATTTTCTTCAAAGTTTGCACAAATGTCGACTTTGACTCATTGATTCGCTCATTCGATTTTGGAGGTCAGACGGCAAGGTCACTGTGGCCTCAAATCACAACATTTTAAGAATACATTGAGGATTGTGTGTCAAATTTGCACACATTTACACTTTGAGGATGAACTGATTAGATTTCGTGGTCAAAGGTTACTGGCTCTATATATATTGTGAGGTTGCAGTGACTTGGACAATATATTCTTAGGAGCTTTACCTTCTTTGAAGCATTGCCTACCACCCCTGTACTTCCACCGTTCTGCCTGTATGCCTCACGGAGGCATACAACTGCCAGGTGGTAGTTCTAGTTTGATTAGGTTTATCTGCAGCTGCTGTGGGAGCATATTTAATAAGCACCAATCAGTATCTGTGTATTTCATCCAGTCGTTGGCTTAGTGCTGTCCGTAGATTATATACTTGTGGCCAGGCTCCTTAAGCTTGCTTCGGCTCCAGCATGGCCTTAAGCCTCTAACGACTCACATTAACCTTCTAATTTTGGTCTGACCATTCTCTCAAATCGAACAGCTTCTGCCCTCTTTATCTTGTTGCAGCCCCCTGGGTTTTGGTCAGGGCCAGGGGTTATGACACCGGCACCTCTCCACCAGCCCCTCTAAGTTATCTGACTCCATCGCAGTGTCTTGTCCACTCTTAAAAAGGGTGAAATTAAGATCAGCACACAGCCAGCATTACCAAATTCCTAAAATATGGCCTATTATCTACCAGAGCCTGATGAGCAAGCTCTCACAGATACTTGGGTCTCCTTAGATGTCCTGTCTCTCTTCAGTGCCTCTCCTCCCCGTCCGTTGTCTTTCAGGTATTTGAAGCTTTGTATGGCGAGACATGCCGGCAGCGGTACAGCGAGAGATTATTGTCAGTGTAATTGGCTTTTCCAGGCCTGATTTGATACGAGCCTCTTGTCTGATCCACACGCTTCTTTATTATCGAGCATAATGGAAAGACGTCGAGGCTCACATGAAACAATTGTCTCATCGAATCTCCAGAGAAATCGCCTCTCGCGTTTTGCTTCTATGTTCGGGGTCATGATGGAAAGCAGTGTAAAGTCTGTGTGAAAACGAAGTGCACACAGACATCGTACTGTAGGCAAAAAAAGAAAAATGGTTTTGACTACTGAATACCTTTTATTACTCTGACAACAGTCTAGGATCTGGTGAGGGTTGATTACGTCTGCGTTATGTGTGTTCAACCGTCATGTACCACCTCCCATTTCCCTCATTCAGAACTTATTGTCCCTGCTTTCCTCATAATTGACCTCCATTTGGAAGAATTTCGTACCAGGTTGTTTGATCCAGTTCAGTACTTGGTACGCTGTCCAAGCTGACATGACTTGCCTTGCTCCCCAAGCAGCAGAGGCATTGTAGAACATGGCTCACCTACACTATTATCTCTGTCAATATCGACTACTGCCAGAGGAGGATACAGACATACTTTCTTCTCCGAAAATGCATAGCCCAAATTAAGACAAGCTACACAAACTCTAGCTTGCTCTTCATTTTTACAAAATGTCTATATTTTCCCAGTTTTGTCCTTCATTCATTGTGCTGTGGTTCTGGGCAATGCAGGTTAGGGTTAGGGTTGCTAAGAGTACTACATACAAGGCCTTTTTCTCTCAGATTAATTTTAAGACACAATATCAGTAACCATAATCATCAGTCAAATCCTTGAAAGCTGTTTTAGACCAATTAAGATCATACATTTGACTAGTACACCCACCTATCAGCTTTACAGATTCTTAACTGATCCTGGTAAATGCCTTTTTGTGGAAGAGGTTCAGGTTTACATGTTGATACCTACATCTGTCCTATTTGGTAACATCTTTTGCTCACTCTCGGTTTAGATAGAAAACAGCTTACCGCTTCAGTATGAAAACATCTGGTTATATTGTATCCTTGGTTCTCTGAGAGAATACATTCTAGGTAATACCACTTCAACAGAGGTTTCATTAACCCCTCTAACCCTTACTGCAGGAGAAACATTCACCGTACTTATATTATTTATATCACTAGTGCAAAGATATGAGATTTGACAGAGAACGGCAAGTAACTGATATAGCACTACGGCATTGTTATTTCACTGGCGTGCGTATGATGGTGGGACACCAAGATGGTTAGTTGATATTATCTTGCAAATATAGTAGCGTAAGATGAGGTGTTGGTCAAAACAAGTATGTCTTTGTCTCTCTGCTTACACTAAAGAGGAAAATTGGCAGCAATTACAGAAAAAGTTGTATAATGTAATTGCACACATTGTTCAACCAGATGATGCATTTAAATCCAAAATCTAAAATTGCATGCCAGCTGTATAAAGGTGCTCCCTTTCAACTGATTAAAGACCATAGTGCTGGTGTAGGTTTTCCTTCTGCAGCATCTATCAGAGGTGCAGTTCAGAAAAATGTTCTGTCATCTTAAATGCCCTCCTGAGAACTAACAGTACATTGAACAGAAATATTTGATCAAAAGTACCTTCACTGGTTGTGTGTACAGCGAGATTGTGCTCCAATTATTTACTGAACATAGGGCTGAACAATTTGAGTCAAAAATCTAATTGCACTGTTTTTACCAGTGTCGAAATTGCATCTGCAATCAAATTGTGATTATTTTCTACAAAGTGAATTGATAGTCCTGCATTTGCAGTCAACTTTAAACAAGATAGTAATGAGCAAAATCATTAAAATGTCTTGTTTCTACATTAATGGAATCAGATACTGACGAGGCAGCTAGTTTTCTCAATCAGGAGCTAGAAGTGCGCTCTTCACTCTTGCAGTTGTTCTCTGTTGTTGTTGTTATATTGTGCTTTTGCCACGCCTACAAACAGTAGGCCAAAATCTCTTTTTTTTTTTGCACTCTTTCAATTTGTTATTTCCACGTAAATGATTATTATATGACCACATAAGCAGTTAAAACAACTGCTTACAAATATTTTATAACTCATGTTTGAGCTATCTGTTTGATCTTACAAAAGGTGTTTTCTTTCTTCTTCAGTTGCCATAGGATAGTCTTATTTCGTATTAGGACGGTGGTATCGTTCAGATTTATTCTATAGACGGCAGCAACTGGACTGGAATTTGTCCCTTCCTTCTGTTGCTCCTCTCTTCCTCCCCATACTGATTGATTTATTGATTGATTGATTTATTATTGTGTCATGCTTAAACAATATGCCCAGCCTACAAGGGCTTACAAGACACCATTATAAAAACAAACAGACCAGAAACCAAAAGTAGATGCTTAAAACTACTAATACTGAAAAAAATTAAAATAGAAAATAACATTTCTCCCAGGCTTTTGTAGCAAAAGAGGCCAAATTATATAAACATTAAAAGTAATCAACCATTCCATTCTGTCATCATATGTGCTCCAAATAATTTCAGGATTTAAAGCAAACATTTAATTTAAAAAAGGTATTCTCAGCTCATCATAGAATGGACAATATAAAAGAAAATTTGATTCATTCCCCACTTCTACTCAATCACAAAGTTCACCAATTCTGTTTTCCGTTGGGATGTTTTCAAATCTGCCAATCTCCAATGTCTTGCTAAATTTGCTTTCACATTAAATGATGTCGCATAATTATGCTTAAATTGAATATATGTCTGTCATTTAGATTTTATCAAGATGGCATTTATCCACTTTTCTTCAAACCAAACAACGTACTTGCGTTATTTCCTTATTCCTAAAAATAACTATAATTTATAACAACCCTATGTCATTAACTGTATTTTTCTTCTTTTAGATCCAGTGTCTTTTTTTTCTTACTAGTTAGCAATCATTGACATAGCTGAAACCGCTCATAACCTATAGAAAGGAGAAGAGTAGAGGAGTGTGAAATAGAGGAGGTGACTGAGATAGTTGTGTTGAAAAGAGAGATAAAGAAAGGGAAAAGAGAGTGGAGAGGGTGTGGATGGAGGGAAGAAAGTGGGCTAGAGAGTGGTAAAATGGGTGGAGGAGTGGGGGGTTGGGAGGGGGTTCTTCTAGCAGTGATTACATTGTCCATCAGGCCACAGGACGGCCTGCATCAGCCCACAGGATTGATGTTTGACAGAATAATTAGAAAACTGTCTCGGCCTGTAATCACTGGAGCTCATCTTGGCGGAGAAGACTTCCATTCGCTTTCTGCCACACATGCGCCGACAAACACACACACACACACAAACACACACACAGGCAAGTCAGAGCCATCCGTGGTTGACTGTTATATGGGACAGTGGGTTAATAGAGTGGTAAGATGGGGGGTCGTTCCTGTTTATTCTTAAGGAACTGAAATAGTTTATCTGCAGAGGAAAGGGGATTGGAGGCGAGTGTGGCACCTCACTCACTGGTTCATTGAAGGCGGGAGAAGTGAACACGCTGGTGCTTTTTAAGGTGCCAGCGGTAGGGTTTATGGACTGGAAAAAAATGAATTAAGTGGAGTTTTACTACAGTGGGTAGCAGAACGAATGAGATATGGGACTGTAGACCCTCCCCCTCACACTTTAACTCTATCAGTCCTATTGTGTTTGCTAGAGGCGTAAGATGATTGCATAGACGTGGTTGCTTGAAATTCAAGTCAAAGTCATAGTTGAAATGCTGAAGCACATACTGTAGGATACATGCAGACTGTACTGAACAGCTACACGCTCCCCTGCAGGAGTAAATAACCCCTTATATCCATCACACACATTTAAGTATGGGACACTGCTGGAAAAGGGTTTTAATGACAGTGGATATGTTTATAGTCTTTACAACTGTCGGCTGGTGTTGGTAATGTTCTTAAATGAATATACAGGTGAAACTCGAAAAATTAGAATATCGTGCAAAAGTTCATTCATTTCAGTAATTCAACTTTAAAGGTGAAAATAATATCTTATACAGACTCATTACATGCAAAGTGAGATATGTGAAGCCTTTATTTGTAACAATTGTGATTATTATGGCTTACAGTTTATAAAAACTTAAAGTAGGGGAGAACGGGGTAATTTGTCACATGGGTTGGATGTCACATTCGTTATATCTCGCCACCAGAGCGCGCTAGCTCTGAAATGTTGATATAAAAAAGGTCCAGAATTGGGATCAGAGGTCACATACATAGACTTCCTTGGAGGAAGACAGCTGCATTTCAGGTGAGAGGATGTTTTGTGTTTTTCATGTCAAATTCAAAATATTTTGCTTCTCAGTATTTTTCTTCTAGGCTTTTACACAATGGGTTTATAACAAAACACTTGTTACCCTCAGAAAGTGTGAAGGGTAAACTATAGTTTAGATTGTGGTTAGCAAGCTAATTAGTTGTCAGATGGTTGTTGGCCTTGATGCTAGCAAGAAATTCAAGTTGGGGTTGGTCGTCAAATTTTTTGGGGGGTTGGTTGTCACATGTTATCTCTAGGCTGCAGCCAGAAAAGGAACCCAAAACGAAAGAAATTGTCAAGCTGTATCCTCACTGACACCCCAGAGAAGGAAAGAATAGAGCAGGAAAAGGCAGCTAGCAAGCAAAAGAAAAAAGGGCAACAAAATCAAAACAACCCAGTGCATCCCAAACTAGACCAGCTGCCAAGGCTACAGAAAGTTATGTAGGCCTATTTGTCAACTTGACAATGCAATTAAACATTCAAATTTGGTTCTGCCTCCTTGCCTTCTTTTTAAGATTATTCCCATTAAGATAACATTGTGACAAACAACCCCATAGTGTGTGACAACCGACCCCTTGATGGGGTTGGTTGTCACAATGTGTCAGAGTGTCTTTGATGGTAAATTACTTCTTCATTACAATAAGTTGGAAAAAAAGAGAGACACACATTTCTAGCCAACACCTTAAGCTTCAATTTAATGTAGGAATGGCTATTGACAGATGTTTTGGTGATGAGTAGTCTGGCATGACCACTTCCGCCAGCGTCTATTCGCCTGCGTCGAAAAGCTACGCAGCCCTGACGCAGCCCCCTCCTTTTCCGGTTGCTGGCTTTCCCCTATTGCGATCCCCCTCAAATTCGGAAACAATTCACTCACAGTCAACCCGTGTGCTTATGAGCAGCGCTCTCTCTCTCTCTCACACACACACACACACACACACACACACACACACACACACACACACACACACACACACAGGGTGTGAGAAGTCACATTACTGTAGACAGAAATAAAGTGTGGCGATACTTCGGGATAATAATATTGGCGGCGGCGGTCCGGGATGCATCCTAGCTTAGCCTAGCTGTCCAACTTCATTGTACAACTACCCCCGGGCAGAAATACCCTCATAAACTCTGGAAAATGAAGCGTGGGGGTTTGAATTGAGCACCGGACCTTATAACCGGCTAGATTAAGATCCGCCGTTCCCTTTCTTTGGTGAATAGGGACTTTAAGCAACGACGGTTGAGAGGACGGCTACGGCGGTCGAGTAGAATTTTGAGCATTCGAGAATTTATGTCATCACCTCCTATCGCTGTAGTCAGAGCGAGTCAGAGCCGTAGTCCGTCTGTTTACAACGGCAGAATGGGTTTTTGACGTTGTGAGCGCTACACCAACTGCAGCAAGTAGCCGGTCTAAGTGTTGCTAGGTGATAGTGGAGCCCGTTGGAATCTTTCCCTGGCGCCGTAGCCGTCCCTAAAACACCGCTGCTTAAAGTCCCTAATTAGGGACTATGCAGCGGTGTTTTAGCGACGGGGAAAGATTCCAACGGCTTCCACTATCACCTAGCAACTACGGCTACTTGCTGCAGTTGGTGTAGCGCTCACAACGTCAAAACCCTGTTCTGCCTGTAAACAGACGGACTACGGCTCTGACTACAGCGATAGGAGGTGGTGACATAAGTTCTCGAATGCTAAAAATTCTACTCGACCGCCGTAGCCGTCCTCTCAACCGCCGATGATAATGTTACCAGAGATAACACTACGTGGGTGGCTAGTTAACTCCGGTTAAGTTATCCCGTGAGCTCCTCGGGGGCTAAAGTGTATGGTGTCTTGACATGCTGGTTAGAAAGCAACACACTATGTATATTCCTTTTGTCTTTAATAGTTTTTGTGTGGCGTTTGCGGGTTTAGCCATTTCTCTGACAGTCTCTGGACGTGAAGACGTTCCATCAAAATAAGTCTCCCCCCGGCACTATTTTGCAGAACACCGCTGCTGCTTCCCGGGGTTAGCCCCGCCCTAGATGATTGTGATTGGTTTAAACAAATACAAACAGGCTAGCCCAGTTTCCCCCGGTTTCCCCACCCGAATAGACGGCTCTAAACAGAGTGCTTCCAGACCCTACTACTTGCTGTAGTTTGGTCTGGCTTTGCGAGACTAGGTGATGAGCAATTCTCACTAGAGTAAAAAGTGTGCCTACTTACCCCGTTCTCCCCTACTTAGTAAATATGCATGATTATACTTTCTAGAGGGCTGACATTTCTGTATTCAAAATCCTTTTTTTATTGATTTTATGTAATATTCAAATTTTCTGAGATTTTGAATTTGGGGTTTTCATAAGCTGTAAGCCATAATAATCACAATTATAACAAATAAAGGCTTGAAATATCTCTCTTCGAATGTAATGAGTCTATACAATATATTAGTTTCACCATTTAGATTGAATTACTGAAATAAATAAACTTTTGCACGATATTCAAATTTTTCGAGTTTCACCTGTATAGTTCATATATTCTTGTCCGGTCATGTGTGGTAAAACCTAGATACCAGGACATTTACGCTATACATTCTGCTGTTGAAATTCATTTATCAGGTTATTTCAGGTTGTACTTGAGATCGGAGCCTGAACATTAGTAATGACACCTTACTCATGATTTCACTGTGTTCTTTTAGTATGTAACCCTGACCAGGAGATGTGACTTAAAAAGAAGAAAGATGGATCCTTTTTTTTCATCCTTGGTCTAAACTGGTGTGCAGCCCTTTTATTACCGTATTGAATGTCCTCGAGAAATCAGGAAGGGGTTAAATTGATCAATGTCTGAGGTCTTCATTAGGATAATAGCCTCCGCCGGCACCTGCAGTTCAAAGGTCTCATTATTTGTCCACCTTATACGGCCTTCCTGACATGGAACAAGCCCCTAGATGAGACCTCCATCGATCTAGAGTCTTCTCAGCCTCTTCTCTTCTCCCTCTTGAGGCTTTTATTGGTTTCTCTGATCCCCTTAATACCTGAGCAAACCCTTAATGGCTAATTGATATGCTGCGCTGTTCTCTAGAGCGCCATCAAAAGTCGGCAGGTTAAAATGTCAGCCTTGGAGCCACCCCCTCGCCTCCTTAAAATACAACTAAAACTCCTTTCTATTTGCATATGAGAGACCAACCACTTCTCTATTTGATGAGACTTGAGGACATGAGAGAATGTAATATAACAGCCCCTTCTGCAGCAGGAAAGCATTGGGGTAAGTGAGCAAACATTCACAATCAGTGTATGAATCCATGTCTGGCTTTTTGAAAATTAGACCCTGATTGTGCCCATCTGTTATGAGGAGGTTTGGGGTGTTACTGGCAATTTAGCACCCGTTTACCTAGACCTCTCAGGACTGACAGGGGGCGAATGCGGGGGAGGGAGAGAGAAACCGTGGAGTGGAGAGCGAAATATGTATTCTATCAATTTCTAAATGACTCATTTAGCCAGAGCTGAGTGGCATTGAAAAACAGTCATCGGTTTTCAGTAACTGCTGTGATTCGGTCATTGATGAGGATGAAAACACATCATTGGGCTTGTTGAACTGGGATATATATATATATATATATATATATATCCCAGTTCAACAAGCCCAATATATATATATATATAGCTCCCCGTACACATACATACATACAGGTTTGGAGGGAGGCAGCAAAGGTTGAAAATGCTGTATGAAGATAACCTCCCATTCATCAGAATTACAGCTCTCTGAGGTTATTCCAGCCATGCTATATTGCCTCTCAAGCTAAACATCCAGTAACAGACGATACGATTAAGTTCTTTCTCCGACACTTTATCCATTTCTTTGTTTCATCCCTCTCTCTCTCTTTTTGTTGGTGTCTAGAATGGCACCAGTTGTCAAGCTACAACTTCAGTGTCTCTTCAAATTATTCTTAAAGTGTTTTTTTTCTCTGTAAAATACGTCATTGCTATGTACACGTGGCTGATTTCACACCGTGAAATCACACACTTCTAGACCATTATCATATTCTTGTATTTTCATAATTGGCTGCTGTTGCGTTCCCTCACAGCTTGGAATATCCCCTAAGGTCCTGTGTGTTTGTGTGTTTTCTTAGGAACATTATTTTAGCATTCTTTTAACCCGGCTCTTAAAGCATTGAAATGGTTAGAGAGCAATTGAGTGAACAAGAGTAACTTATTTATGTTCATAAGAGAACATCAGAAGGCATGGGATGTGTACATCAGTTGTGTTGCTTGTGCATAGGGGGTGTGTTAATGTTGTGAGTTGTGTAAAATTATATTAATGTAATTGCTGTGTAATTGAATGTTGTCATGGCAAAATCAGGCTTTAGAACAGATTAAAGGTTCTCCGAGGAACTTGTGTCATCTTATGATCATAAATGACGTACAAAAAACTAAATCATCAGTGTAATTAATGCTATTTCTATATAGTTTTTCTTAATGCCTTTGTCATGGGTACGCTCACCCAGGAACAACAGCTGGCATTGTAAAAACCCTACCGCTTTTGTCCAAAGGGGGTGCAAGAATTAACAAAAACTGAAAGTGTCTTGGAGCATCTTTTTAAATGGAAGAAGTATAAAAACGATGATATTACTTTGTACTTACTGTAACATAATCATTAAGACAACTAATTACCTTTTTTGTCAAATAGCTTTACATGGCTACTGTTTTGTAGCAGTTGACTGTGGCTACTCCAAGTTGTAGGGTATACAGGTTGTTGTTCTTTGTCCTGACGCCTCCTACACAAGTCAAATGCTAAAGTGTTTATCCATTAGTGGAATGCAGTAAAGGTGAGTGGATGGCCTGCACATTGAGACATGCAAATGTTAGGGAGGTGGCAAAGGAAGAGGGCCGGGGCGATGATTTGCCTTGCAAAGCACACCCATCTGCCCTTTGGATGGCTCATTGGCTCCCAAGATCAGGTGCAATCTGAACTGGAATCATTTGGATAATTGACCTTCTGTGTGCATACATTAGAATAAATTATTTTTGATTGGCCGTGCAGCATTAGGAACAAAGCGGGAAATGTTGGCTCTTTTATATTTAGCTGCTGGTTTGTTGTAGCCCGTCTCCGAGGTGATTATGTATGCCATTCCCTAACTATTATGCATTTCTTCAGTTTAATAGAATAATTCTTGCTTTGAGCAGAGTGGAGCACAACGCAGCAAGATACTCAACTTTTTCCACGGTTTGCACATTTAAATCTAAATTATTCATTTCAGTGGGTGGGATTTTTGTGTATAAATCTATGCTTAAGCATGTTTACATGAGTCAATATACAGAGTATTTGTGCCTACCTTGTGTGGCTTCTGGTTCTCACTGTTTCCCCATCTCCATAAGTGACCTTGCTATTCCAATGAAAGTGCCCATACTGTGTGTGTGTGTCTACACCAGGCCCATAGAGCTCTGTATGTCTCATTGCTGCCTGATGGACAGCCATTAACCCTTGGTGAAGAGGTTGAGGAATATTTATGTCTGCCTGTCAGCAGTGACACCAAACCCTCTGGGGATGAATAATATGCCTGCCCTACACTGGCTCCAATTGTTGAGCCCAATTCACAGAAAAGGTGTGTGTGTGTGTGTGTGTGTGTGTGTGTGTGTGTGTGTGTGTGTGTGTGTGTGTGTGTGTGTGTGTGTGTGTGTGTGTGTGTGTGTGTGTGTGTGTGTGTGTGTGTGTGTGTGTGTGTGTGTGTGTGTGTGTGTGTGTGTGTGTGTGTGTGTGTGTGTGTGTGTGTGTGTGTGGGGTCAGGGGCATTCTGATACCCTGAGGCGAGCAGCAGGAGACCAGTTCTACATCCCTCAATGACATCTGACAAACCTCCTGCTCACCACAGAAGTTGGTGTCGCTTCTCCTCACTCTAGTCTTGTTTTCAGTGAGAAGTTCGGTTCAGCACGGCTCAGCAAGCATTTATTTACGTTTCCACTGTCAAAAGTTGGGGGGGGTACCTAAATAACCCAAAATAAAGTGTCAGCAGTGTACAGTAGTGATGACATTGTGGTATGAGGAATGCTTACTTGGCACATTTTTACACAAGAGCATACTTAACCATTGATTTGGTGCCTCCCTTAATGGCCACCATAAACTTAAAATGACATCCAGTGAGATAATGATCAATGATATAATGCACCAATTGTCTCAAAGTTAAACTCAGTTGACTTATTTTAACTATTGGCATTTTCCAAATAGTTAGGAATGTAATGAACAACTGCTTTCAGAGGTGCTCAATCATAAGTTTTCCATACAACAGGTTTAAACTGTGAACAGTGTTGTTCGTTTTGATGACATGTTGGAGGTTTTCTGTTTAACACAAACTGCAAAGTGCCTGTCAGTGCCAGCTCTTCATCTCACCAGCTCAAAGTTTTTAGTGGTTTCTACTTACTCTTATGTGACGTGGCATTTCCTGTCACTGCTTCACAATAAAAACCTCCCAGTGGTCCTGCTTCCCAACAGAGAGGGTGTTATCTTTTCAATGAAAATAAGTACAGGATTGTAGAGGAGGAATATTGTCATTTACAGTTACGCAGGAGTTACAAAGCACTGCAGTCTCAGTCTCTACATACAGTAGCAATAGTGTAAATCAGTGTATCACAAGACAATTCAAGGGTCCTTTAGTCAGAATAGACATCTCCCCAGTTTAGCAAGCCATGTAGTAGCTAGAAGATGTCGTGCTGAACCTGTGGGGAAAGGCCCTATTTCGGGTTTTTCACGTCAATCTGCTGTAAGAGTTTTTCAGTTAGATGTAAAAGCATGTGTGCGCCCCATTAGTTTTCTCACAAAATATAAAATTCTCAAAATAACAGGCTTTCTGTTGCAGACACAAGACAAGTACAACTAGAGAATGATGTATACTTGTCACTAGGCAACTCCCATGTCACATGGGAACAAAAGTTGTTGCGTGACTGCAAGCAAAACCAGAAATAAAGATCCTTCTAAAGTAAGTCTCTCTCCCTCATTTATGCTCTGTGTATTTTACCATTGTTTTTATTCAAAAAGGATGAAAAAAGGCAAGTGTGGGTGAGATGAGGGAATTATGATACCAAACTCTCAATCATGAGTAGTATGTGTGCGGCTCACACCTGTCAAACATGTTTTCAAATGATCATAATGGTAATGCCTGGCAGAGACTGGATGAGAAGGCAAACGGTTACTATCATTACACACCACATGGTGCATCATCTTTATCTCCCAACTGTCAACACCAACTGACCCAGACTCTTAACGGACTTAATCCCATTTGGCCCAATCAGTCATGACACTCCATTTAAAAATATCTGGCGCCCAAAAATGATAATGAGTGTTAAGAGTGTATAAGAAAAAAAAAATTGCAATCCGGCATATTCCTGCAAATAGTGTTACTGGGGCTATTTTATAAGAAACCTGTCTTAGCCAAACCTAATCCTCCAGGCTTCGCCATGCTAAATGCTATGACTCAAGGCTTCAAATCTTTAATGGCAATGTCCAGGATCCATTCTCTGGTCACATAGGTTCTTGCCAGATATTACCCTTTCCCTATTTCCCTTGCCTTATCCTCACCCACCCCCTTACCTTTACAACCTCTTCTGGCTGGAAGCAGTGCCATTCCTGCCTTGATTGGTTTCTTTTCTTTGAGTAAATGGAGTCAGAGGGGGCTGGAGGTGACCGAGTGCTCATAAAGTACGGGGGAAATGGTACTGCAGGACAAAAGCACCACACAGGAGTTGTAGTGTGCGTCTGTTGCTGATTTTGGTTTAAAAAGGGCTCGCATTGAAATCTGTTTTTCCAAAATGATAATGTGCCCACTTACCTGCATTTTGGAGAGAACCGGGTTGCATATTTCAGTCGTATTCATAATGCAAAAATCAATCCGAAGGCTTCCAAATGTCAGTGGTTACAAGTAAACAGAAACCAACATAAGGCAATGTAGATAATAGACTGAGTTTAGCGATTTCATCTTTATATTTCCTCAAGATGAAACCTCGTCTCCACCACGGCATCGATCAGACAGGTATCTAGCTGCCTGTTGCGGTGAATTTTTTTTTTTAGCGTCAAAGTGAAACTTCAAGGTGCCACTGTCTGTCAAGTGGTGTCTCTCCACCGGTGACATGGCCAATCTTTGACATAATGCTCAGTCTGTGTGTCTCTGCAGTCCCCAAGAAGGGGGCTGTCATGCTTCAGCAGGCCGGATAATTATTTCCCTCTTATCCCCCCTTGCCAGGGCCAATCCTAGCCTTCAATAGGAAGCCAGGGACCGCACCACTTCCCATCACCTCTCTCTCTTTCTCTGTCTCTTTTCTTCTCCATCTCTCCTCTTCCATCTGTTTCACTTCGCCTCACTCTTCTGACTTCAAGACCCCTCTCTCTTCCCCTCAGCCCTGTCTTTGTGTCATTCTCTTTCTTGTTCCTAAGAATAGATTTACACAGGCAAAATAGCTCCCTCGCTTTTGACAGAATTGCAGCTCAAAGTAGTAGTTAACAATGGCGTAAAAGATTGGCGTATGAAGATCCAGCCTTAACATGGCTTTGCATTACTCATTTGATGCGCCCTACACACACACGACAACAAACGCATTGAAACGGTCTCTCTTTCATCCGTGCATACCCTTATCATTCTGCGGTGACATGTGGCCACGATTACACAGCGTGAGCCCTTTTCAAGGAATGAAATTATCCCACGAAAAACTGTTGGCTGCGTCTAAAATCTAAATGATGTGTTGTGACAGACGCTGTTTATCTTTCATAACAAGGCAGGATATTGCTTATTTGTGTAGACAAGGCTTTATTTTTTCATTTGTGTGTCATCTATATTTCAAACATGTGTCAACAATGCTCTTCAGCGCGGATTTAATTCCACTATAATGTTTCGCTTTGTGTGTGGGGAAAATATTTTGTGCTCAGTGAATTCCGTCACTTGCTCATGGGTCCAGCTGTATTTAGTTCTCACATCCCTTACCGAAAGCAAATGGTGAATAGACGAACTCAATACTTCGGATGCAACATGGCACGTAGAAGCTGCGACTGCAAGTAGAAACCAAACCTTATATCGCAGGAAATCCTAAACAACACATTGACCATGTGTGAGGCAATTTACTCCTATCTTACCTCAAACGTTGGACAGACACAGAATAATCGTTTCTCATCGAGAGCAGTCACGTTACTCTCCGAGGTGTGTGATTGGAGCCAGCAGGGACTGCCTTGATTTTGGAAGGCATGCATGTGAACCTGTGGCCCCGGGGCAGAGCGCGTGGGGGCCCTTCAGCAGATCGAAGAAAAATAAACAAGGCCTGCCAGAGCAGTAAAGGCTGTCTCTAGTAGATAAGACAGAACAATAGCCCTTAATAGGCCACAGAGAGACACACACTCATCTCCAGCCCTGCCTTCTTCTTCTTTTTTATTTATTTTTTGTTACCCCTATCTGCTTGCTGGTTACAAAGGAAACAAGATGCTTTTTCCTTTTCCTTTTCTTTTTTTTTCCTGCCGAGAGATTAGCCACGCTCAACATGGAGTTTTGGGCATGAAAATGTGTATTTGAGTGATAATTCAGAAAAACGCCAGCACAACTTGTGACAAGAATGCCTTGCAGAATGAGAAGGAATACAATGCCTCCATTTCCCCTGGGTTGTACACTTGGAATAGAAGTACATCATGTTTGATTGCTATTTATCAGTGTATTGAAGGAATAGGAAGACTTTCTGAACAAGTGATGTTGCTTTCAGGTGTTTGTATTCTAGTCCATAAAGATGACCATGGATGTGCAATTTGAGTGTTTTATAAAATACTTTAGTGTAGACATCAAACTACTATTCTATTTCTCTGTTGTTGTTTTGTTTTTCTCTGTAAGGCACGTTGAGCTACTTTTGTATGAAAAACGCGATATAAATAAAAATTGATTGATTGATTGACTGACTATAAAACGCTATAAAAACAACGCGTACGTCTTTTGTTAAACATGCATCCAATACCTATTTCATGAAAATACACAGACAGGAGTAGTACAATGCAGGGGCTACGTCAGCATGTCAAATTGTCTAGGCTACATTTCTTACTTCCCTTGAATACAGTTAGTGAGGCGTATAATAACAGGCATAAAAACCTCCTTTCTGCCATGAAGGGCCTCTTTTTTGAATTTGACGCTAGAAAAGGCCTTGGCAGCAGGGTAACTGAATGCCAGCAGCTATGATCCTATTTTGTTAAAAAATCGGGATCATTTCACCGGCGTCCAGGTAGAAGGCACTGCTGTTTACGCTTTAACAACTGCCTGAAAGAACACAGAAAAGAGCCACCTTAAGAAAAGAGCGAGCTGGCACATTACACCTGATGCCTTTATGTTGGAGAACTGATGAAAGAAAACCACCCAGCTGCCAAGTTAGCTCACCTGAAAACGAATGCCTTTAAGGAAAGAGGCTGTCCTTGGTGCTGTGACAGGAGGTAAAATGCTACAGAGTGTGTGATGTTGCAGAGTTTTAGACTGATTGGAGCGTGTAATGCTATTTCATACCTTAAGGCTGGCTTTTTGAGAGGCTGCAAAGCTGAGCGGAGCAGAGCAGTGGAATACTTTTGATTGGAGAGGGCATCAAACCAAGGAGATTGGCCCTAAATTGTGAACCCATTCTTCTGGCCTGTTCATCACTGTAGCATTTAACCTCGTGCACACCTTGCCTAAAAGGAGCAATATATATTTTCTAAAGCTAATGTGCACCTAGTACAAAATGGCCAGTATGCCTGACCAAAGTATATATTGCCTTTTTAGAATTGAATGAGCTGTCCTAGGAGAGAACATGATTGGAACAATGAATAAGATATACACACTTTTACCTCTAATGGCTCATATATTTTCAATTTAAGGCTGTGTTCCCTCGCGGCACACATTTTTCACATTATCTCGCTTCAGATTACCGTATTGTAGCTGTCTGTGTGGGTGGGTGGGTGTTGTAGCTCAGGACCTGTGATCTTTACTTGGAATTGTCAGACGTGGTAGAACTTTTACATCAAATGTCTTCCTATTTCCGGATGTCAGCCTGAACAGAGAAAAATAATGTTTCTCATGCTGTCCACTTCCTCGTAAACCAAAAACCAGAGAAGGAGATATAAGAAACAAACAAACAAAACTTCCAGCAAAGTGCAACTCAGTCCTCCTTGCCCACATCCATATTTCTATAAACTGTATTTACTTCTGTGCCAAGTTACATAAATCATGTCTTATGTATCATTAATATACATGGGTGTCAATAGTAGACGCATGAATGGAAAAAATATGGTTCCTTCCGATAGAGACAGAGTTGAAAAATGGGCTGCAGAGAGGGTGATGGTTCTCTAGTGGGGCTGCAAAAAAGGCATCTAAATCTCTGCTGCCCCCAAGTGGTAGCGACCTATTGCTGTGTGTGATTGTGTGTGTATGTGTGTGTTAGTCAGAACCTGAGTCAGTATATGAAGTCTTACCCAACCGAAACTCTATTTTTTATTGTCACTATTATGTAAATAGCATGATATTGTAAAGTGCCATCCCATATTGTCGTGGTTTAGTGTCTACCATTTAACATAAGGAGCAGTCTGAAACAATCATATTCACTATTCCATTGGTAATGCATTGCTATTTGCTTATGCCAGTTTGACATCTACAATAACTCCTTACCTCTAATAATGCCATCAGAGTTGTTAACTTCAGGGCATCTTTGTTTAAAACTCATATACTGCATATACGGTACAGCAGTGTGAATCAATTTATATCTATTGAAATTCACTGGCGGACAAGGTGAGAAATGTATAGCACAAACACAGACTCAAGCCGAGGGATTTGGTCAATAATATTAAAGCTCGAGGTCATTCTTTTTTGTTTTGTACTTGCTTTGTATTGGCTGTATACGAATTATTAGTGATACTAGCAATATTAACCTTTATGCACTGAGCCACCACAACATCTGCACAGCACAGTGGGGTAACCCACACTAACACATGTGCCCTAAGGCAGCAGAGAATATAGACACATGTGCCGTCACCACACACACACACACACACACACACACACACACACACACACACCACTGTGAGCCTCAGTTCACACCTAACAGGCTTTCAGAAGAATAGTTCGATAAATAGCCGACTTCTGAAAACCCAGCTTCATATCACACCTCTTTCTTTCCCCTCTCACACTGTCATGCAGTCTTTTCACTGTCTTTCCACATAGTCACATTCATCCCAGTCATTACGTACACTATTGCTAATATAGACATCTTTAAAAGGCTTCTTTAAAATGTGTGTTAATGTGGCTTTTTTGACATTTATTTCTAGGCAAAACTGTGAAAGCAGGTATGTCTGAAGGTACACCTGGCTGTGTACAAGGAAGTTATTTTAACCACATCCATGCCTGCTGGATTTTGAGATTTAACATGTACAGTCCCAACATACTGTATCTTGCTTGCATACTACGGACTAAAAGTCAGGATATCTTTGAATTTCATCATTCCTTTATCATTTTGCCTTTTTTTATTTATTTCCTTAACTCAATGAAGGTGCATGCTAAATCACAGTGGGGCAAACATTGACAGTGTTTTACACAAATATCTAATTAATGATATTATATGATCAAAACTACATAATAATAGGCTGCCAGGTGTTGGTTAAAATTGTATATCAAGACACTTCAAACATCCTTTTGTTCCAAAGTTTAGTTACTCTGAGTGAGGACAGAACATTAAAGTGTAAGTAACCATAGTGACAATAGCAACTCATTAATGAAATAACTCAACAACAAAAGCATGCGAGTTGATCATTATTTGAAAATACCCTTCTGTACTTTACCTTTATTCTTTGTTGAGTGGCCATTGAATAATTGTGAAAATTCTATTTGATGTGACCTGCGATAAATGGACTACCATTCAATACAACTGGAGGTCATGATTTTTTTTGTTTGTTTGTCTTTGTTTTATGATGTGAACATCAGAATTGAACTTATCTACAGTTTGAGGCTATTGTTCCCTACCTTTTTGCCCATGTTTTTGCATTTCTGGTCACATCTCTGCGATATATACTTGATCAAGAAGAAAATGTACCCTGTGTTGACCTAACAACTTGCTCAATTTTTTGCGTGTCGTCCGAGTCAGTGTCTTACTGCCTTCATTGGTGTTTGTTTTGGAGCTGTCTCCTGGCCTTGTGTCATTCTCTGCTGTTCAGAAGGAGATGCTCATTTGGATAGCACCTAGAGGACAATGCCATGCCAGTAGCTCTGATAGCTATGCCAGTAGCTCTGATAGCTATCCCAGTCCTTGATCTTCTATCCCTATAAACATCATTACCACACACTGGAAACATACACAGTCACAACAGACTCAAACACACACACACATGCGCGAGTATGTTCACGCACACACCCGCAAGCTTCTCATCCACACTGGCGCTAACAGATTAGCAGTGTTTATAAACAAACATGGAGGATTAATCCTGTGTGCTCTCAGTCTACCTTTCCACTGAGCTAGCTAGGGTAATTACCAAGTGCTAGGTTGTTAATGTAATCACACACACACACACACACACACACACACACACACACACACACACACACACACACACGGACGCTGGCTTCCTTGCTACAGTGAGATTGTTTGGCACAACTTGACATGAAAAAAATGTTTCAATTACAAGGTCACTAACGGGGTGGGAAGGGAACTGACTACTGGAACTGCTGACCACTTTGTATGTACTTAAATGTACTTATTTTTTGCTAGCCATTCTGATGATTTGCAACCGATGGTGGTATGTAAATCAGTGTCAAAGGATGGACACATGGATACATGGCTCAGCCACTTAAAGCAGCTACGAGTAACATTTAAATATATTTTAAACAGCCTCATGTTTCCTCTGATAATCATAAATTACCTTTAACAGCAAACGAGACCATCAGTGCAAAGAAAGACGTTTTTATATAGTTTTTATTACTGCTTTTGGTCTGGTCGCACACCCAGTCCGATTTTCGGTTCGCACGTGCAGGCTCTATTGTCGCAGCAACGCGATTTGAGAAGCCTATCCCTCCAGGTGAGGGAAGGGGAGCGGGAGCCTTGTTTGAGACAGTTATTTGTCGTCATAATGACTGATAGCGGGGCTGAACCATCAAAGAAAAAAAGAAAAAGAGAATGCAATGAAGAAAAGCTAAAAGGGAGAGTGCTAGACGGGCGGGAGGTGGACGTTACCAAGCAACATGTAAACATTCATGGGAGCGAACTAGACTGCAGTGTTTACTCCTAAATGAATGAGCGGTACTAACACAAAGTTTACTTTGCTTCACCATCATCAGATTACCATTATTCATCTGAAATAGTCATTATTTACAACCACATGAACACATTACCTCATCGTGATCCATACAAACTGCCGTCTCTCGTTCATTCGCTTTCTGTGAGGACACGTAATCTTTCAGCTCCGTGAGAGGTGACACTGCATCAACTCATTGCAATCAGGTGTGTTTGGCACTGACTGGCATTAGTTGATGCAGAGTCACTAACCACTCTCACAGAGCCGAAAAGCGTCCGGTGCCCTCACACTTTCAATAGGCTACACCAGTGGTATTCACTACGCGCAATGAGTAACACTGGGCTACACGGACATGCACTATATTGCATCCTATTCATTTGACTCTTGCACGGACGGAACGTGCTAGAAAACAGCTTTGCGACAGCTGGGGTCGTAAAAATGCTACCGCTTTTGTCCAAAGGGGTCGCCAACGAACAAAGTTACTCGTAGTGGCTTTAAGATGATTTGAAAACCAGGCATGTGTGTAGCTTATATTTTCTGTCATGATGTCACCACTTCCCCATTGTAATATTTCTCTACTGTATTGTTTGGCCCCAGTGTCCATCGGCTGCTGCCTTCCTAACATCAACAATATGTTGTTTTATTCTTCCTCTGGTGTGACAGCGTTGTAAAGCCTCTGGAGGCAAGACCTAATGTCCCTGAAGCTGGTGGTGAGACTGCTCTACTAAGTCGCACCCTATGTAATGAACAAATGGCCAGGTTTTACTGTGGAACTCATACTTGGATCGGGTTGACTCAGTGGCAACTTTAAAATAATAAAAATAACACTAAAATAAGTAGGCTATAGCCTTAGTTTTACACAACTTTCTAACCTTTTTTATTTGTTTGAAAGGATGAAAACACTGCACCCCTGCGTATGAGTGCAACAGATCAAAGTGAATTATAGAATTGCCCGTTTCTACATCATCACCTCCGCCCTGAGCATTTCAAAGCCGACCTAGAGACGGTCGCGACGCAACACCATGGAAAAAAAGTGACGTGACTGCCAGCAACCGACAGGGACAGGTGGTGGCACTGGCTGGCAGATTTACAGTCTATGGCTGGCAGTCACCAGGCACAGTGCAAATTTTGTGTTCAGGTTCGCTCGGAAAAACTAGCTAAAAACAGTGTAACATAGCAAGCTGTGAGATTTCCCTCGACCACCTATAAAAAAACATGGCATAGATTTGCAAAATCTGAGCAAGAATTCGCCGTTCCTTCCCGACATTTACTCTGGGAATGGCGTGCCCACGCGTTCTGCCCCATTTCCACCACTGGTAATGAGCGTTCAATTTCAAAATCGCGAAGAAATGTTTCCAACTGTACTGGACATTATACAGTATGAATGTTCTTGTGAAAACTTTGCAAAGAAGCTAACAGCGGTTCACTATGCTGTGCTTCAGTTTAAACAATCCTTGGGTCCCCATCATTATCAATTCTGTGATAGATGTATATTCTACTTCTGCACAATCCCACTTTCCTCATGAATTTTAAGGGTTTCAATGCTAATATGGTGCTATCACATGCTATGGCACACAGATAGTAAAGATAAAAAAGTATATCCTAAAACTAAACCATATATTATATTGTAAAATATATTCATTCTCTTCTGTCTCAGGTGGAGGCCATCCTGGTCAACATCTTTGGTGGGATCGTCAACTGTGCCATCATCGCCAACGGCATCACCAAAGCCTGCCGCGAGCTGGTGCTCAAAGTGCCTCTGGTGGTCAGACTTGAAGGTAGGAATGCATAGGGGTGGAACTCTGTACAAGCCCATTGGGCTTCGTTCCCTCCTTGCACCATTAATTGTTAATGTGTGCTAAATAAACTAAACTAAACTAAACTCATACTTGCTCACACTCACACTCTACCATTGATACATCTCCAGCATTTGACCCTTGTCTTAAAGCTATATTTTAAAACCAAATTCACACCTCCAGCACCTTGTTACTCATATTGATGAGCGCTTTGCTATGACGTGGCTTACATCTCAAGAATGAGGTAACCATGATCTCTTATAACAGAGTACGGCTCATGCAAACAGACAGTTGTTCGGCCAATTGCTCAATGAAATAAAAAATAAATAAAAACAACTTTGCTTTTAATTTACCTTCAAATGGGTCTTTTCTTATAGTTCTTGGTATCACTACAGTATACCTGCCTTGACCCCTAACCCCATAGCTGAAGTCCTTATCACTACTAGCTTTACCTTTCGTGAATAAATAGCATATTAGCAGGCTAATATATTGTCTGATAATGTAGCTTTTTTTTAAATATATAGTTATTCACAATTGTAATCGCTGAAATATAGCTAGATCTCTTTCTCTACACTCACAGGCCACTTTATGAGGTACACCTGTTCAATGGCAGAAAATCAATGCATTTTAGCATGTAGACGTGGTGAAGACAATGTGCAAAGTCAAACCGAGCATCAGAATGGGGAAGAAAGGGGGTTTAACTGACTTTGAACGTGGCATGGCAGGATGGATCCATACTTTCATGTTGTTTACGCCAAATTCTGAACCTTCCTTCTGAATGTCGCAGCTGAAATCGAAACTCATCAGACCAGGGAAGATTTTTCCAATCTTCTATTGTCCAATTTTGGTGAGCTTGTGCGAATTGTAACCTCAGTTTCCTGTTCTTAGCTGACAGGAGTGGCCCCCGATGGGGTCTTCTGTTGCTGTAGCCCATCTGCTTCAAAGTTGGAAGTGTTGTGCGTTCAGAGATGGTATTCTGAATACCCTGGTTGTAACGAGGGGTTATTTGAGTTACTGTTGTCTGAAATACTCAGACCAGCCCTTCTGGCACCCTCAACATTACCATGTTCTAAGTCACTTAAAACCCCTTTCTTCCCCATTGTGTTGCTTGGTTTGAACTTCAATTGTCCTGTCCTTCAATTAAGTTGTCCTGTCCAGGTCTACATGCCTTAATGCATTGAGTTTCTGCCATGTGATTGGCTGATTAGTTATATGTGTTAAGATGAAATTGAACTGCTGTACCTAATAAAGTGGCCCGTGAGTGTATATCTATATTTATATATAGATATATACTGTCTGTGTACATAAACAAACACACATACACACACCATTTTAGGGTAATTGGTAAATGGTACTACTGCAGCATGATTTAGAGCACCTCTTCCCCACCTTGTTTTAAACTTTGGAGCCATTGTATTATTGCTGCTGTACTCTCTGGAGCCTATCCATCTTCATTGTTGCCCAGTGTCCCGGTGAGAACAGCAGGGCATTTCTCATACGTGTCACATTTTGCCGCACCCATCATTAGTGCCAGCCCGAATAACAGTAGAGACGGCACTGATTGGCTCACCTTTCACCTGTATATGTTAATGAACCTATTCAGTGTGTGTGTGTGTGTGTGTGTGTGTGTGGGTGTGTGTGTGTGATGACAGCGAGGCCAGTCGGTGGTTAGCTTAATTGTCAAGATCCTGCTGAGTGGTGTGTCCAGAGCAGAGAGTGTGTGTGAGTGCCTCTACCCACTTCATACTGTATGTCCTCGCACACTCTGCTAATATGGTTTGTAGGTCACAGTATGTAAGCTATTTCTTGAACCTAACTTTGCACAGAGGTACTAAAGGGCAGTGTAGGCATGGTTGTTCAGAGTAGTGTGGGCAGTTTATTTCTGCTAGTTTCTAGTGCTTGGTTCTCAATGGAATGAGGCCAGTTACCACATGCACACCTCGATAAATACAGTCATATGAAAAAGTTTGGGAACCCCTCTCAGCCGGCATTATAAATGACTCTGCTTTCACAAAAAAAAAGATAAAAGTGGTATGTCTTTAATTTACCAGGAACAGCTAAGTACTGGGATGTTTTCCAAACAAAGATTTTTTGAAAAGCAGTATTTGGTTGTATGAAATAAAATAAAATGTGAAAAACTGGCTGTGCAAAAATATGGGTACCCTTGTGGTTTTGTTGATTTTATTGCCTGTAACAGCATGTAAAACTGATGACTTTAAACGCAAAGTTGGTTGGATTATGTTGTTAAGCCTTGAACCTCATATAATTGTCTGTTTAATCATGAGAAAATGTATTTTAGGTGCCTAAATGCAAGTTGCACTTCTCTTCGACTCTCTGCTGAAGTGAGACAGAATAGGATCATCAAAACAGCTCCCAAAAGATCTTAAAAACAAAGATTATTCATTGTCATGGTTTAGGGGAAGGCTACAAGAAGCTTTCCCAAAGGTTTCAATTGTCAATTTCTACTGTAAGGAACGTTGTCAGGGAATGGAAGGACACAGGCACAGCTGCAGTTAAACCTAGGTCTAGCAGACCAAGAAAAGTACAAGAGCGGCATATGCGGCGGATTGTGAGAATGGTTGCACACAACCCAAAGATCACCTCCAAAGACCTGCAAGAACATCTGGCTGCAGATTGTGTATCTGTACATGGTTCTACAATTCAGTGCAATTTGCACCAAAACATCTGTATGGCCGGGTGATGAGAAGGAAGCCCTTTCTGCGCCCACGCCACAGATACAGTTGCATGGAGTATGCAAAAGCTCATTTAAACAAGCCAGCTTCATATTGGAAGAAAATGCTTTGGACTGATGAGACAAAAATTAAGTTATTTGGTCTTTATAAAAAGCAGATGTTTTGGTGCAAATTGCGCTGAATTGTTGAACGATGTACAGATACACAATCTGCAGCCAGATGTTCTTGCAGGTCTTTGGAGGTGATCTGTGGGTTGTGTGCAACCATTCTCACAATCCTCCACCTAGCCGCTCCTGTTTTTTTCTTGGTCTGCCATGCCTGGGTTTAACTGCCACTGTGTCTTTCCATTTCCTGACAACGTTCCCTACAGTCGAAATTGACAATTGAAACCTTTGGGAAAGCTTCTTGTAGCCTTCCCCTAAACCATGACAATGAACAATCTTTGTTTTTCAGATCTTTTGGGAGCTGTTTTGATGATCCCATTCTGTTTCACTTCAGCAGAGAGTCAAAGAGAAGTGCAACTTGCATTTAGGCACCTAAAATACATTTTCTCATGATTAAACAGACAATTATATGAGGTTCAAGGCTTAACAACATAATCCAACCAACTGTGTGTTTAAAGTCATCAGTTTTACATGCTGTTACAGGCATTAAAATCAGCAAAACCACAAGGGTACCCATATTTTTGCACAGCCAGTTTTTCACATTTTATTTTATTTCATACAACCAAATACTGCTTTTCAAAAAATCTTTGTTTGGAAAACATCCCAGTACTTAGCTGTTCCTGGTAAATTAAAGACATACCACTTTTATCTTTTTTTTGTGAAAGCAGAGTCAATTATAATGCCGGCTGAGAGGGGTTCCCAAACTTTTTCATATGACTGTACATTCAGCAAAGGTCCAGATTGAGATCTCTATCTCTGCTGTAGAACATGAACATTATTTGCACTGCAGTATTTTCCCCCTGAACACATGCACATGTCATGGAAGTGTGTAATATTTTCGCCTTTTTTTCCAGCTGAAATGGTTTGCCAAAGAGAGCGACTTGGATTAGCGATCAAACCGGAGCCTTAATTAGTCAGCACACATTTCCCTTATCAGGCCATGTAATTCAACTGGACTCACTATCAGGCTGGGTCCAGGAGGTCACTGCCGGTGGTCGCTCCAAAAAGCATGTCTTTCCTGGCCGGGGCCTAATCTCAAGCTTTAGCTGTTGGGTCATTACATCATGGGCTGCAGTCTTGTGGAGCAGATTGGTTCAGAATCAATCAGTTCAGCTTGCCAGGCTGACCGCAGGGCAGGCAGAACGGCCCAGCGCTTTTTTCAACAGGATCAGAATGGATTAACTGGCACACTTTTAATTGGGAAAGGCTCTTTTAAAAAGGCCTTGCTTGATTGCATTGGAGGAAAGTTATGTATTCCCCATTCGTGGAGATGAAGAGAGCCATGTGGTGTAGAGATGCTGATATGGATGGAATTAGTTGATAATATAAGAGCCTATATTCATACATTGCAAATTCACAGAGCAGATTCAGCACACTAAAGGCACACTTGTATAAACACATATTTAGGGTATTGATAGGAATAGATACCTGAGAAGTATTTTACTGCCCCCTTTGGCCACACTGTGAACACAGATGTATTACTCTGTGAGGATGCTGTCTGCTACTATGGGGGGGTGGGGGGGCTCCAGCTTAAGTAGCCCTCAGAGTCCTGGAAAAAAAGGTTGACTGCATTCGCTTAACTCTGTTCCCCGGCCTATTGATTTAACCAGCCATTTCCCAACTGTCTGTCAAACAGTGGAGGCTGTTTGTTTTCTCTTTTAAAAAGGCGATCCGGCCATTTTTCTCCTGTTTAATTAAAAAGAGATGGTAAGAGAATAAGAGATGTCAACAGAGCTTAAATAGCCAGCTGCAGCTATACAAATATAATAGATGTGCATGTGTACCCAAACACACACATACAGATATACACAAATAAGTACACTTTGGCACATTTTGATATTGAAGTGACGTTTTTCTTTTTACTTGCTGCCTTTTCATTACATCTTTGCAAGTAAATCATTTTTCATTCTTTAATTGCCATTTATTTTAAAAGCAACTGACAAGATTTGAATAGGTTATGAGATTGAATGATGTACACTTGCTTCAAATACATGAACACTGAATGCAATATTTTGTTGCAACAGTGAAATTCTTAGGTCTCAAACCTAAATGAATAGATCATTTTTTATAAAGAATTGTACATTTCAAAGATGCTCTCTTAATGTGATATATTTAGCTATATAGTCTGTGTCTCTCTCACTAACAAGAGTCCAGACAACATTAAAGAGATGAAAACGTTGATTAATGACTGGCTCTAGCACATCAAAGGGGAAAAGCGTCTGCGCTGTTCAGGAGTATCTCGCCGTGCGTTCAAATGAGAAGCATTTGATATGTGACACGAGGGGTGAAGGAGGGAGGAGCCGGGCTCATCCATTTTTGACTGCCAAAGGGGAAAACTCTCTGTTTAGTTGTGATTAGTATCTGGATTAACAACCAAAGACAGAGCAAATATGATGCCATTCAGTGATGCAAGTAAATGTTCTTACACCTGTTATCCAGGGAAACTGGAAGTGCGAGAACCCAAGCCACTGGTATATATTTTTTTATGGTTGCTGTCACATGAATTCTAAAGTTTGTTTTTCATATTCAGGGGATGGGGGGGGGATACTTTCATATATACATCACCTGTCCATTGTTTATTAGACTGGTCTGGTGTCAATCATGGTGTCAAGAAATAATGGAAAGAGAATCTCAGTTGTTTCACCTGGCGACCTATACCTGACTAAAAGATAAACAAGAATTATCTGTTAGTCCAAAATGATCTGTTAGTCCAAAATCCAAAAATGAATGCAAGCGGCCCAAAATATATTAATTATAGTAAATAACTCATATTAAACTAATCAGAAACTACTACAACTTTTTTTTTTTTTTAAATGTCATGATTTACTTTGTTCCTCTGTGTTAGAAACCTAGAGAATAAAAGTGTCTCACAGGCCCTTAAATCTTGGCTATGGAACTTTTTCTGAACACCGGTCAGAGTTGCCAAAAAGTGACAAAATAATATGCCTATTCCAGTGAAGGCTTTATTACACATCACAGGAGGAAAAATAAATAATAAGATTAACGATGGCTTAGTTATTGTGGGTGCTGGCCAGCTGCCAGACTGTCATATCTCTCTGGGACGCTTTAATAGAACGGAGCAACCGTTAATGTTGGTAGTAACACCTGTGCCTTTCCCTACTGCGACAAGTTAAAATGTGGCCCCACGGTACGTGCCAAAACGTAATGTAACAGTCAAGAAATGTAACACGGTCAGCAGCAAACTGATCCGATAATCTTGATTACACAGCAATATTTAGCTAAACGTTGCTAACATTAATAAATCATTTAAATAACCATTAGCTACTAATCATCCCAGCCAGACCAAGTACGGCAATGAAACAGCTTAGCGTATGGACTGTAAGTCATTTTCATATAAGTTATCAAGCTTAACATATATATTTTCTTTTCATAGATTTATCACAGAACTATACAGTTCCTAGCAGTCTTCCCCCTCTCATCAGATCTTAACAAGCCAAGTTTAGTGAAGTTAAGACAGAATAAGGCACAGATCTAGGATCTGCGGCATCAACACAACTCCTTCGATTGCAAGAAGTCCTTGGCGCAGCCCCAAGCCTTATTATCCCATTGAAATATGGTGGCCTGTAAATGACTTAACAATTTAAAATGACATTTTCACAATAGTCACCAGTATAGGCTTGCTAATTGGAGCGGGAGATCCAACAGAAATGTGTAGTGTGCTACGTGGCAATATAGTAACACATGGCAAAAAATACTTGGCATGGCCTGAACACTTGTTTGTTTTGGCTGTTTGAACAGTGTGTTGTTAAAGACTCATAGCTGAACGAGGAAGTTAGGCCGGTCAGCTGATCCACAGCTCAGCAGTTTAGAAAGCATTCAGAGTTGTGAGAAACGTGGGATTTGGATTGATTTTAAATTCCAATAAACGCTTGTCAGGAAGGAAATAATAATAATTCAGAACAGAGTTTTGAAGCCAGACATCTCAGTCCCTTTGGTAATTAACAGTCATTGATGCTATTTGAAAGTTAAAATCTTTCTTTTTTTTCCCCTGTCTTAAGTTCGTTCTTTACAATTAATCACACATAATTAGATTCACTGCCTTTTATGTAAGTGTGCTTACACTATACTGTATATACTGTGTGTGTGTGTGTCCGGGGCTAGGCTGTGTGTTGGTCTCTGGCAGCACCTAGTGGCCACAGGTGAACACACACATTCATATTCTTGGCATACGCTACACACACACTCTCACTCACACACACACACACACACACACACACACACACACACACAAAGTGGTGCAGTATCCAGCTGGGCTCTGTCGTCGCCTTTGCTGCTGTGAGCTATCAGTGCTCCCTACTGCTCACAGTAGAACTGCAGTCAGCTCTCTCTCTCTCTCTCTCTCTCTCTCTCTCTCTCTCTCTCTCTCTCTCTCACACACACACACATATGCAGAAAAAAAAGGCTTAAGTAAAATGCATGTCTCTTCTTTCACACTCCTATTCATACGTGTGATTCCCCCCTCACACATTACATGGATAAAACAGGTATTGTATGAACAATGCCGCCAATGCCATATTGCTTCTCATGAATATTTTTGCACGAAAAGAAATCGCAAAAGTGAATGTGTTGTTTACTTAATTTCGGTGCTCCATACATTTTCCGTAGGTATATTTGTCTTCAGTATATCTCTTGCATTATGGCTGCCTCTCCCGCAGTTAACTTCTGTTGTTTTTAAAGTTTTGTTGTGATAGAGTTTTTTGTAATTATCTGAAACTAAGCCTTGTCGCCGATTGAAGACTACACGTTAGTCTTTGGACACAGCGAGAGAGAATGTGCCGTGTGCTATTTGATCAGAGCTTGCCTTGGGAAACCTAATCCCCTGTTTATTCGCCAGAGAAAGACCTCTTCCTGCTCTTAATCTAATTACTTATGTTGCAGAATTGATTGTTTGGAGTGCGAGGCCCCAGCAATGTGTGTGGAATGACTTATTATCGGGCCTGGACAAAAGAGATGAAATATTAGGCGTTAAGTGGGCGCTGGTAATAGAATTCCTCATGAAAGGTCTATTGATCAGGGTGGCCGGGGCCTCCGGAGAATTCACATATCATGCAGTCTTAATTACACGCCAAGCCAGGAGAGCTAAGGTCAACCTGTAAGCGCCAAGTGTGGCACACACACACACACACACACACACACACACACACACACACACACTCACACAGCTCCATCCATTTAACATCACTGATTGGGTCAGACTGAATGCAGATACACACCAATGCATACGATAAGGCAATTATTTTCACATCAAACATTGTTAAATTACACATACGGTAAATGTCTAAAGTGTCACTATCAGTTAATCTGAAGATTATTTCAGATATATTTAAGGGAATCAGCAAGAAAGAGCAAGAAAACCAGCAAATAATTACTTTTACGGGCCGGAACCAGTGAATAGCTGCCATTCTGCTAAAAAAAATGGTTGAAATGAGCAAGTGATTATTCAATTATTGTCAAGTAATTTAGTTTTTACCCATTTATTGGTGCATATAACAGAAAGATGAACATTTTTCTATCGTCTGACTAATTGTTGCATCGATACATTTTGGGCATCACATTAATCAGTAGGTAAATACAGGAGCTAACCAGATTATAGTTTGTTTTATGTACTTGTATGGTGGATTGCTAAAACACACCTAAGAATTAAAGAGGCTTAGATGATAACATGACATTGTGTAATTTTTTAGCACAAAGTATTACACAGGCAGTCTGAGTTTTTTATGACTCAACGAAAACTTGAATTAGAACCGGGGGAAATTCAGGACAGCAGGTTACTACAGGTAAATGCAGAACAATTTAAAACATAAAATTAAAACATTCAATTTTTTTTTTCCAAAGACCAGTGGAGAACTGTTTAGACGAGATCACACAGCTTTCTGTAAATGGCCTTTTCTTTGCCATCGTGTCTTCATGTGTGAAATGCGGTAAATGCCACACAAACAGCTGGCTTTTGTTGTTTTAGCAGCGTGGGCGTTTCTGCTTCATTTGACCTTTTACTCTGTTGCCCTCTCTGTCTCTCTCTGTCTCTCTCTCTCTCTCTCTCTCTCTCTCTCTCTCTCTCTCTCTCTCTCTCTCTCTCTCTCTATCTCTCTCTCTCTCTCGCTCCCTCTCTACACCACCGGCCTCGCTGTGTCCGTGTCCTTCCGTCCACTGCAGCGCCCTTTCCCCCTGTGTTGTGACAGGCTTGTGTCAGGCTGGTGTCTGGTTGTGCACTGTGCAGCGCCAGTTCACTGTTTAGAGCTCCGGGGCTGTGGAGAGCATCTTTCTCTCTCTCTCTCTCTCTCTCTCTCTCTCTCTCTCTCTCTCTCTCTATCTATCTCTCTCTCTGTCTGTCTGTCTTTTTCTCTGTCTCTGTCTCTCTCAGAAAACAGTCAGAACTATTTGTACATATAACAATGTAACGTAAAGTACGTATAATATCTAATATATATAAGATAATACAGACAATAATTTACCAAATAGTTTACCTGAATGATTACATTTTTACAATAAAATGTAATGGTGGTAATATAAATAATAAGAAATAATCGCAACATTTTGAAAATATAATTTATCTAAAGAAAACCTTAATAATAAACATTATGTGATGATGAATAATCATGAAAATAAAACAATATTTCTCTCTCTCCCTCCCTTTGTGGTTGGTAACGATTCTACCTGCAAGGGCGCCACCAGCGTATCACACAGCACCTGCTACCCCCTGACCTCGGTGCAGCCAGGGGAGCACACACACAAATTACCCTCTTGGCTCACTGACATTGTTCACAGACAAAAAGCTGCTCTCGGATCAGCAGTTGAATTTGCTACTGTTCACCCATAACTCCATCCATCTGTTAGCAAGCGCATTCATTCCTCCAAAGGAACTGTTTGTCTTTCACACAGTGTGGTCTTCTACTTTAGTGCAGATGGCAGATCAGGTTCAACCTTGTCATGTCATGTCTTTTACATTTTTTTTCCGCCTATGGTAATATTGGTGTTTCCCTGTTTCTGCTATAGGGACCAATGTCCAGGAGGCCAAGAGGATTCTGGCAGAGAGCGGTCTACCCATCACAGCAGCAGACAACCTGGACGACGCCGCCAAGAAAGCAGTGGCCGCCATCAAGAAATAGAAAAAACTCATGGAAGTGACCTCACTACTACACTAATACATCCGCCCAGCTTTCAAAACGGCCTCCTATCATCACCATCAGCCTTCATACATGCAGACCTCCAGGACTTCAATGCATTTTCTATTATAGGCCTTTTTGATTTTTTCTTCTTTTTTTTTAACACTCGCTTCAAATTAAAACTTTGATTTCCAACCGAGTTTTACAGGTTTTGAGGTGCAATAACACCTCAACATATTACAGAATTCCATTTTTACACTCACATTTCGTGTGCAGTGTAAATTGGAAATCTTTGTTTGAATTAAATGAGCGTCACTTTGGGGATCAATCACACTGTAACTCTTGTTATTCTTTTTACGCAATGAAAATCAACATAATCATTTCACGGAACCCAATACTTTGAGCATTCCAATTTCCAAGGTGAAAGACATCGCTATTTCTCTGTGAATTGTGGTGTTTCGATTGGTATATTAGTAAAGAGAGACCTAATCCATTTTCACGTCCAGCCTAGGCTTAAGAGACTTTAAAGGGACTGTCTGACTGAAAAAACAGACAGTTTTTGAGTAGTGGAATATTCTGATGGCACCTGTCTATGCAGTACAAAGGTAGTATTACAGCGAGCAGTTAGCTTTGGATCAGTCGGTGCTAACTTAGTGAGATCACTGTCCAAAGTGGTTTCACATCCATTTATCCATCGGATGCCTTATCTGTATCAAAGGAAGAATCCACACTGTGAATTTTCTACATCATGTCTTATTTGTTAAGTGCTCTATGGGAAAGCATGTATGAACTGCTTAAACCTGTGCCTGTTTCATGAAGGCTATAGAGTTGTCTTTCAAACCCAATGTGAAAGAAAAAAACTTTTTATAACCATGAATGTATATTGACAGGATATCTTGCGTACAGTGTGAAAACTGTCAATAATTTCAGAGATTAAAAGCAAATATTTCAGGATTGCTGTCTTGATTAATTTGTTCACTCCACATTAGCGTATATCCCTAAAACGGAGACAGAAGCCGATGGAAACTACACTGCTTTATATTTATTATTTAAATTGTGTTTAAAACATTCATTTGGATTAATCTGCAACAGTGTAAAAACATTGCTGGGGATTCTGGTTTCAATTTAAGTGTTTGCCCATATATACAATATATATATATATATATATATATATATATATATATATATATATATATATATATATATATATATATACATACAAATAAAGCACATACCATATATTTTACTACAAAGTATAAACATATTTTACTCTTATTTCCCATTCTTTTTGGATGGATACATACAAGTTTAGACACACACATGCATGCTTAAACTCCTCAAATAACACTCCTTCGGTCCTTTAATGAAACTAAAGTAAATGTAGTCCCGAGAGAGATTTGAGAGAAGTGGCTGTCCTTCATAGGCCGTGTGTGTGTGTGTGTGTGTGAGAGAGAGAGAGTATGCAGTGCAGTGCAGAGCAGAGAGAAGACTGAGACCTCTTCCTGTCAGACACACTGACTGTGTGATGGATTATCTGTCAGGCGATCTGAGAGGAAGCCCAGGCGCTCACCATCGACTGCCATCTCCAAGAGAAAGACACCAAACCTCCTGTATGTACCGGGAGCTTCACTTTGAGAGGAAACACAGTCACAAACTAGTTCTGCTCTTCAATTTGGAGTCAGAGATTCTGGAGAACTTTTGTTGACAAAATCACTTTTTGTCAAAATCAGTGAAAATCTCCTCGCAATCCGTACATACTGGGAAAAAAAATCTGATGTTAATACACAGCCTATGCTCTGTAAACTGGCATGTAAACAAAGGGTATGTAAACAAAGGGGACCCACCATAGCTAGAAACATGCCCGTTTACAGATTTGAGGATTTGTACAAACACTTTTCTCTGACCAGCACGCACACAAAACGAACAGATAGTGGATTCAGCAGAGATTCACTTATTTTGACCAAAAAAATGACTGTCAATGAATCAAGCATTAACCAGAATCTCTGACTCCACCTTTAAACTCTATACTTGTATTTTCTACTGGACACACAGTCGAAAGGACTGCACACGGGGGCCCTGTGGTAATTGCTACCCTTGCTGCACATCATTGTTATCCATATAGTTAGAAGTGACAATGTCGTGTGTAACTGCCAACCTTCACACAAAGTAGAATGAGATAGTAAGTGAAGTTGTTGGCTAACTGCTGTCATTTATTTATTAGTGATGTATTCATTTCCAGCGTCCATATCACCAAGAGCCATCTCAAGCAAGACACAAACTCTGTGACTCCGTGCCTCTGTGCTGCACTGTGCCAGCCAGCCCTAGCCGTAGCAATGGGCTGAAGGGTTCAATAATTGCCTTATTTCATGCTCTTCCCCTCCGTGTGTCAGAAATATCCCCGCTGATGGATTGGACGGAGGAATGTAAGGCTTGTTAAAGAGCTGGCTTCTCGGGACCCTGATATTGTTTAATTCAGTGTCAAGCTGGAGGTCACGACGAAATGTGCACACTGATTTGCCGGGCAAAATTAGTGCCGCTTCTTCATATAAATATAGATGAGGGGGGAGAAGATTTGGAGGTCAGGCTAAAAGACTTCTATCATATACTATGGCCTGGGGGGGGGGGGGGGGTGTTGTAGTTTTTTTGAAGACCCTTCCGGCAGGCTGCTCCTTTTAATTAAGCTGAATTATTATGCGGCGGGAGTTTTATTTTTCAACCCTGCCGCGGTGGCTCACTTTGTTTGTCTCTGTAATTGTCCATTTTGCTTCCTGGGAAAAGGCTGCAGGTTTTTTTTTATGTGCTTCTTGAATTGATGTCAAAACGGTAATTGCCACTTTATGAAGCTGCCGTCCGTGTTTAAGCGCCTTTGGAAGAGCCGCCCCTCGTGAAAAGCATTCCTTATGACAACAGGGTCAAGGCCGTCTCCCAGGATGTATTGGACTTTTATTGAGTCATTTGGAAGCAACAACTATGAACATATTAGTTCATAATAAAAGCGATGGCGGTATGAAATGCCTCCGGCTATTGTACTTCATCTCTCAGGGACAAGGTGGTTACTCAATATTTACAATTTTCCGCCTGTGCATCTGTCGACCAGGCGGTGGACAAATAAGGGGCACGAAACCTGTGTGTGTGTGTGTGTGTGTGTGTGTGTGTTTGTGTTGTGTGTTTGTGTGTGTGTGTGTGATCGATTCTTGGCCGTGAGTGTGTCGGCATATTGATGCATTGTGGGTAAGAGGTCTGTATAAGGACAACGGACATTTTTCTTCCCCCATGGGATCATCCAAACGAGGAAGTGTTGCTTGTTTGTTTGTTTGCTTTGCTCTGCTCATTCACAGAAATATAAAATGAGAGAGATGCTCCGGCCTCAGCTCTCCATGGCCGTTTATAGTTCTAGTACCGACCTGAAATCATAAAAAAATAGTTGTCTTTGTTTGGTTTTATGGAAGAAAAGCAAAACTGTGTGAGTGAGAGTAAAAACGTCAAGAGTGAAGGAGGAGCCGGAGCTGTGGGTGCTGCCGTTGAGGTCCTCAGACGTGGCCTTGGCTCGCAGATGAGCAGAAAAATCCATTTCCCTCTCTCCAAACTGTTGTCAGTGTGTCCGTAATTGAAGGACTTAGAATCGATTTGAATTACCTTGGCTGTCTCGAGAAATTGAGCGAAGAGGAGGGCAGATCTTAAAAAATAAATAAAAAAAAGTTGCAATAAGCAACACACCTACTGAATCTCTTTCCTCTTTCCACGACAGTGTCTTGTTTGCAAGCCCGTCTCCGATCTGCTCTCACGATCAATACAATCGGAAGGGTCCTTTTAGTTTCAAGTGCAAAGTTTGAACGCACAAGTTTGCTCTTCAAAAAAGTCTGAAATGTTTCCGGGCACGTTGCTTTGTCGGTCAGTCCGCCACTTTGGTATCTCAGCAACTACTGAATGATGTTTACTTGCTTAACTAAGATGGGGAACATGAGAAACATTATGCCTGCCACAATGTTAGAACTGTTTCCTTACCGTCATACTACTCTACCCCCTTTCACATCTCCATCCTTCCATAGTCCCCTGTTTACATTTCCTTTTTTCGCCTCTGTTCTTCTTTCATACATTTCTAATTCTGAATTTGCCACAATGTGTCCCTTCCGATGCCTTCCTTACCTCTGTATTACTCCCTTACTGCTTGCCTCCTTCCTACATAACCTTAGTGCTTCCAAAGACGTCTATTTATTCACCCATCTGTTTGTCATTTAGAATATTCTCCATTCATCCTGCCACTGTGCTTCTTTTCTTCACCTCTTCCCCCCTCTCATTTTCATCCGTCACACCCTCATTCCAATCCACTCTGGCTTTTTGAAGGTTTTTAATCTTTTGCAGTTAGGCAAGCTTCCTTCCCTTTTTACTTCCACCCTTCTGTACTCTTTTTTCTGTCATCACACTTAGCCATCCTCCTCTTTACTCCTTTCCTTTTATTCAGCCATCGTTTTCCCTCACTTCCTTCTTTCTTGCTACCTACGTGTCTCTTTCCTCCATAACCTCCCATTATCCTTTGAGTAAGCCAATAGAGGAATGTGGAGCTTAATGCATCTTACACTTGCCCTGCATTCCAAATCGCATACTCTTTCTTTTTATTATGCTACATAATACAGCTGATCATAAAATAGTAAGCATGCGTGATGCATACAATCGGGACATGCTTTTACTTATTTATTGCATCATAACAATCCACCTTGAACTTTCCTCATGCTTCTAGATCTGTCTCATCGCTGGTTGTTTTCATTCGGAGGCTCCGTCGATGTGACGTAACTTTCAGTATGCAGTGGATTGTGGGTCGGAATCAACAAAAAAGCATGCTGATTTCCACACTAAAAATAACAACTGGACGTAGTAGGGAACCCGGGTATTTTTAAGCATGCTGCATTTGACCAAATGTGATGGGACATCCTAAATATTTTTCTGCCATACTAAATAGCAGGGAAGTTTTGGTATTGGAACTAGCCGGCTTAGTCTTTTCAGATATTCCTAAATTACCTTTTGGACCTCTGCATAGTGGCTTCAGTATTGAACAAAATATTCTCCTGGAATGACAATAGTTAAAAGCTAGTTTGGTGTGACCTCTGAAAGCCAACGCCCCCTAATTAAAACAGCGTCAGAGGCAACAGAATGCTGTTTCAAATTGCTTGATAATTATAGGCTCCTCTAGTTCTCCTGGTGGAGCGCTCGGCAGGTGTTCGGCTGACACGCTCAGACACTCCATTGTCCCACAATGCCGCGCTTCCTTCGCCGTCTGCTGAGTACAAAATATAAAGGTGAGATGCAACCCTGAGGGGGCCAACAGTATGGCACGGTGATGACAACATGGCCATGAAAATGCGGGGTGACGTTGTTTGTGAGCTGTTTGTCTCTCCTTTGTATTTATTTTTTATACATTTAGCTGGCAGGTGTGTTTGCCTGTGAACTGCGAGGTGCGCTGAGGCCTTACTCACATAATTTCAACTTGATCCATCCACTTCATGGTTTATATGAACTCTGTGTGTGTGTGTGTGTGTGTGTGTGTGTGTGTGCGTGCGTGCGTGCGTGTGTGTGCGTGCTTGGCTGCGTGTGTGTGTGTGTTTGTGTGTTGAGCGGGGGTTGTGCCTCGGGGTGAAGGTGACTTTGACAGTTAATAGCGATAACTGTAGCTTTTTCACCACCTTATTTTCTCCCTCTGCCGTCTCATACTGAATATGTGAAAGGCGCGTGTGTCGACTGCTATCGCCGTCAAATGGCTCTGCCTGCAGCTTGTAAGGGGGTTTGAGCCCAGCGCCTGGGAAAAGTGGCCTGTCACCTGCTATTTTGCCAACAATATAAAGCGAGGCAGTAATGGCAAGATGAAAGCTGCTGCCGCGCCGAAGCACTCTCACACGTCTACACAGTAAACAAGGTGATGAAGTTTAGCATGTGCGCTAAGATCTGCCTTGTTGGGTGATGTGTTGGGAGCTGTGGTTAATAAGAGAAAAAGTGTGTTTATATTTTACCCGTGTTCGGTTGTGGATGGGTTTCAAAATCCACCTGGGCATCAAACCTGTGTGTGTGTGTGTGTGTGTGTGTGTGTGTGTGTGTGTGTGTGTGTGTGTGGCGTGCGTGCGTGTCTGTGTGGGTATGATTGTCTGTTTTGTTTATACTCTGAGGGAATATGCGATGAGCTGTTTGTTTGTGCAGTGAAATATGCTAGGTTTGTTTGTATCCAGCTCATGCCGCCTTAACGCATCTTGGCCTGGAACATTTAAATCATACAGCAGCAATTTGCATGAACTGAATACGCTCGACAGTAGCATAATTGTAAACTTTGTCTTATACCTTTGTTTCCCCCGCAGTATATCGTTTTGCTGAGCACACATGGCTCAGAGTAAATTTGCACCGTGGCACACATTGATTAGTTTGTTCTACTGTGGAAGTCAACAGTTTTTGTAGCAATCAGAAGGCAAAACGTTCACACATTTATCCCTTGAAATAATTTGCACAAACAACATTAAAATAAAACAGTGTGTACACAGTTTGCCATTCCAAAAAGCAGTGAGAGGTCATATTTACCTCGGTGTGAAAACTAACTGGTGCATGTAAGTGTTTAGTTACAAGCAGTTACAATCAAAACTTCACAGCAAAGTACTTGGACTAAACTGTGCATCAGTTGTGATTACTTTGACCTTATAGCTGTAGTCAGTGACCTCATCTCATCTTTTCTTCAAACTCCAGCAGCAGAACCTGAATATTTCTACAGCACATTTCACTCACTTCAAAACTGAAAATCAAGATCAAAGTTTGATTCGGATGTACTTTCTCTTAGAACAATTACACTTAACGGGAAAACAACATGGTCAAACCCTAAATATAGAACTAAAAATAGTATTTTTTAGCCATAATAAATAGTAGAGTATTATGTTATACGTATACTGTACATGCACAGGTGACATCAATAAGAAATAAAGGCAGAAGACAGTATAGGAATGAAAGTGGGACCCTGCTCTCAAAGATGAACACATTACCTACATCCAAAGGATATTTCAAACACTTCCCCTCGTGAAATTCTCCCATTACGATGGGTCAACAGAGGGCAATGGGAGAAAAATAAATACCTACACCTCTCCACAAGACTGCAGCCCTCTCCGTTGGCTGCACACACACACACACACACACACACACACACACACACACACAGACATGACACTCGCTGTCAGCCCATCTGATTGCCTGTTAGGGAGTCTCACCCATCTACGACAAGTGCCCTTTTTCGCCAACAACCATTTTCCCCGCCATGTCAGATATGGGCATTTTAATGAATGCACAGTGACAGTACTTAGGGAGCGGAGCAGCTATCCTGCCTCTGCACATTTACCCGCTTCTGAATGACAAGAGAGAAAGAAACTAGGGAAACAAACAGGTGCAGGTCAGAAACTCATCTCCTCTCACCAGATTAAAAACCCATTTCTCAAAGCCGGGCGGCGTTATTGAAGCCGATTCTTCGGGCTCTCCATGCAAATGAAGGTGAGATTAGGAACATTTAAGGGTGTGCACAGAGGAGACATGGCTCTTTGGAGAGGAGAACGCTGTATCCTTCTGTCCAATTACCCATGTAAGGATAACTGAGATAGAGAGAGAGAGAGAGACAGGGGGCCAAAGACTGCCTCTGCCTCTGCCTTTGAAACACTCATTAAGATTCTAGGTTTTGAGCATTTTTGACGCTACATTTATGCATAATCACACCTACATTCAGTTTGTTTTGAACATCGGTTATATTAACAGTAATGCATATGCTGTTTCTCATGCTGTTTACTAGCCACTCTCTCAGTCGTGTTTAAGCTGTAATGATGGCTACCTGGCGCTTTGCTTTTAACCTTTAACCTTTCTTCCCGAGACAATTAAGAGCTTCTTTCATATTGATGTATTGCCATCAACACATTAGTGGAAACCTATCTGTATTAACATGTATCTATCAGTGTATCTATCGGTGTATGACACTATTAGAATAGGTTAGGTTGGAAAGGGGCGTACCAGTCACAGCATGGTTGGCTGTACCGATCCATCAAAGCTGAATGGGACTGAGCATCTCTTTGAAAATCAAGTACACTCTCACACACCCATGTACGTGATGTCATATCGACCGACGGTAAACACTTTGATGAATTCAAGGGGTCATTAAAGCACTGCTTCTGATGCTTTTTTAATGAAAAGTGCCGCGGTATAGAGCAAAGCCAGCCGGGATAAAACCAGACAGGTTTTTTTTTGTTGCTGTTGTTTCCTCATTAACATTAAATTATGCAAACCAGCATGCAGTGCACACAGTTTGTGGACTGTTCCGTTCATGATTCTTAAGGTAACGGTACCACCCACCTCCCTCCCTCCTCCTCCCACTCTCTGCCTGATAGCTGAGTGCTTTCATGTTGCCTCCAACAATCTGAGGGTCATGCCTGCTTTTCATTGCCACCGATTCCACTGCTGCTTCCCTCTGTAATGAGCTCTGGTAAAGCCCACAAGGTCGCATGGCACTGACACCTTTTTTTGTAAATATCGCCTGTGTTTGCACAAGTGTGTTCAAACACCAAACAAAGACACAACCATCCCCACTCATTTCTCTGTGTCCCGAACTGCTCCCACTCTCAGAGATTTCAGTTACCTGTTCTTGCTGGTATCAAGTGTAGTGTTTCCGCTGCAGCCACAGGGCACGGGGCTATTTATCACATTTATCGGGTTCGCTGCCATCAATGATCCTATATCTGGATCGATGAGTAGGATTAGTATTTCACACTAGACTAGATGAAACCCTGAGGCCTGCACAGAGGCCAGTGGACATTTCTGAAAAGAGGTTTTAAGAGAGGAACATACCCTGCTTTTCAAATTGCATACTCTTTCTTTTTGCTTTTTGCATACTTAAATGTATGACCAGATGTAGCAGGGCATACGGGTATTTTTAAGCATGCTGCGTCTGACCACATGTATTGGGACATCCTACATCTTTTTGTACCATACTTAATAGCAGAGACTATTGGATATTGAAACGCACCCATAGTGTATGTGTATATAACATTGTAGTAACAACAATTCTATTTCCAATAAGCGAGCGGTCAGAAACTGCTTCTTTTGGCGGTAAAACCCAAAGTGAGAGCACTGTTATAATCTCTCATTGTTGGGCCTGGAAGTGGGTGTAAGCTCCGGGAAATACATTTAGTGCAAATGCCTTTGTGGATACGCTGCTAGAACAGGGCAGTTTGCGGGCGCTATTTCCCCGTAAATCATGGAGCTATTAGCACACGCAATCCATTCTTAGTGGATCTGGCCCATGGTGATCTTATCTGATAGAAACACACATGACTGAATGTGAGATACCTTGCATACCAGCCTCTGAAACCAAAAAAAAACACAGCATGGATACAATTGTCCACTGATATTCATACCAAGGTCTTTGATCCATTGATTTATTAGACAGGCAGACTGCATATAGTTTAAATGGCCCTATTCAACCAGATCTTTTGGATGGTCGCGTCTGTATCACACAATGCTCTTCATGAGTCATTTCACTGTGGCTCGACAGAGAGGAGAGGAGAACGGGAATTTAAAAAGCGTCCCTCTCTAGCGCAGTGGAACAGCTGTCAATGTGCCGTCTTGGTGGAGCTACAAAGAGGCAGCAACGAGCTGGGAGATCCCTCCTGTCCCCGTCCACCTGGACCCATCGCCCTTGACGCACAATGTTCAAGGACACCTGACAAACTCCATGGTGAAGGTTCCATTGTGTGGGTAGGGTAACGATCCTGAAGAGTGTGTGTGTGTATGTGTGTGTGTGTGTGTGTGTGTGTGTGTGTGTGTGTGTGTGTGTGTGTGTGTGTGTGTGTGTGTGTGTGTGTGTGTGAGAGTAAAGAAACAGGTGGAAATGAGCGAGTTAAGGATGACGTGTTTATGCAGATGTGCCAACTAAGAACAGGTTGTGTGCACTTCCCAGTTTCTAAATGAGAGGGTCCCATGAGGTGTGTTTTTTTCTTTTGTAGAGGAGAATTCATGGGATACCTATAGACAAGACAAGAATAGAATCTCATCATGAACAAAATGACATTCAGCGCGGCTCATATCTGATGTGGCGAAGAAGCCTGCATACCACCTGCTTAGCCGTGAGTCTTGCAGGTATGCTAGTTAATATGGACTTGACAAGAATAACACTGAAACATACTCTTCCAGGAGTATGCAGCTGAATTAGGTGCTTCTCTGTTTGAGGGCAGAAAACTTCATTGGGAGAAAAAGGGAGGCTGGGGAAAGTTAATTAGTTTGCAGCCTTTAAGTGTGCCAACAGACTAACGATCCAACCCCGGTATGTCTTCATTAGAGTCAGAGTGGACCAAGGCAAACGCAGGACTTAGTCAACCTGAAACAGGTGCACAACTGCCTCTGAATAATTGGTTGAACAGGATTTTAAATGTACTGGATAGTGAATCCATAGCCAATGTCCAAGTGCCACAGCCCATGCACAAACATACCCACCAGAAACAAAAGAACACAATAGTTGCAAAGATAGCTGTACACAAAGTGTTGCATCCATAGTGAAACGGCAAACCCTATGTTTGCTCTTCTGGTTCCTTTAGGCAGAGAAAGTCTGACACACGTCCTTATTGTAAGCACGCACAGAGATCGTTTAGTTTGATGTTGAGTGTGATTTATTAAACGAGACTCCGGTTGACTTTCCAGTAAAAAACATAAAAAACTCAAAACAATGTCACTGATTAGCGGCCAAAAAACAGGGTTCTTATTATACAAAAAACAATACTTTTCTATGTGAAATAATATGAGGTAATGCGTGAGCGTGAGCGTGATCGTGATCGTGAGCGTGGTCAAAAAACTGTTGGCTCTCTGCCTTCCAACCTGAGTGAAAGCAAAGTCCCTCCCCTATAAGGTAGAGCACGACACCACAGGTGACACACATTACCAATCACCACATAAGCAAGATGCGCTGATATACATATGAATAAACATGATTAATATTTACTACACTTAATTCATAAATCATAATTTGCCATAAACTAAAAATGTATTTCCTTAAAATATATTAAACACAAAAAATCTCTAAATGGCTCCAACATACCGGCCCCTAATTGTGATGTTACCACAAAACAATTACTTAAATTAACTATATGGAGCCAGGTAAGTACAAATATTAATCAATTAAGTCCTTCAAAAATATGTCAAGTAACTTTACACTAACACATCACACCCAGCTTAAATATCAAAATTCACTACGACACAATTTACATAATCCCCACTTGAATTCCCCCCAAAGTTCATGTTGCATGAATGTCTCTTAGGCAGGGATAACCAGTCCAGTGAACGCGGAGTTCATGTATGCAAGGAAGGTGTGTGCAGGGCCATTTGTAGAGGGGCATGTATGTGTGTATGTGTGTGTATGCACAGTGGCATTCTTCATGTTATTAAGCTCAGTTTTCAGCTTCCAAAAGCAAGCAGAGCTTATCGATGGGCCTTTGCAGGGTGTTCGTCTTTGTTCGGACTAGAACACTTCGGACGAGACCTTTGCGCCCGGGAAAAGTCTTTACTACACGGCCAAGGGGCCATGAGTTCCTTGGTGCAGTCTCATCTACGATGACCACCACATCGTTGATGTTGAAGTTTCTTCTGGTGTTAGTCCACTTTTGGCGTTGCTGCATGAGTGGCAGATATTCCTCTGCCAGAACAGATCTGCGATGTATTGGACTTGTTTCCATCTCTTCTTCTTCTTCTTCTTCTTCTTCTTCTTCTTCTTCTTCGTCCAATTCTTTCTCAACCTTGTCGTTTTCTGTCTTTTCTTCACTTCCATTTCCCAAACTTTTCTTTTCTTTCTCTTCCTCTCGCCGACATCTGACATCTCCGCGTCCTCATCTTCCTTCTCTGCCATGGCGTCGTACACCTGAACTCTCATCTCATCTCTATTCTTCTCGTCAATGTTTTCTGTGCCATCAACGTTGGAGTCCTTGAGCTTTTCTTCATCCTCCTCTTCCTCTGGTACTCCTTCCAGAGCATTACCCGGGACTAAGTTCTCCATCCGTGCCAAATCCAGCAGCGCTTTACCGCACTCGTCCGCCGTGTTTCCATACTGTTCTACTAGCATGCCGCCGGCGTCCTGCAGGGCGCTCACTGCCTCCACCACCTTGGCTCTGTGACTTTCAGGCACTGTTGTGGGTACCTTCTCTGCGTAGCCTTTCTGCAGCACATTTTCCATGAAGAGCTTGTATTCTTCCGCATAGGTAAAGTCTCTCTTGAATTTCCCAGCCAGGTTCAATGTCCGCTGCAGTGCCACGTTGTAATTATTTGGCATGACTAGCTCTTTTTCTCGAAACGGCAGGGGCAAGATGTAATGTCCACTTTCAAACGCTTTGTAACTTTGGGCCAGCTCCATAAATCTCCTGTCCTCACATGACATCTCTTTCTTCTCCTCAGATTCCTTTTCTGGGAACTCTTGGTTGTACTGCCTGAGTAGCAGGTCCTTCAGATTATCCATTGAAATGCGATTGACTGTCATTGATGCTCTATGTTTATCCATTGCAGATGAAGACTTGAGGGGCCCATTCACCACCCATCCGAGAAGTGTCTTCACTGCGTATGGTCCATTACTCTGGCTGTTAATTATCTGCCAGGGTTCCATCGCTTTAGGAACATTCATTCCTATCAACATTTCAATGTCAGCATCAATCTCTTCCATTTGGATTCCACAGAGGTAAGGCCATTTTCTGAGTTCTGATTGGGTGAGTAGGTTTTCCTTTGAAACAGGGATTTTAGCTTGTGTGTACACTTCAGGTAGGTCAATAAATTCATTTCCATCTAGGTTGCCAACTTCCAGTCCTGTGATCTCATAACAGCTCACATTGTTTTCCTGTCCCATCGTCTGCAGCAGAATGTCAGTTTTGCGTCCGGTCACATTCAGTTGGTTCATAAGCTTTTCAGTGCAGAATGTGGCCGAGCTTCCCGGATCAAGGAAAGCGTAAGTTTGAATGCACTTACTTCCTTTTGCAGCTTTAACTTGAACTGGAACAATAGCGAGAGCACATTCTTTACCGGCCCCTGTTGCATCATCAGCCGACACCTGTACACTGTTTATTGATGTCTGCTTTGGTGCTGGGGAATTGCGGTTTAGCAGGGGTTCCTTATCTGAGGTTCTTGTGTCAATATGTAGCAGGGTTGGATGTTTCCGCTGACATGTTTGGCAGTCTAGTTTTGTCTTGCAGTCTTTGCTCATGTGACCCTTCTTTAAGCAACCAAAGCAATATCCATTTATTTTCAAACATTCCACCTTTTCGTTGTGTGGCTGTGATTTAAACTTGAGGCAGTCCAGTAGTGTATGCTTGCCTTCACAGAAACAGCAGACAGCTGAATTAGCAGCATTAAAGTTGGTGTGTTGTTGCCCTTTAAATGCATTCTGTCTGTTGTCTTGTTTTCCAGGTGTTGCCACAGCTGTCACAAATGTACTTCTGCTTTTGAGTGTCCTTATTTCAGTGCTCCTGTTAGTTGGGGATATTCTTTGAGCAGGAGGTGGGTCTTTAATATCACCAAATGCAGGGTGCAGTAAGATGTTAGCTTGATTTTCAATAAATTCAACAACATGTCTGAAATTAGCCCGCATCTTTCTTTTCTGAAATTCCTCATATGCTCTTGACCGCCACCTCTCTCTAAGCTTGTAGGGAAGCTTGGATACAATGAGCTTTAAGGTGGATGTCACATCCAGCTCATCCATGTACTCCAAGTCCTGCATGGCGTTGTGGCATTCCCTCAAGTATAGAGAATATGCCTGAAGTGCATTCCCATCCTCCGCTTTAATAGCTGTCCAGTTCAGCGCTTTATTCAGATAAGCATTTGCAATCTTCATTTCATCACCAAAATGTTTTGCCAACAATTGCATTGCTTCTGAATATCCTCTTCGTGCATCCATGTGCATACAGCTACGAACAAGGTCTCTGGCCTGACCTGCTGTAAACTGTTCAAGAAAGTAGAGCCTATCCTGGGAACTACTTGTCTTGTCCTCTATTAAGTATTTGAATGCATGCATGAAAGGTTGGTATGATAGTGGATCGCCTTTAAACACTGGCACTTCTCTTTTAGGCAATAGAGACAGATTTTGTTGCATTATCATGAGCTCAGTTATATCCCTTTGACTTTTAACCATTGTGCTGATGTTTTCATGTGTGGTATGATTGGTTGCAGGGTTTTCCATGTGTGGGGTTGGAGCCCTTGTTGTCACTTGAGAGCTATTATGAATGCCACCAACCGTTCTCTGTAGTGGAGTTTTAGGCACAGCACCCAATTGAATGAATTCTAAAGCAGATGTGTCTGCAAATGTTTGTTCCACATTTTCCTGTTTGCTTGTTCCCTCAAAATATTCATTCATAGCATCACCATCAGACTCTGTTACATTTGGGTTTAGGAGTACTTTTATTTTTGCATCTGCTGCTGCAATTTCTCCATCCAGTTCCACTTTTTCCATTTTTGATTTGATTATAGTTTCCTGCAACTGCAGTGATTGTTGCTGCAACTGCAATGAATGTTTTTCCTTTAATGCAGCAGATTTTGCCTCCAGAGCCGCTTTCTCAGCTGAAGCCAGCCGAGCAGCAGAAGAAGTGGTTGATGCAGTTGTTTTCCTTGAGATGTTTGATATGCTGTCCAGTGGGTCAACCTTTAACTGTGCACTCTGTTCCCTTTTCCATGTTTTAACCTCATATGTTAAGTAGTTGAAGTTCATCACTCTTGGCTCATACCAGTCCAGAGTGTCAGTTTCTTTTTCCTCTTCTGATAAGAGCTCTTGAACAGCAATGTGCACCTTGTTAAACTCATCCACAGCTTGTTTGAACATATACATAGATTTATCAACATCCTCAATATTTTCCCCTTCAGTCATCAAGGCTTTTGTTTCGTGCATTCTCCTTGTGCACACTCCCAGTTTCCCTCTGCGTGTCGCAATCAGAGATCCTAAACGATCCTCCGCTTCCGCGGCCGTTTTAAGTTCAGACATTGTCCCGTTTTTATTGTAGTTTGATTTATTGATTTCCTTTAATTAGATCGCTTCCTTATTTATTTTGCTCCGTTCACTTTTCCACCGCGTCCGCGGGATGCGCGATGCGCGTTCACACAGAGCTTCTGTTGCCACTTTCCCTTTTGTCACTTTTTTTTGTTTAGCAATCGCATCATAGTTCATATCAAACAGACAGTTAGAACGGGGCTTTAAACGCGGATCTCATCCGCACATCCAAATTCACAAGTGCTTTTATAGTGCACGGCTCATCCATGGGTTTTTTTTTACTCACGGCTTCCAAACGAGCTGCGCGCGCCCGTCTTCCTTGTTCCTTTGTCCTCCAAAAGTTTGTCAGACTCGTGGAGTTTTTTGACTCTGAAACGGCAAACCCTATGTTTGCTCTTCTGGTTCCTTTAGGCAGAGAAAGTCTGACACACGTCCTTATTGTAAGCACGCACAGAGATCGTTTAGTTTGATGTTGAGTGTGATTTATTAAACGAGACTCCGGTTGACTTTCCAGTAAAAAACATAAAAAACTCAAAACAATGTCACTGATTAGCGGCCAAAAAACAGGGTTCTTATTATACAAAAAACAATACTTTTCTATGTGAAATAATATGAGGTAATGCGTGAGCGTGAGCGTGATCGTGATCGTGAGCGTGGTCAAAAAACTGTTGGCTCTCTGCCTTCCAACCTGAGTGAAAGCAAAGTCCCTCCCCTATAAGGTAGAGCACGACACCACAGGTGACACACATTACCAATCACCACATAAGCAAGATGCGCTGATATACATATGAATAAACATGATTAATATTTACTACACTTAATTCATAAATCATAATTTGCCATAAACTAAAAATGTATTTCCTTAAAATATATTAAACACAAAAAATCTCTAAATGGCTCCAACACATAGCATGTTTTAAATCAGAGAAATGACACATTCTGCTCTACATTTAGTCTACAAAGGTTCACTTGTTTTAAGAGGTTGAATCCAATGTGCTTCTCTGCAAAGCAATGAGTTGAAAATGTCTCGAGAGGGTGAGATTTTTACTCCTCTCCACAACTTTAATGACGGCGAAAAGAGTACGGGCTGTGACAACATTTAAACCTGATCAAAGGAGACACTGAGCTGTGTGTTTCCAACCCTCTCTGCCAGACCAGAATATTCAGTGGAGAAAGTGACATGTGGAGAACTGCTGCTTGTAACAAGTTTTCCCCATCCTGGTAACACGTTACAATAAGGGTACATTAAATTACTGTTAGTTAATACATACTAAACATTAACTCATCGTTGGGTAAACATTAATAAATGCTAAGGAAATGCTTAATAAGCATTAACTAACTGTTATGCTTAGTTATTACATGGCACTTAGAAAATCCTGCTGCGCGTCGGGCTCCTGCTTCAGCTTGTCGGTCTTTGTTTCTGGCAAGTGACCCGTTCGCGATACATTATTCCTAACTTAATGCTTAACTAAGCATTAGTTAACATGGCATAGTTAATGCCTAACCAGACCTTATCTAACCATTGATAACGAAAAATTAACAATGAGTTCATGCTTAATAAACATTGACTAACTGTTAATAGCATTAACTAAGCATTAATTAACAGGTTATTAATGTACCCTTATTGTAAAGTGTGTTACCACTATCTGTATTTAGGTCCCTCCGATGGGCCGAAGACATACATGCTGTAGGGTCACCATATGTTGGAAACGCTTTTCGCTCCCAACACCTGTAGACTGGAACTCTGTAGAAGTTGCCTATTGTAGATTTAGCCAATTGTTAAGAAATACGGATGAGCAGTTGGGGCGATTACTCTCAGTTTCCGCGTAAGGGTTTGCGATAAATTCGTGTCTCAATAACAGTGTTGTTTCCCCTCGTAATGTTATAAGTATAGAGAGTTAATAAAGGTTTCACAATGTTCCATAGTGAAAGAAAGATAGTTGTTGGTAGAATGTATCTGTTTCAGTCAACTATCCTTTAAGACACTTAACAAACAGATCTGTACAAAGAATGTCTGTCACACAAACACAAAACCTAGTCTAGCTTAGCTTAGCACAAAGACTGGAAGACAGCTCGATTATCTCCCAACATCTCTGAAATGTTCTGATTTACAAGTTATGTCTCATTTGTGTCATCTGTAGAAAAACAACAATATACCTTTGGACCAGGTCAGGCTGTTTTGCCCTTCTTCCAGCCTCATCTTATACTCTCTAGCCTCATAGTTAACATACAGAACAGGGTAGAGTAGAATCAATCTTCCCATCTAACCCTTGGCAAAAAGGGACCAGGCGTATTCCCTGAATGCAGAACCATTCCTTTCAAACATCTTATAATGAGCAATACATCATGAAATGGACATTAATCTCACATTAATCACATATGATTCATGCACTCAAAGGAAGTGCCAGATCCCAGTTCCCAAGACCTGCTGTATATGTATGAGAGGTGTGATGAAGATTGTGATACAGTTAGACAGAAATAAGTAGGCTACACAACATGTACTACTTCACTATTTACTACATTTTGCAGGAAGGACAAGGAAATCGTTGTGAACCCTCTGTGGGGAAAACCTGCTGCTGTCTGTCAGTGTATGTTGGTGCTATACTGGTACAAGGCTGATAGTTAATACTGTATATGAAAAATCATGTTTTCTTTAACTGCTTTAAAAATGTCTCTGGATTTCATTTGAGAGCAAGAATGTGGAAAGGGAACCGAGGCTATATACAGTGTGTGTGTGTGTGTGTGTGTGTGTGTGTGTGTGTGTGTGTGTGTGTGTGTGTGTGTGTGTGTGTGCGTGCATGCGTGCGTGCTTGCTTGTGTGTGTGTGTGTGTGTGTGTGTGTATGTGTGTGAAAACTGAGACCACGCCAGCCCTCTTCACACCCCCCTCTCAGCACCTCAGAGCAGCCGATAACATTTCATCAAATATTTATAAAAAACAATCTCCAAACAGCGTAATTAGAGGCTGGGGTTTGATGACGGACTAATCCTTGGGCTCCTATTTCGCCGCGGCTCTTGCTGGGTGGTTATGGGAGCCAGTGCTGCAGTGTCTAACCCTCCAAAACGGGCGGCCAATGAGCACTCTGCAGGGTGATGTCATATAGAGCACCTCATATGTGCCTCACCTATGAATCAACATTTGATTTCTCCCCACCCTCTCTCCCATTTTCTACTGTCATTCCTATTTATCTCACTCCCAGATATGCATAATGCAGCTGCACTGTAATATGCTGACAAGATACACACACGCGTGGGCACACACGCACACACACACACACACACACACACACACACACTTGGCATGGCCAATAGCCACTACATTTCCCCTGAATGGTTTGCAGAAGAAGAGCTGCTGCTGAGCACACTATTATATGTTCAGGTTATTAATTGCTTTCCAATTACTTAAACAAATATGCTACATCGAGTGCCTAATTTCCCTGCTAAACTGCAGCAGATGGATGTGGCTTTGGCTGAAGCCGGCTATAGCGCTCCATACTTCAGCATATAAGAAAAAAAAGAAAAGAGTGTGAGAGGAGTATCATGCACTGGTAGCTACTGTCTGCTGTCTTAGCTGTAGCACATTAGTTCATTAGTGAACCCTAAAGGCAGGCAGCAGGACCAGTATGTTTTTGCTGTGCAGCCATGCAGAAAAGCAGCTGCTATTTATTATTCATGCACTTTTTATGATTGGGGAAAGTCATGGCGACTTGGAGCTTTATGAGCAGTTTTGCACAAGCTGTATATTATTGATAAATTATACCGTTATACTGACTGTATCGCCTTGGAAACAGCCTCCTTTACCATTCATTTTAATATGTGAGTGATATTCTATCTAAATGGAAGAGGTGTGAGTGTACACATGTATGTATTTGAGCACACACGGCAGCCTATGTATGTTTTTGTGCATGTTCATCTGTTTACACAATGCACACAATAGGAGCCAAAACTCTTAAGTCACATCTAAAAGCCCTGGCCCTAATGGGAAATCTCTCCTCCTAATTAAGATGCATGAATAATTCAAGTGGTGGCACGCTAATTAGTATTCCATCAGTCCTCTGTGTGTGGCGATGACGGCCTGTCGACGCACATCGCACATCGGGTGCTGAACGCGAGGCTGTGCGGCTGAAGTTGAGGAATGCAGACAACTTCAGAGCCGCTTGACAGAGTATCCTATCATTACTGTAGAGAGCTTGACAAGCTTCCTCTTTTCTTCCTCTATCTTTATAATCAACAACAACAACCATCCTTTGTTTGGGGAGAGTATCTGGTGAACAACATATCATTTGGGAAGAAAATGAGCCTGTGAGAGAGTGACTCCACCCACCCCCCCCCCCTCCCTCCACCTCCATGTATCTAACTTCAACCTGAGAAAAATCAACGTCTCATGTGCCTGTGTAGTTTTTTTCAGCATGGGTGCGGTGAGACTTCCATAGCACGTTTCTCCTGCTTTAAATGCATGATTTAGCAGCGGTATGGCCCTGCAGTTATTGCCTCTGTCTCGGAGGGGCTGTTTAATGCTAGTAAAAGCAATAAAGAGGTGTTAGGATGGGAATTAAGTCGGGATAAATCACACAGGATAACCCGGCTTTTGCTCACAATTACAGTCCGCCTTCAGTGAAATCCATTCCAAGAGTATTAACCATGTATGATCATGTGCTAATGTAGCTGTCGCATAACTCTCTGTCTTGTATTCACTGCAAGGAGTTTGACCCGACGGCATCTTTGCTTTAATTACAGCTGGTTATTGTAATAAAAAAACACTTATGTTGACACGAAATATAGAAGTTAAGCTGTAGCTTCTGTCCAAGCCTGTGGCTGTGTCACGATAGTTGAGGACCCACTCTTTTGATGCCACAAGGCACGCACACACACACACACACACACACACCTACACACACACACACACACATACACACAGGCAGAAAGAAGAAAGGCTCCAGTGGGCCCTTGCCTGTGTGAGTGTATGTAGCCCCGGGGAGGCAGGCTGAGGTTTTGTGGCGTCTTTGTGCTGGGTTTAACCTTGGCTCTGGGCTAAACACACAGGGAATGTTCTGAGAGGACCTTCAGCCATCAGCAGCAGCTTTTCATATACTGCTCCATTCCTCTGGGAGCACAGCCACAAACACAACTATTGATCCACTGTCATACTCTCACCCACTCCTCCCCTCGGCTTCCCCTCTTTTCTCTTAGCTGTTTGTGTGTGTGTGTGTGTGTGTGTGTGTGTGTGTGTGTGTGTGTGTGTGTGTGTGTGTGTGTGTGTGTGTGTGTGTGTGTGTGTGTGTGTGTGTGTGTGTGTGTGTGTGTGTGTGTGTGTGTGTGTGTGTGTGTGTGTGTCAGCCAAGCTAAGAAATACTCCCCAAAGTGGTCACAGATCCCATGATGTGGTATTGGGGCTATTGATGTGTTATTGGTGCCCTGTGTATCCTGTCGGCTTTGGATTATGTTTCTATTTACTTTCATCTTTTTTTTTTGTGACTATTTATAGCCATCAATATCATGCATTGGATTTTTACAATATGAACTAATATATGGGGTCTTTCAATATTCTATTATATATCAGCTTTCCTGGAAAACATTCATGGTGACCTCATGCTGGGCAGCTACTTTTTTCTCTTTTAAAGAAAATGTTCTTCCTTTCTCTCCTTGACTATTATTATTATTATTACTAGAATTATCTTTTATTCTGTTGTATAGCATTATGACCCAACATACTGGTTAGTTATACAAGGAATTCATCTCGTTGAGTGAAGAAGTTAAGATCTCACTTTCACACATAAGAAAATGGATGCTTGTCTTCCATTCGGAGGTACATTAGAACCTATTGTAGAAATAGCTTGTAAAACATTATCTTACTGTTTGTAAACAATTATTAGATTTCCAGGAGACTCCATAATTTGGTGACATTTTTAATTGAAGGAAACAGAGAGGTAATGTTTTGTTATTTAAGTTATTTTAAAGTTAGCTTGGTCAGCTGTGTCGAATTTATAAGCAGTGTTTAATTAAATTTCAGTGATACAAATTTTTTTTTTTACAAAAACTTTGCACATTTTACATGTTTGCATGCTCCTCTGACATGCTGTGTCCTTACTTCAACAGACTCTGGGTGGCACTGGCAGTGAATTGGAATTCATATAAGTGTATTCATTGAACTGTGTTTACATTTTTCCTATAATTAGCACTATCAATGCTCTTTCCAGGAAAACCTTCCATGAAATTATTTTGAAATGGTCCATATAATCTAATGTCACAGAAATGTAATATGTGCAACTTTATGAGACTTGAGCATGAGAGTACTTTTCAGTTGTGTTCATTTAGACTGTGGCTTCTCCTTCCCCCTTTTTATGTTTTTTTCTTATGCACTGTGTGCAAGTAGAAATTGATCCTCCCAATTCCAAACACATAAATATCAAAATAATGTTCCATAAATCTAGATAAGTCTTGAACCCACCAGAATGAATGTTACCTACTCTCCAATTATCCAACTGCCCAAACCTGATGAGTGTTCCCGTTTCGGAAATCTGCACCATCGGTTCTTTGTCCACACAGTACAGACAATATTGTTTTTGTGCAATAATTAATTATCTGTAGCGACTAATCTTCTTGCCCATGTGATAGGAAAACCCTCAGGTACACTTCAGGGCCCTCAGACTACTGCAAGAAACCGACGTGAGAATACTGAAAATCTTCACAAGATAGAGGGACAGGGAAAGAAAGACATGGAGAGAAAAGGGCATATTAAATGCAGAGGAGGGGAGAAGATTTGAGTAGAGACTAGATTTCTGGAGCGAAAAATAGATGGAGGGAGAGAGAGAGAGAGAGGAGAGCGATGGACTACAGTCCCTCTGCACGCTGAATAAATAGCAGGCCATTTCCACATCATAAATATCATCCCGGCTTAATGTGCTGAGCTCCAAGGTGGGCCCAGCCTGCTCTGCTACGCTGTGGGTGGTTTGTGGAGAGGGGAGGGGGCTGTGGGGGAAGTATCCCTTTACCTGCAGCCCTCTGGAGGCAGGGCGAAGGGCAATCTAATCCCTGAAGCCACTTCCATATCTGTCCTGCTCCCAGAGGGGCAGGTGTGCTCCACCTGCCAAGATGGACAAAAAGGCCTATTAATCATATTCAGCCTGATGACTCTCCCCCTTCATGTCCACAACCCCGATGAGTGTGTGTGTGTGTGTGTGTGTGTGTGTGTGTGTGTGTGTGTGTGTGTGTGTGTGTGTGTGTGTGTGTGTGCGACTGACTGACTGACTGACTGACTGACTGACTGACTGACTGACTGACTGACTGACTGACTGACTGAAGGAGAGAGCGAGAGACACACACACATGTGCGGTACGACTACAATTGGGCTGTAGTAATGCCAAGATGGCCGATCACGGGGGACCACTTGTCAGCATTTGAACCAAAAATAGAGGGAGATGTACTGTACGGATACACATTTTCTATCTCTTTTTTTTGTACCCCCTTTTTGAACAGAGACCTCTCATGCTTAGAGAGCGGGCGGTGGTGACATTGGACTATAGGATCTGTCCTGGCGTGTGGAAGGTTGAGCTCATTTTTCTGGATGTCAGGCCTTGTCCCCTCTGATGAATCCCGGGGCCCTGAGGCCTGGGCGGATTGGCCCGGGCTCGCTGGCTTACAGTCAGGTGATTGATGAGAGAAGTCTTCAGCTTTGCTCCCATTTCCCCCGGACCAGCCTTTTATGACAGCCCCATATCAGACATCTGAATCGGGCCCGCCGCCATCCAAAACGCCACTGCCATTGCCAGATCTCACATGACATGTCAAAGTGCCTGCACATGTCTGTGTTTTTTGGAAACGGTGGGAAAAAAAACCTGAGCAACAATTGCACCTTTGGAAGGCTGTTGGTTGTATCACACCCACGCAGGCAGACATGAAATAACAATCAACCGGTTGTTTTCCACATTCAAGTGCAATCAAGGCGGATTGTGAAGGCTATCTTGGGTCCACTTTAGAATAGCTTCTCTCAGCATCCTTAGGAAAGGGGAGGGAAGCAGTGAGCCGCAGCCTATAGTTTGAAGCCCCCTGCATCAGCTATTTGGATGAATGTGGGCTTTGGAACACACACACACACACAGGTGGTGTATATCGCTTCCTCAATTAGCACCTTGTCCAAAAGCCCCCCATGTCCCATTCCCTCCCACAGTACGGGTGTGAAATTTAAAATCCTTTCCAACCAGCGTGATTGCTCTTTCTCTTCAGGGCAGCGCGCTTGCTGATACAGCATAATGACAATCACCACAGTGGCCCTGGATGGCAGAGCTACATAACATGGGACGCGTACGAGGGGAATGATCGCCAGCCAAAACTCTGCGTGGAAGCGAAGACATGACAGTGGCTTAACAATGGAATTAGGGTTGTGTCGTACTGCGTATCTCTGATGAGTCATCAAGGTTGGATGATCCATACTGTTCCATGCCAGGCCCGGCCGTCTGTTTTCCATTCCAACCCCTCCCTTCGTGCCAGCCTTCTCCCTCTACCTCTTTGCGTCCCGTGGCACTGTGCCAGATGGGCAAAGTTGCGCTTGGCAATTACCCACCCACCCACCTGGGAGCGAGGGGTAAACGTCTGGTTGATTTGGGATGGCGTGATTGGCCCGCGCCTGTCCCTGCTGATGGATGTCTTTTTGGGCACCTGCCTCAGTGGAAGAGCTAGCAGATGATGGCAGGTGGAGGGGTTGGAATTTTTTTTTTATATAGAGGCTTTTTTTTTGGAGCTGCAATTACCTGCTGGTTCTTTCTCTTTCAGTCCTCAACTATTAAAGTTGTAATTATGTAGAGAAATCCAAAAGAGATCCAAAGCTTGACCAGCCTGACCTGCCTAAGAGAATACCACTGGTACTAGTAACTTAACCATTAGCTTTCACCAATTTACAGCTTTAGTGCGGGAATACTGTAATGCCGGTGAATGTATTTCTGTATTGAAATGACATGATGCCATTACAACAACAGATCTCAGTGCACATGTGTCTATTTGTTTGCGTGTGTCCCTAAGCATCTGTGTTACTTCATCTCTATCTATGAACACTGATCCAGCCAGTCCCCTCAGCAGCCCAGGTATACTGTAAAGCCATTAATTCCTGACACCTCCACTTATTCACCTTCACATTCATTTTCTACAGCTTGGCCAAACATTTGTCACTTTGTTAGCATCTTTCTGACAGCCCACAGGAAGCACAGGGGGCTCCTGTTTCCGGGGGCCCGCACACCCCCTGGGCCGCAGTGCCAAGTAGCAAATATTATTAAATCACAACCTGCAGCTATAGATGGAGATGAGAAATAGGAGGAGGGGAGGGGGGAGAGAGAAATGCACCCCTTCCAGCCAAGCCCAGACACATTACTATGGCAGTCTTCCCAGTGTCTTGCCCATCAGAGCCCAATCAAATATTCTATTACATTATTCTCCAATTTCTGCCCCCATATCAGCCTCGCGGGGCCCAAGGGCCTCGCTATAGCACCGTCGGCCCAGGAAATGTTTCCTCTGCAGCCATCTGTGGTGACGGGCGGACATATTGGAAATCAAAGCAGGAACAGGAGGAGGGAGCAGAGGGCAGCTCCCACCGGCTCTGGACATGGCTCCTGTTTGGCCCGGGAAATACCAGCTCTATGGAAGAAAGGAGTGGAGCGAGGAGGTGAGCGTGTATACACTGCATTTACACACACATAGCTTACTGTACGTACGTATACAGTATGCGGGAAGGCATATGCTTAAACCTTATGCATACGAGAGTAGGAATACAAGTCAGCACATTTGGGCATTTAGATGGCAGCAGAAAAAAAAACAGAAAAGTGACAATAAGAGAACAAAACTGTGAGCAAAAAGGCAAGGTCAGAAAAACGAACACTGCAAGAATGAAGAATAAGAAAATACTGATGGCAAGACTTGACTTAATCATGGAATAAAAATAACAAAAACATAAAAGACTGGCGAGGACACCCAGTGAGGACTCTCGCCAATTAATCTGTCCTCTGCTTGGGGGCTGCCCGCTGCTTCGTCTGAGCGGGGTTCACTAAGCACTCTGTCAACTTCCCTCCCAAAAAAAACATCCCTTCAGGAGACACTTTCTAAGGCCTCCACTCATATCTCTGCAGTACAGTCGGTCGGCTTTGTGGTTCCGGCTTAGCTACCGAAATGTTGGCTGCACGCTGAATAAACTTAGAGGTGTCCCCCATAGCTGAAATGAGAGACAATTTGGTAGCAGGCAACTTAAAATGTACAATGAGTTACTTTATTGCAGACCTGCTCGAGAAGCATGTCACGTGTCCGTTAAAACCTTCACTTTCTCTCAAAAAAGGATCTATCTATCCAACCCCTGCAATAAGTGGTGGCAAACAACATTTCAGTTAGTAATCATTGTCTGGAAATACAAGTACAACATTCAGGAGTAATGAGAAGGGTCCAACTTCAAAGATTGGTTAATCAACACATATACAGGTCCTTCTCATATAATTAGCATATTGTGATAAAGTTGATTATTTTCCATAATGTAATGATAATAATTGAACTTTCGTATATTTTTTATTCATTGCACACCAACTGAAATATTTCAGGTCTTTTGTTGTTTTAAAACTGATGATTTTGGCATACAGCTCATGAAAACCCCAAATTCCTATCTCAAAAAATTAGCATATCATGAAAAGGTACTCTAAACGAGCTCTTAACCTAATCATCTGAATCAACTAATTAACTCTAAACACCTACAAAAGATTCCTGAGGCTTTTAAAAACTCCCAGCCTGGTTCATTACTCAAAACCGCAATCATGGGTGACTGCCGACCTGACTGCTGTCCAGAAGGCCATCATTGACACCCTCAAGCAAGAGGGTAAGACACAGAAAGAAATTTCTGAGCAAATAGGCTGTTCCCAGAGTGCTGTATCAAGGCACCTCAGTGGGAAGTCTGTGGGAAGGAAAAAGTGTGGCAGAAAACGCTGCACAACCAGAAGAGGTGACCGGACCCTGAGGAGGATTGTGGAGAAGGGCCGATTCCAGACCTTGGGGGACCTGCTGAAGCAGTGGACTGAGTCTGGAGTAGAAACATCCAGAGCCACCGTGCACAGGCGTGTGCAGGAAATGGGCTACAGGTGCCGCATTCCCCAGGTCAAGCCACTTTTGAACCAGAAACAGCGGCAGAAGCGCCTGACCTGGGCTACAGAGAAGCAGCACTGGACTGTTGCTCAGTGGTCCAAAGTACTTTTTTCGGATGAAAGCAAATTTTGCATGTCATTCGGAAATCAAGGTGCCAGAGTCTGGAGGAAGACTGGGGAGAAGGAAATGCCAAAATGCCTGAAGTCCAGTGTCAAGTACCCACAGTCAGTGATGGTCTGGGGTGCCATGTCAGCTGCTGGTGTTGGTCCACTGTGTTTTATCAAAGGCAGGGTCAATGCAGCTAGCTATCAGGAGATTTTGAAGCACTTCATGCTTCCATCTGCTGAAATGCTTTATGGAGATGAAGATTACATTTTTCAACAAGACCTGGCACCTGCTCACAGTGCCAAAACCACTGGTAAATGGTTTACTGACCATGGTATTACTGTGCTCAATTGGCCTGCCAACTCTCCTGACCTGAACACCATAGAGAATCTGTGGGATATTGTGAAGAGGAAGTTGAGAGACACCAGACCCAACACTGTGGATGAGCTTAAGGCCGCTATCGAAGCATCCTGGGCCTCCATAACACCTCAGCAGTGCCACAGGCTGATTGCCTCCATGCCACGCCGCATTGAAGCAGTCATTTCTGCGAAAGGATTCCCGACCAAGTATTGAGTGCATAACTGAACATAATTATTTGAAGGTTGACTTTTTTGTATTAAAAACACTTTTCTTTTATTGGTCGGATGAAATATGCTAATTTTTTGAGATAGGGATTTTTGGTTTTTCTTTATTTTTTTGCCAAAATCATCAATATTAAAACAATAAAAGGCTTGAACTACTTCAGTTGTGTGTAATGAATCTAAAATATATGAAAGTCTAATGTTTATCAGTACATTACAGAAAATATTGAACTTTATCACAATATGCTAATTATATGAGAAGGACCTGTATAGTGTCTGTGTGTATTGTCTGGAAATACAAGTACAACATTCAGGAGTAATGAGAAATATAAGTGATTCAAGGCTTCTAAATGTATCTATCTATCTATCTATCTATCTATCTATCTATCTATCTATCTATCTATCTGTCTATCTGTCTATCTGTCTATCTGTCTGTCTGTCTGTCTGTCTGTCTGTCTGTCTGTCTGTCTGTCTGTCTGTCTGTCTATCTGTCTGTCTGTCTGTCTGTCTGTCTGTCTGTCTGTCTGTCTGTCTGTCTGTCTGTCTGTCTGTCTGTCTGTCTGTCTGTCTGTTGTCTGTCCATCTATCCATCCATCCATTCATCTATCTATCCATCATTGCAGTGAGACAGTATAGTTGGTTTAAACACTCAAATGGGAAAAACACTTGAACAGCTTGTTGCCAATAGTCACAAGTTCCCCGGAGACAGGAAGAGCGAAACCTTTGATCGGTCGCGTGTGATTGGACGAGAATGTGGAAAACATGTCAGTGAGTGTGAGAGGTGCTGTAGCCTTTTCTCACCTCTGGACCAAACCCCCAGCGGCTCAGCTCTCTCCTTCCTCCTCCCCTTCACCTCACTGTGTGTTGGCCCTTCTGTCCGCTGCTTTATGAATTATGCAGCCTGAACAAACATACAAGCCACCGGGTCACTCAGGGAGGTTTCCATTATGCCTGTGGAATAGAGAGAGAGAAAGAGAGAGAGAGAAAGAGACACTGGACGGATGAGGAAATGAAAGAATGAAAAGAGGAATGGAATAATAGACAAGATAGTGGACAGGATTTCAGGTGGTCCGGTTTTCACTCCACCTCAACATGCACACACTCACACATGCATGCACGCAAACATGCACGCACACACACACACATGCACACACACGCACGTACACACACACACACACACACACACATGCACGCACACACCCACGCACACATACACACACACACACACACACACACACACACAGTCCCCCAAACTCCGATCACCACCTCCTGACTGCCCAGCAGGAGACTTGGGGTGATCTCACAGCAGTATGACAGGACAGCAGAGGCTGGGGGGTCACAGGGACAACAAAGGTTACTGGATGTTGGGGCATGATGAAGCTGTGTGTGTGTGTGTGTGTGTGTGTGTGTGTGTGTGTGTGTGTGTGTGTGTGTGTGTGTGTGTGTGTGTGTGTGTGTGTGTGTGTGTGTGTGTGTGTGTGTGTGTGTGTGTGTTTGTGTTGTGAGAAGTGAGGATAGTGTGCATGCAGCCGCTGTGTCCATTAACAGTGGCCATCCCTGAAGATCAAGCCAAGGGCACTCCAGCCGGCCACTCCCCTAGCCAGCCTGGTCTCCAGTGTGTGTGTGTGTGTGTGTGTGTGTGTGTGTCTGTGTGGGAGTGAGTGTGTGTCGCAGCATGTGTGTCTGGTGTCTGTATTGTGAGTGTGTGTGTGTGTGTGTGTGTGTGTGTGTGTGACTCACCTATGACCAGCTCTGCTTGCTCGGAGGCAGCTCTTTGTCTTTGTGCTGACAGGGTGAAGATGATTGAACACTCTACTCCTCCAGTTTTACGCCACGGAGAGCTTCACACAGAGAGCAAGTTGTATGCTTGCTGGAGCTTGGCTTTGCTCTTGCTCATCATCACTTATAGCAATAGTATGAATATATAAATTAAGTTGAATATAAAAATATAAATACAAACCCTATAGTTTTGAAATCCTGCTATCCACCAAAAGAAATACAGCTATAGTTCCCGTCTGGGTTAGTGATAGTGACAGCGTACACTAGACTATAATTAGTTTTATTAATCGACTAGAAATCACCTAAATTAGAACCCTGTCTGTGCTTTTGCTGAGATAAGCCTTGATGGTACATGGTTTAAAAATATACAACTCTCACTGTTTGAAAAAAAGCAGGCGCTGAGAGTGTAATTGTTGTTGCTGTACTCAAGTAGACATAATTGAATGTGATTTTTCTTTGGAATGCTTAATATAATTGATTTATGATTAGGGAAATAATTGTTTTGGTGATGCTCCTCTGCTTCCGAAGCAAATCTTATGTTCACAGAGTAATATGTCTTCATGAGGTAAATTACTGCTCATGTTTACCAGGGTGTATTAGTGCAGTGATGATCACACAGTGACAGAGTGATAAACTAGTTAATGGGGTACAAAACAGAAGAGTAAAAGGTGAAAAAAGGAAAACATAATGTCAGGAAAAGGACAGTCATATAGCAAAGAAGATCCTCATCTCCCTACCACCAAAAAAAGAAAAGAAAAAACAATAAATGATGGCATTGTGATCAATTAAAATCAATATAGAAATATGACAAATGTAAAGTTGAACATAAGAATGAAAGCATGTGAAATAATATCCTACAACCACCCCCCCCCCCCCCCCCCCGCCCCAGGAAAAAAAATAAAAAATAAAACATAGGTTAAATAAAAAATCATGAAGTATAATAATTTTTTTAGTTATTTTTATTTTTTTATACAGTCAAGTGCGAAAGTTTGTGAACCCCTTGAACATTTTGGAATTTTATTTATTTTTACCATTAATAATTCATTTTTATCAATACCAGTATTTTTATATGAAATAGCAGGTGTTTGTTTATCAATTCAACATTTTTCTTTCCCAGAAATAAATTGTTAAAACAGATAAAACAAATTATTTGACAAATGTTGTATGATCAAAAGTTTGTGAACCCTAAGCTGCATTGCTTAAATCGAGCAAGTAAACACAATCAGATGGGCCAAATTGAGTCATGAAATGGACCAATGTAGTGAGAGATCTTTAGGGAAGAAATTGGGTGGCACTAGATACAACAGAGATAACACCAGGTCAGTTTAGGCTCACCAAAGTGAACCCATACAGGTCAGACATGCTAAAAGGGAACCCAATCTCTGAGGATCTCAGGAATAGAGTTTTGATGCTGCACATTTGTCTGGGGACAGCTATAAATTTTTTTTTTTAAAGTTTGAGCTCCATCGGTCCACCGTGAGGCAAATCATCTACAAATGGAGAAGAGTGACTGAACATCTGCCTAGAAGTGGACTTCCTTCAAAAATATCCACAAGCGCCACAAGATAAGTGATTTTTCAGGTAAAAGCCAACCCAAACATTACATCTAGTGATTTGCAGACCTCTCGTGCAGCATCTGGGACAGATGTGCATGGTTCCACAATAAGAAGAAAACTCAGTCAACATGGCTTTCATGGGATGGTTGCTGAAGAAGCCTCTGCTCTAAAAAAAGAACAAAACTGTTTGTCACAACTTTGCCACAGAGCACCTGGAGATACCTGAAGTCTTATTCTGTGGACAAATTAGTCCAAAATTGAACTGTTTGGTCATAACCAAAACCGCCATGTTTGGGCAAAAACGCAATTCTGCCTACCACCTACAGAACCTTCTCCCAAGTGAATAATGGTGGTTTCAAATTGTCTGCAAATCTCCAGATGTAATGTTTGGGTTGGCTTTTACCTGAAAAATCACTTTTCTTGTGGCGCTTGAGGATATTTTTGAAGGAAGTCCACTTCTAGGCAGATGTTAAGTCACTCTTAAAGCTCTCCATTTGTAGATGATTTGCCTCACGGTGGACCGATTGAGCTCAAATTTTTTTTATGAATTTATAACTGTCCCCAGACAAATGTGCAACATCAAAACTCTATTCCTGAGATCCTCTGAGATTTGTTTCCCTTTTAGCATGTCTGACCTGTATGGGTTCACTTTGGTGAGCCTAAACTGACCTGGTTTTATCTCTGTTTTATCTAGTGCCACCCAATTTCTTTCCTAAAGATCTCTCATTACATTGGTCTATTTCATCAACCAATTTGGCCCACCTGATTGTGTCAACCTGCTCGATTTAGGCAATGCAGCTTAGGGTTCACAAACTTTTGCACATACAACATTCGTCAAATAATTTGTTTTATCTGTTTTAACAATTGATTTCTGGAAAAGAAAAATGTTCAATTGATAAACAAACATCTGTTATTTCATATAAAAAATACTGGTATTGATAAAAATGAATTAATAATGGTTAAAATAAATAAAATTCCAAAAGGCTCAAGGGGTTCACAAACTTTCGCACTTGACTGTATATTTGCATTTCTTCTTTGGTTTGCATGTTTACATTATGATGGCATTCGGCTTGTGTTCAATGCCAACTCATGGATGTGTGAAACATGAAGTATAGAGCTGAAATAATCAATCAACTGACAGTAAATGAATCTGCAACTATTGTTGACTCATTTTTAACAAAGAAATGTGCTAGTTGAAGAAAACAAGAACCTCAAAATGTCACCTAAATTTAAGGGAAACTTTGAGACCAAATGATATTTAGTTGAGGAAACAATCAGCAGATTGATCATTATTGGAAGTCATTGCAGCCCTTCACTACTCAGTACCATTTTATAATGGCTGACTAAAGTGCTGCACTTCTCTGAGTCTTTGCAGAAGGCAGGAGACAGTGGCAGGGCGGCAGACTGCACTTGTTTGTCCTCCTCTCACCATAACATGACATTTCTAAGGCTGTTGTTATACCGTTATGTTGACAAGTGTGAGCTGAAATATAGAGTTAGGCTTGTGTCCTTGGGGATTCCGTGCTGTTGGACTGATTAGTAAAGCATGTAAGCAGCCTGTGTGTGTTTTGTGGAGCGCAGACAGACAGACAGGGAACATACTGTATGTACTTGAGCCGGGGTTTGTAATCAACACATGCTCTGCAAGGCTGCTGTTACTGCTACTGCCGGGGAATAAAAACACTTCTAAGGTAGAGCGGAACACACACACACACACACACACACACACACACACACACACACACACACACACACACACACACACACACACACACACACACACACACACACAATGAAGTTCATGGCACCTTCTTCACTGAAAGGGATCAACAAAATCAGATTTGCAGGGATGAGGTGAGCGGACTGGATCATCCCTTCACAGCAACACAGAAGCGCACGCTCTCTTATGTAAAAACAAATCCAAAAGTGTGACCCTAAACAGCCTTATGAAGCTGACACAGGCTAATTCATTTCATTGGCTGTCTCCCTGTGTTCAGCCCCCAGTGTGTTAAATGTGATCAGTATTCGTGTGTGGTCGTCAGTGAGCTGAGAGGGAGATGTGACAGTGACCCTCTGGGTACTCGGCAAACAGACCCCACTGCCTCCTCACTCTGTCTGCTGTCACTCCCCCTCCTGCCAAAGGATGCCTGTAATTAAGAGCCACACATTGTAAGAGTGGTGTGTGTGTGTGTGTGTGTGTGTGTGTGTGTGTGTGTGTGTGTGTGTGTGTGTGTGTGTGTGTGTGTGTGTGTGTGTGTGTGTGTGTGTGTGTGTGTGTGTGTGTGTGCATGTCTCTGTCGATAGGGCAAAACTGTGAGTGAATGTCATCCATGGGGGTAATAAAGCGAGACAGGGGCAGATGGACCTGGAAAATAAACAGGAAAATACATTTTCGTTATTTATTTTTTTAAATATAAAGAAATCATTATGTTTGGGGCTGCAATATTTTTTGAGTACAACCATCGGTGTCTGTATGGCCAACAGCCTGCTGTAGCTTATCCCTCTGTGACATCCTTTGTGGACCAAAACCACATCAATAAGCTACACCTTTGCACCAGGTGACCTGAACATGGCCACTGCAGTTTATTTTAAGTCACTGAGTTCCACATACACTAACACAGTCCAGTTTCAGCAGGAAAAGCCTTCATAACTCAGGTGCCTCCACACCTGTCCCATGACTCATTCTGACTACTCCCATTATGTGTTGCAGGTAGGACAAACATATTCAAAATGCTATTAAAACTCACATGACATTATAAACTCTACATTCCCAATGCTATGTGTGTGTTTTTTTTCATTCTGTATGTGCAATGTCAGTCATGTGAAAGACACATTTGCATTGCCTTGTACTGGACAAAAATATGTATTTTTTTTCTCCAAATTCTGAGTTACATTTCATTTGGACAAATCTGCAAGGCAGATCATGGTGCACCATACTGTGCCGGTGCCATAGCAGCAGGTGATGTGTCCTTTGTGTAGCCAAGCGGGAAAGTGAGGGTCTGACTTGAAACACAATCTGTCCCTTATCATAACCGAGTGTTTTAGTTGATTAAACTCAGCCACAGCTCTCACCATATTTCATTTGCATAGATATTGTGGAAAGAAATGTTCTCATTGGAAGTGAAAAACTGAAGTTTTTCATAGAAAGGTGTATTAATCCGCGACTGCAAATAAGTACCCAAAAAATGCACCATTAAATCTGTTATTTTTGTAAATATTATTTTTCCAGAAATTAAACTACATATTTGTGACTAGATTTGAAAAATGTACCTATTTTAGTAGAAGGGAATGAACTTGAGACTAAGTGCAACAGACAGGCAGGGGTAGACATCATTGATAGTACTAAATTATTCTTGGGTTTATTTTGATTATCCTTGGAAAACACAAACCTTATCCTTTGGTCAAGATGACAGGATGCACTTACGTATGCATCCCATAATACAAAGAAGAGAATAGACCTGTAATGGCGTGGTCTTTCGAGCCTCCGTCTCACCTCCAATACGTAATGGTCCCTTAACACACTGTCAGAATAAGAGAACACGCGGCATGCTGCCTAGCCATGTTCACCAAATATTAGCCGGAGTAAATAACGTTTAACTGTCTGCCTGAGGGTGAGCTGTTTGCAACCCATCCAACCAATCCTCTATTCCCATGGTCCTTCCCTGTGGCTTAAGCTTGCTTCCTGGGTGTGTGGACGTCAGCTGAGGTGAGCAGTGGAGGATGATGGGCTTCACTTCCTGCAAACACCTTCATCAGTGTGTTGCATCGATTGCATTAGTATCCCCTCCTCGCCGATCAATGGCTCCCCGTGCCGCCCTGAAGCTGTGCACAACATGCAGGGTTTTTCCTTACATCATCACTTCAGCACATTTCTCTGGCTAAAAATGTATTTATTTTTATTCTCACCACCGTTTCGTCTCCATCACTTATGTCATCTTACACCGACATACGGCTTGTTGTGAGTGTTTAATTGTTGTTTCGATGTTAAAGGCATAGTGCGTAACTTTTTCATAGAAATTAATGCCGGTTACGTTCGACCCATGGCCAAACTAGTTGACACAAAGTTGAATTAAACCTATCAGCTCAACCTGATCAGCTCCACAACACTCTCTCTGTATTTCTCAGTATGGCAGCGTTTACAAACTGGTTTTGCCCCCCCACCCCTCCGCAGGAGCTCAGAAAATTCCCATGAAATGTTTCCGTGGTAGATGCTACTGCTAAGATGAAACCTGGACGTACAGCAGATTTAATACAATCCATGTGCGATCACCGAAATACCTGACATACATGTTTTCCTTTTCTTTAAATCAACATCATTCTTCAGGGGAGATACAGAGCACAGGAAGATGAGGAATTACTGCATTCATTTGATCCTCGGTGGATGGAGGATTTCTCCGTGTCTCCTGTTCTCTCCATGTCCCTGACTGGGCGGCAGGTGTTTGATGAAATAAGAGTTGATTTGCTCAATGGAAAGTCTCATTAGAAGCCAGCAGTGGGGGGCTCAACTCAACAAATAGAAACTGCTTTGTCTAACTCTACCTTTGACAGCTGAATGCAATCCTATCAAGGGATGAAAGGATCATAAACAGAGCCATGCAAACACATGAACACACACACAGGTGCGGGGATGTGACCTGTACAATAGCCTGGCTCAGTCAGTTGCAAGAATCACAAAAGAAGAATTGCACATACTATTGCCAGGGTTCAACATAACTTTTTTTTCCTACTGGCCCGCCGGGCCAGTGGATCCGAGTTTTACTGGCCCCTTGTATATTTTCACTGGCCCTGCACACACTTTTTTTTTCTTCATAATTTAGTGTCAATAATTATAATACCTGTATTAGAAAAATAAAGAAAAATAACCAAATCTAAAGGGAATATCTATACTGTAACAGTATAGATATTCCCTTTAGATTTGGTTATTTTTCTTTTAGTTAATTAGCCTATATGAAATGTTGATATTGCTCATACACATAATATAAAACCAGGCAAACATATTGAATTAGAAGCCTACAACTGAAAGTATGTTGAAAGAGTCGGCCAGTATTTTAAAGTCCAGTAGTTTGATGGTTGTTTTTATTCTTGAATTTGGGCAGTTTAATGAATAGTTCACCTGCAGAAGTCATGTTCAAACATAAAAAAAAAAATAAGAGATGAAGGTCTGATCATTCTTTGTGGTGTGGTAGGCTGTTTTTATTACTTTCTCTATATGCATTAGGGATGTGAATGTGTCGACCGAATGACCGGTTTTCCACTTGCGCTCAAGTTGACTTTAAAAATAGAATAGAAATCCGAAAATCAGTGGGTTATGCAGTTTTTTTTATGGGAGATTTCACCGTGTACGGTTCACGTCTGGTCGTGAGCGCGCTGCAGGAGTGTCACTTCTCCATGAAGTGTCAGCTTCACATAAGAGTCCGGTGTGGGTCGGGACCATTTTTTCAAACTATTGATAAAAAACAATGCAGTGCAAAATATGCAGCATACGTTAAACGCTCGTCTAAGACTATGACGTTAAATCACCTTAGAAACACACAATGCCTTCGTCCGATCACAGCAGCGTTTCACCGTGTGATCTCGCCAGCGAGTGAGCCGCCGCGCAGATGAACTGTGGTTTGTGGCTAAGATAATAACCGGGGATATTCTCCCCGTTAGCGATTTCAATGGGAAAGACTTCCGCGATCTGATTGAATGTCTCGAGCCTGAAAACACAGTGCCAAACTGCGCGACTATAGGAACTGTACAGTGAGCCGAGTCCCTCCGTTCGTTTCTGTCTACAACCGACACAATCACCGGAGACGCATTCACAGCGTTTAAATAACGCCTCTCATTTGTATTACCATTGGGGCTTGGATGCAAATACTGTAACATTACGGCGGCAGCTAAAGGAAAAGCGCAGTTATCATTTTCTGCACCTCAACCTCTGCTGTGGGAAGAAAGAAAGGGGGCAGATTAAGTCGATTGATTTGTCGACTCGCAGGCTGACGGTAAGCAGCTCTGCCAACGGAGCGAGAGTGCACCCGCTTGTTGCGTCAAAACGCCCACGCATCGTTTGTCCACTGGCCTTTCATTAAAAAATATATTTTATATTAGGTTTATTATATTGAGTCTTAAATAAACACTGCTTTCATTCCGACTATCAACGCGCATTTCAATGAACCATGATGTAGTCTACAAAAAGATACTGAACTGTGATTGGCCAGTCACTGGCCCGGGCGGGACAGTGACTGGCCAATCAACTTGCCCTGCATATGATTTTACTGGCCCCGGGCCATCGGGCTATACGTTATGTCGAACCCTGATTGCAATATTTTTATTGTTTTAAAGCAATTTTTTTTATTTTAAAGCTAAAGTGCGTAACTGCTGCTGCCCCCATGAGGAATTCTGAGTAATTACAACATCATTGTCGGAGCATCTTCACGACGTAAGCCTTCTATGATCATGCATGGATTTTATTACTTCTGCTGTATGTCAGTGTTTTGCCTTAGCAGTAGAAACAAAAACTAAAACATTTCTTGGGCACTTCTTCCATACCATCACAAACGCTGGCTGTTAAACTTTGTATTGGTAACAATCTGGATGGTCCTTTTCCTCTGGAGCCCGGAGGACACAACGTCCATGATTTATAAAAAAACTATTCGTAATGTAGACTCATCAGACCACAGCACACTGTTCCTCTTGGCTTCCATTTCAGATGAGCCCAGGCCCAGAGAAGTCTGCATTTGTGGATATTGTTGATATATGGCTTTCACTTTGCATGGTAGTCTTATCTTGGATTTGTGGATGTAAATACAAACTGTTTACCGACGATGGTTTTCTAAGGTGTTCCATGGCCCATGAAGTAATATCCTTTATAAAATGATGTCATTTTTGAATGCAGTGCCACCTGAGGTCATGGGCATTACATTTTCATTGTGGGCCTTGCCCCTTACGTGCAGCGATTCCTCCGGTTTCTATAAATATTTTATTATATTATGGATTGTAGATGGTGAAATCCTTGAATTCTTTCCAGGAATGTTGATTTTAAACTGTTGGACTGTTTTCTTCAGCAGTACTTCCCGAAGAAATGAGCTTCACCCCATTATTTCTTGTGAAGACTGAACCTTTACGGTATGCCTCTTTTTTCCATCCATGATAATATCACATGTGAGCAATTAACATGTTTATGTGTTTAAAGTTTTTCAGTTTAAACAAATACATATGATGTATGTGTACTGTGTTTTATTGAAAACATGTCGAAAAGGATTAAGAAAATGATCACATTCTGTTATATTCACATCTGACACAACGTCCCAACTTTTTCTGAGTTGGGGTTGTAGTTTCTTTCAGATTCTACAAGCTGAAAGCAATTTCTCCTGTTATCCATCACTTGGGCTTAAGCTTTTACCTCTAAAGTTACTGGGCATAGCCATCCCCACCTGCAGGTTACTATAACATATTTTCTTTTAAAGCTGACCTCCTTTTGCTCTGTATATTTAGCACTAGCACAATACTTACTGGTCGGTTACTGTATGCCATCTCTCTTCCTCCTCCACCTCCTCCTCCTCCTCCTCTCCCTTCATCTGTCGACTTACTGTCACTGTCCTGCTCACCTTCTGGCGCTGCTGGCATGTGTGTGCCCAAATCCTCAGAGCATCTCCTGCAAATTTATTAATATGATTTACATAAAGTTAAAGTTCTCCCGGCAGCCCAAGGAGGCCGCTCTAAAATAAGCTGTGGCGGTGACAGAGCCAATGTGTTATGTGTGTCATAGGCCCGGGGGTGGGGGTATCTGGTATGGGGGGCTGCTGTGTAGGCAACGTCGTGGAAGGGGTCCCGAGGGGGCTCTGGCCTGGAAATGACACAAAGTGAGGGAAGAGCCCCCTATACCCCAGCATCAGTCATCTCATCTGAAAGGGGGAGAGGAGGAAAGGACAAAGATGCATCGCCACCACCGCCGGGCTAACACACACACACACACACACACACACACCATGGGAAATGCATGCATGCCCTCTTACACACACACACACACACACACACACACACACACACACACACACACACACACACCTGAATATAATATTTTATGTGCGATTCTTAAATATGGCTTTAAAAAAGGATTATGATGGGGATGATGAGGGCCATTTATGGGTTTTCAGGACATTGAGGGCACTTGGTCTCTTCAGTGTAGTCCATCACACGAGTGTATTTATTCATACCGTACACAGGTTTGGAAAAAAGAAAAGAAAAGAGGTGTTAATTGTTCTATTTTTAAATGGTCCTTTCATCTCATTTTCAGGGACATATCCAGATGTATTTTTTTCATTTACCTTTAACCGTATCTGGTGATGTAGATAGTTCTGGGTTTAGTGTTTAATATGACAAATGACCCTCAATAAATACCACAATAAAATAGGCTAAAAATACAAAAACATACAGACTCAAACAAAATACCCCATAATACTGTGTGAGTTAATTATGTGTCCAAAAGAACTTTGAACTTGTAGATGGATTCCTGCCTTCCAGTGGAATTTTACATCAATGAAAAAATCTATGGAATCAATGGGAAAGAGACACTTTTTCAAGTATTGATGCTTGTTTTGTAAGCTCTGGCATTAATGTATTTAAAGGGCTGTTAACCATGTTAAACTCACCACCGCTTTCCTCTTCTGACACCAGATAGGAAAAAAGAAAATCAATTTTCAACATGGGCCCGATAATCGCCACATCAGCCCCAAGGCGGGTTGTGCGGTGTAGCTTACCTACCCACAAGGTCAATATCTGCCCCGACACGATGACAGCTGACTGATGTCAAACTACACTGACAGCTTTTTGATGGGATGATTTTCTTGAGAAACCGCCATCAAAGCCCAGGAGGGTTTGGGCCAATAGCACACCAGGGAAATACAATCCAGTGTAAAAATGGGACGGAGAAGGTTTAAAAAGAAGAAGAAAAAAAAACCTTAAATCCCCCTAGAGGGACACACAGCACTCCAAGGCTTTCTAAAGGGAGCAGAAGCATGAGAAAATCAAGAGCTGTGGAAAAGCATTTTTGCGACAAACCAAACCACCATAAGCAGATGGCCCTATTTTCTCTGAAGAAGAATAAGTATAGCCTAATGCTAGAAATAACTCGGCACGGCCTTGGCGTTCGTTTCTCCTTTGCAATTTCCCGGGCACAGCTGTGTGAAATTAGCTCAATGTGTAGTCTCATCCACACTGCATGTCGACTAAAAAGGCAAAAAAAAAAGTGTCAACACCTAGTTTACCGTGCAAATATCGAAAGAAAACTGTGACTAAAGGAGAAGTCCTCCGAGAGAGAAACACTCGTGTAACATTTTCCCTGATGTTTCGTCTTAATTACCGCCATGCAAGCCATGCAAATCCGATTGGGCCGTTTATGCCAGGAAATTCATAACCACAGTGCGATATTAATTACCCCGGTAGGATTCGTGCTATATTTGATATGCATGAGGCACCGCGGCCATTACCAGCCTTGTGTTTCAGCCCGGGCCCTGCGTGTCAGCGGTAATCAAATCTAAACGTTGACAACAACACATTCGCCAATCAATATAGGATGGGGAGGGATCCTTTTGATGGTGGAATTTTAATCTCTCTCTCTACTCTCATGTGTGTGTGTCTTAATCTGTGTCAATATCCTGTTAACGTCTCCCTCTCGCACACACAACTCTATTCATTTCTCTCCAGCGTTGCTCACTGGATTTCCTCATTTAAAGCACGTCTTTTATGCTCCATTGTTCGCAAAACCATTAGATTAAGTGGAGTCAAATGCAATTACAGCTCACGGCTGTTTCGGCGAGGAGTCGGGAATTGTGCTGTGTTTGAGGGAGGCATGGGGAGAGGATATATGTATGCCATCCAGAGAGAGTGAGATGAATGGAAAAGAGAGTGGGAATGGGAGGACAGAGTGAGACAGTAGAGGAGGATGCAGACAGAGAATGAAGGAAGGATGGAAGACAGACAGAAAGAGAGGTAACTGGTCTTTTAGTTCAGCAGTGGAGCAACACTGACCTCTGCAGGGAAAAACGCCTTTCCACAATGGTGTTTTTTGCACACTTGAACTCCCCACCAGTGGCTTTAAAATTGCTTTCTTAAATCATCCCGCGATGTGAGGGAGAGGGAACATAGATCAAGGCACGCCGAGGAGTACAAAAATAATACGAAAAAAAACACAAAGCACCGCTGCCAATTACGGGCCCAGGTTCTACATTGCTCTTATAAAAATGTAATCAATCACCCAGCTCCAATGTGGGCCACACACACAGTGTAGTCCACAGTTTAACACTCCCCCCCTTGCCACAGACACAGGAAAAGGTCACCGACCAGGGGGGTAGAGGCAACGGTGCACTCCTGTTATATGGTGGCTGCAGTGCAGTGAACTTGGAAATGAGATGATATACAGGGGAGGAGAGCGCACAAGATGACAGGCAGGGTTTCACTTTCATCCATATCCATAAAAAGCCATTCATCTCTCCCGTCAGGACCCCCTGGCTGGCACGACTCCATTCTCCTCTGTAAGCTTTAGTGGATTTTCAGACGGGCACTGAGGATGCCACCTCAAGCAGTCAGACCGTGTTGGGGAGCAGACAGAGGGGGTTGCCCCGGGGGTCCTCGCAGGGCCCATACGTGCTCATTAATAACTCCAGCTATGCGGGGTGCCACGGACAACAGAGAGGCAGGAGAGCATGAGGTTGGCAGAGAGTGGCAACACACAAAAGGACGTAAAGGAACGTATAGTAGGAGGCCTTGGTATGCTTTCATATTGAACAGCTATTGATCCACGCACTCGCTTTAGTGTTCACATAAGTAGACATACGTACATGCATGTACACATGTTTTTAATGACATTGCTACACACACACACACACACACACACACACACACAGAAACACGACATAGTAAATTGTTTGTTCAACTGCACAAATAAAATGTTCCAGCTCATGAGCAAACAGCTATCAGAGACCATTAAAAAAACATACACTCTTAGTGTGTGTGTATGTGTGTGTGTATTTTCCTGTCTCACAGTCTTTCCCTCCGCTTTTGCTAATGATGTATTGGCATGCACTATGTAGCCGTGCAGCCATTCACACAGGGCTGGCATGTGTGAATGGCCCTGGCACCCCCCCACGCCCACGGTAAAAGCGATACATCCAACTGGCTTGGTGGTATAGTGCACGGAGTCAGGACTGAACAGATGCCACTCATTTCTGCCGGCCAAAGTGACCCGGCAATCAGCTGGCTAAGCACCTAAAAAATCTCAGCACGCCACTAATGAGAGGAGTGAATGCTCTACTCTGGGTGACCATGCAGTGTGGAGCCTCGGCACAGAAGCCATGTCCATGTTTTTTTTTTTGCTCTCAGTTTGTCCTTTTGACTGCTTTCGCCAGTATTGGGGCTGATCCTTGCTTATCTGCTGAGTCTCTTTATTTCCTTAACCTCCTACTCCTCCTCCTCTTTTCTCATTTTCACCCTGTCATTCTGCCATTCTCTTTGACCCAGACACGTTTTTTTTGTCCATAACTCATTAAACACTCATTCCGTACATGTACTTTTCTGCCTTGCCATCCTCTCGCTGGGCAGCACTGGTATGTGTGTGTGCGCGCGCATGTGTGTGTGTGTGTGTGCGCGTGTGTACGTGCCTTGTTCTGCTAGCTGATGTTCTCTGTGACATATAGAGGTAATAAAAAGCTCCTCTGCAGGGACGGCTGTGGCCCACTAATTAAACACCTCTTATGCGACCTCTTTGCAGCCGCCAGTTGCCATAGAATCCTGCTACATCTCCCGAGTCCCGCGTCAAACTCCATCTTTGAATGGTAGGAAAAGCGAGATGCAAGGTCATTACCTAATAAAAACCAAATGACATTGCGCATATAAGCAATCTCCTCCTCACACGGGACGGAGGTATTGTCTAGCAAGATGTAAGACTTGTTTTTTCACAGCTCTCTTAAAACTTTGGAAGGTTCTAGAACAATGGGCTTGTGTTTTTGTTCCACATCAACACAATGATATTCAGAGAGGCAGGGAGTTTCACTTCTTTTCTCAGTCTCATGAGCTGAAAACAATTGAGCTGCATGGCTTTTGTGCAGCTACTTTCTGTAAGAGTACTTTATTACTGAGACTATATTAAAAGATAACATGTCCAAAAATGCATCACTTACATATTACAGTTTTTTTCGATTGCTAAACCACAGTGGGCACAACTGGAGCGACAAGTGCAAAACTCTAACAACAGTATGCAGAGCAGCAGTTCATTCGGGCCAAACTCTAGCTCGTTTTTCATTGATAAAACACAATTTTCAAAACTCTACACACCTATCTCATGGCTTAACCACAACCTGCACAACACTGTGGATTTCCAGCACTTTTTTTCAAATGCTAACACACTACTGCCACAACTGTAAACCACACATTCAAAACAGAATGAATGCCTAGTGCATTTCAAACACTGCAGATTGCAATTTCAACTGAAACACTAAGAAGGTGTCCTGTTTTAGACTTGTTAGTGAATATATACAGTATAAAGAGAAAACTAAAAAATATATTTTTTTTGTAAATGGACCAATGAAGATAGGTTGTTGGAGGGAGAAGAGTGGCAGTGAGAGTGTGGATGTGTGGACGAAGACAGAGCTGTAATGTCTGTTGAAATACAGTAAGGGCTACACTGATAGACCCTGTTGTGAATCATAGTCTCTCATTGAGAGAGGCAGGGTTGAGAGTGCAACCCAATCTGCAAAAATCTAAAATTGCATCTGTAATACGAATTTTCCAGCAAACAAACAGCTTAGAGTTGCATCCTTACAGTAAATGACAACATTACAGGATAGATTTCTGTATTACAATTATAGAATATTTACACAGATAAATACTACATTTGGTAATGTTTTCCTTAAAATATACAAAATGTGTATCTATTGAAGCAAACTTCTGATTTTCATTTATTTTTGTTTTCCTAAAAAAACTGGTATGTTATAAAATAAACAATTTCATGTGAAAGAATTTCACCCTTTCATCAAAGAAAATATTACGTAATTTGTGTGAAATAACTCAAATTATTCAAACTGTAAAGATTCAAAGTTTGTAATTTATGTATTGGGGTTTGACGCTAGTGTTTGTACTATGAGCATATTCTGAGTGACAGTGTGTGTGTTATCTCAGTGAGGACAATTCATAGTGTTTGCTGCACTGAGCCTGAGAACTGTTCAGCTTCAGTGACTGTTGGTAGTGCAGACTGTAGTTAGAGTTTTGCACATTGAGCTACAGTTGTGCCCACTGTGGGTTAGCAATAAAAAAAAACTGTAACAGGTTTGCCAAAGAAGAAAGAGCACCATCTTTTTGAGAGCTCTTCTGAACTGGTGTGAAAAGTGACACTCGGACTACTGTATTACGTGAGAGAAAAAGAGAAAATTCTAAGAATGGTGTGCCACTGACTTCTCTTCTTTCTTTTTCTTTTACCCCAAACACACATAGAAATCCCAGAGAAGGATGTGTTACTACAAACTCCTTCCTGAGCTCATTAACCAGGGATTGTTTATTTCAGTGTCTCATTTGGCCTTCCACGCTAACTCCTGACGCCACTGCACATTGGATCATTAGATGTAATGTAAACTGTAGTAGAGTATACGAGCAGACGGTCACAGCAGGAAAGTCCTGGGTTTCCAAATTCAAACAGCCGGATGGATTTTGTCCACACGAAACAGAAACAAATTCAAATAAATCTAGTCCCATTTCTTAAATTCTGGCCGGCTCTCAGGGGGTTAATATATACAGCTATACACAACCCCAAGACAAACAAGAATGCATGTGATTACATGTGCAGCAAGGAGTGAACAATCTCCATATTTCTCTATAATTGCAAGCGTGGGAGTGAGCATGCTTTTCTACCAGCTTGGAGCAAATACATGTACAGCAAACACTGAGTCAGAGAGATGTTTTTGTGTGTATGTGTCTGTGTGTATATGTGTGTTTGTGTGTGTGTGCACTCGAGTGTATGTGTCTGTGTATTTTTGTATGTGTGTGTGTATGCGCGTTTGTGTGTCTGTGTGTGCGCATGTATGTGTCTGTGTGTGTATTTGTATGTGTGTGTGTGTGTGTGTGTGTGTGTGTGTGTGTGTGTGTGTGTGTGCATGTTTGTGTCTGTGTGTGTGTGTATGTTTCTTTGTGTATATTTGTGCATGTGTGTGTGTGTGAGTTGTTGTGTGTGTGTGTGCGCATCTGTGTGTCTGTGTGTGCATCTGTGCATGTTGTGTCTGTGTGTATATTTGTATGTGTGTGTGTGTGTGTGTGTGTGTGTGTGTGTGTGTGTGTGTGTGTGTGTGTTTGTATGTGTGTGTGTGTGTGTGTGTGTGTGTGTGTGTGTGTGTGTGTGTGTGTGTGTGTGTGTGTGTGTGTGTGTTAGGGTCAGACCCGCTGAATGAAGGTGTCCTCTGATTTGGTCCGTGGTGATGCGAGGGTCAGCGCGACAGACGACTCGGCACCTGTCAGCGGCCGAGTCCCACTCATCAGTCACCACCTCCATATGCTGCCCATTAAAAACAGACATGTGGGCACTCGCCAGGCAAAGTCCACACACCTGATGACCCTCTCCACATCTGTTGACAAAGCTTTAATCACATGCGGCACAGGGAAAGGGGGGAGCAAAAGGACAGTCGACATGGGAAGGTAACCGAAACAAGAAACAATAACAATCTAGAATAGGACCAGACTATAATTTTTTTTTTAGATATCCAGTATTTCTGAGATTTCTGCCGTCCACCCCCAACACACACATTGGAGTTTAAGAGAATATTGGTTGTGTTGCTAACAGCAGTGAAATGGTTTTGAAATGCCAAAGCAGTGTTCAACTCATAACTCCACATAATCCACAGACCTCACATTGAAACAATCGGGAGTACTTGAATCATACACTCATATGCATTGGACTAACTGTATATTTTAAGCTGATAAGACTTCTATATGCAACAACAGTCACTTCAACACAATTACTCTTTGGATTTTAACTTTGTCTGTAACACTTTACGATACGGTACACAACAATATAGGTAGTTACTATCGGCATGGCTCAATCAATACCGCTATACTGTATATTAGTATGAGTGTTCCCTCGCACTACTTTATAAAAAGATGTGAATACTCAGTTGCAGGGGTATAAAAGATGCATGTAAACCATTTAACCTGAATTAGACTTTTACTGGAGAATGGCCAGTAGCTTGAGTAAGGCCATGAATATATAAGTGTAGCCCAAAAGAGAGAGGGAGAGAGAGAGAGAGAGAGAGAGATTAAATGAGGGAGTATGAATTCAAGTGGAAGAGAAATTCACTCAATACCTATGACACTGCTGAAATTCAATGTAGAGATGTGTGCGAAGGTGGGTATGTGTGGATTTGTAAGCCGCCTAATATGCCTGCGTGATTGTGCATGTGTGTAAGTGCCCGGGCTAGTGTGCATGTCACAAGCACAATGTGACTGGGTGTAAGAAATGCAGAGGGCATTCTCTTCAAACGGATCGCATTCAAAGAGCAGGGAGTTTCAAACGGAGACAGCACTGAGGGCACTCTGGTTTGAACTGTGTTTGTGCAAAGCAGTCCTGACTTTAAAAAAAAATAAAAAAAGGAATTCCTGAAGTGCAGTATTCTTGGAGGGGGGGGGGGGAGAGAGAGAATGGTGGGAGGAAGCAGTGAAGCCAAACAGACATGGAGAAATGGACTTTACTAACAGACCATGAGAGCAGAGGGAGGAATACAAGAGAAGAGGGCATTGTGGACTGGAAAGAGAAAGAGAAAGAAAGTCAGAGAGAGAGAGAGAGAGAGAGCAGGACACATAGAGGGAGAACATTGGCCCGGGGCGATGCTACTACGTGCTGTGCCTCTCTCTCTCTCTCTCTCTCTCTCTCTCTCTCTCTCTCTCTCTCTCTCTCTCTCTCTCCCCACTTTCTTCAAGAGACTAAGAGAAGAAGGAAAAAGCAAAGGAGAGGAGACAAGAAAGAACAAAAAGAAAAAACACTTTCCAATCCAGTACCTATGGGAGAGCTAGCGCTGAGGCCGGCGGTGCCCCATATAGTTGCACCGATCTGACCTCGGCACTGCTGGAGTGATGGCTAGTGAATCACCGTGTCAGTGGCCCAGTGCCCCTTCATGACAGCTCCCTTACACACAAACACACACACGCGCACACACACACACACACACACACACACACACACACACACACACACACGCACACACGCACACACACATAATAAACACACTCCATCACCCCCAGTCCGGCCCAAAACCACACACTGCCCCAAAGAGAGCATATTAATTATGGATGTACGTTAAATTACTTTCATTACCTCGTCCTGCTCAGTGGAGACAGGGATGATGGATGGAAAGGGGGTTCGCTATACACGCCCTCCCAAGTAGTAAACGCCCCCCGCCCCTCTTTTACTTTCTCGAAACCTTTTTTTCCTCGCCTTTAAGTTCTGTATTTTGCACTCATTCCTCCACATTTCATAGTGTTTTTTTGCTTGTCACTTTAGGTCGCCCACCAGAGAGCACTGGAAAGTAGAATTTTCAAATGTAAAATGTCCCGGTTACAACAAATCAGGGTCACACACAACAAATCTAGGGGATCCTTATCAAGTTGGGTTTTTTTATGTAAGAAAATGTAGGCCTATTTATCCTTATTGGTTCTTTTAAACTACATACATTGTTATTCATCAGTCTAAGACATCTATTATCAGTTGGACTAAAGTTTCTACTGACCTTTTGATACATTTAAATTATTCTGGATGGAAACTCTGCACATGAAGGACCTACAAACTTTTCAGGGCCTCTTTTAAACTTAAGTATGGCGGTGTTTCATACTCAAAGGTTGCAGGTTTTGGGTGGAGTTCCCCCTAAATGCAATAGTTCAATCAATGCACATAGGCTTTCTTGGTGAACATTAGATGAGAAGATCAATAGGCTACAACTCTCCACAGCCAACAGCAGACTTGAAACAGAGGGCTGGCTCTTTGTAAAGATAAAATAACGGCCCAGCAGCAATTCTAAGGCAAACCTTTTTACCACATCATACATGGCCTTTGCACGGGCTGCTAGATGGATTTGCACCTTTCTGACCTTTGGACAGAGCCAGGCTAACCTTGTGTTTCCAGTCTCCATTCATAGCTGTTAGCAATGTAGCACATATACAATGTTCTCAACTAACTGTTCGCCAAATGTGACATTCACATCATGTTTCCCAAACAAAAGGAGGACCAAGGATGTTTGACCAAGTCCTTGAATTAACTAGCATCTTGAATCTAATGATAGGTAGATGGTTTCTACCTATCAAGGCAGTTTCCAGAGTCTGTCATATAAATCAAACGTATTTGTTGTAGAAAACTAATATCACCATCCTCATAGGGACACGTTGTGACATTTCAAATGGGGCTTGATGAAACTTACTGTGTAAGCCCTTTTTGATGAACCTTTCCTCGGATGCTAATACGAACACTCCATTGGGAATCACACGATACCGGACGTGGCTAATGTGGAAATAGCACATCTCTAGTGCTATCTAGCATTATCCCTCAGTGTACTCCCTGAGCAAATAACAAGGCGTCACATCTCTACTCCAAACCTAAAGGCCACTGCAGGATGCCCAGTTTGTGTGTGCGTACTGCTATGTGTGTGTGTGTGTGTGTGTGTGTGTGTGTGTGCGAACACTTGTCCTTGCTTCACTGTGTTCTGTAAGTTTGATCTCACTCCGGCGAATGGAAGCATTACATTGCTGCTTGCTCAACACCCTGGGTCTATCTAATCTCTGCTGCTCTGAAACATCCCATTCAATTTCTTCTGTTGATAGATGCCAGTGCTCTTTGAGCCCTCTGGGAGAACATTCTTTCCTTCCCCGCGTGTCTCCAATGCCTGGCATGTGTAAGACCACTCCAGATTCATCAGGCCAGCCAGCCATTGTAAACAACCCAGATCTGATTCGCACAGATCCAAAGGTCAGGAGGAGGGCTGATAATCAACATCCAGACACCAGTGTCTTGTCCGCATTCGCTCCCTTCATTTATGTAGGTAGATACCGATGAACAAAAATGTTTGGCGCACACAGGCGGAGATGTTTTCACAAAGAGTGATATACCCAATTACAACCACGCACTCCCAAGTTGGCGGCCACTCGGCCTATAGCTTAACAGGAACTGACAGTTAACTGAGAGCTGTCAATTAGTTAGTATACATGGTGATACATTGTAGTTGTAGCAGATAGATAAGACCATGGACGTCGATTTGGCTAAACAAGTGGGGGGGACAAACAGGCATTCTGCAGTGCATTTTCAAAAGTGGGGGGGACAATGAGGAAACATCTTTTTTTCTCTTTAGTGCAGGTAATGAACGGTTCTGAAAGACGGCATACCCGCTCACTAATGAATACAATGTATACAAAACACTGATGTCTGACACATTTGATGAAAAAAGCATTTTCAAAAAGCAGCGGACATATGAGCCACTAGCTGCTCCCCGTAGCCCAACCAAACATGACGTAAACAAAAGGAGCTTGGGAAGGTAGTTCCGACCATAGACATTATAAAGCCCTTTATAATGTCTATGGTTCCGACTGAGCACATCGAGCCGAAGCACGGCTGGACTGTCGCACAACAATATTACTCCGCCTCGGTCTCCATGGCAACCTAGCTAGTAGCATAGCCATGATCAGCTTCAATTACTTCTTGATAAACAACCAGTGACGTGCGGTGAGGTCAGTGAGTGGGTAGGCACTGAGTTCTGAAAGCCAGATTTCTCTAAACCTATATATTGTTAAATCAAAAACAATAAACAACAAACAGGCACGCACGGCCGATTTCAAATAAGTTCCTCCCTTTCTTTCTTTCTCTCTCTCACTCACTCACTCACACACACACACAGACGGGACGTATATGAAATGTCACGACGGTGACTTCAGGTTTGCCCGTAGCCTACTGTAGTTTGGTCTAAATGATTAAACATCGCATCCAACGACTTAACGGACCCGTCCCTCACACCGAGGGCCGAAAAAACGTAAGGCAACAAGTCAAACCTTCGCCGATTCAAACTACCGGTACTACTTCTATTCAACTTAAAAATAAAAGACAGCATTCATCATTATGTAGGACTACAGCATAACTGATGGCAACTCCACTCCATAAACGTTATCTTAATAGATAAAGTACCAGTAGCATATGCCCCATGGACCTGTCCAGCATCAGAATGTAACCATTTACCATCACATTGCAGAGCTTAGGTTTGTCCGTCAGTAACAATGAAAACACAACTGCTCAATTGAATATAAAATGCAGAATGGATTGCACTCGGTATCAATTCATCCAACTTTATTATTAAATAAACCCCAAAAAAGTGTCTGACTCACCAATCTGACTCCCTGGCTGTAGAAATAAGCAAGACGATAGTAATCCAGTGACAGTCTGACTGACAGCACAGCTAGCTAGCATCCTTCCGTTCATGTAGGCTACCTGTCCGTTTGAAATGCTCGAACATTGTTTGTCCCTGTTGCTGCTGTACACCGTCCAAGGCTGGCGCAGGCCTTTCTCTTGCTATTCATTCTGTTCCCTTTTAAACTATAATCCAATTTGTTAAAATTCCTCCAGTCTGAAATATCTGCGGGCACGGCAGCTGCAATGTTGACTTAAAAATCCGCGGGGGTAATGCGACGTGAATGAGCATAGCCAACGTAATGACGTTGGCCTAAGCTGCGTAAATGTCTAGTAATATCTCGATTTTAATTGGTCCATGAATGATATGTAATGTAAAGGCTTATGTGGCATACCATTTACGTAAAAAAGGCACAAAGAATTATGCTTATTTTTTTGGCATAACTTACTAACTGCCACGTTTCGAATCAAAACGTCTAAATTTTTTTAAAGTAATCGCGGATTATATGTAAAGATCGAAATAATTAACATTAACAGTAATAATACAAATATAAGTTTATTAAATAAAAAAAATATTTTATTTTATTTTATTTTTATTTTTTTGCACACGGCGCCAGGGACACTGCCTACCCTGCCTACCCTGACCGCACGTCACTGTAAACAACATCGTCAGTATCCATGTGCCGCGACACAAGCTGCTGTTAGTGTCCGCTACATTAACAGTCATTAGTGGGCATAGAGGATGGTAATCCCTACAGTTTACACTTCACAACGGGACACTTAAAGTCACTCGCCATTGTCTCTCTGCTGCTGATTGAAATGCATCAGTCTTCTCTGGTGTGCAAACTAGCGGAGACTTCGGAGCATGTTTTCTCTGGTGTGCAAACTAGTGTGTGTGTGTGTGAGTGAGTGAGTGAGTGAGTGAGTGAGTGAGAGAGAGAGAGAGAGAGAGAGACCTTGACGCTGTGTTTTAATACGGCTGGACGCACTCCATGTCCGGCTTAAAAAGTGGGGGGGACAAAATGAGTCTTGACGAAAAGTGGGGGGTACATGTACCCCCCATCCCCCCCGTAATCGACGTCTATGGATAAGACACTCAATCACAGATTTGCTTCACTGTTTATGAACTCACTTTTTTTTTTATTTGAAGGATTTGCAGCAATGTATGTGGACTACCGTAACGAATAAAAACATCCACCCTACCGAGGTGTCTTTAGCAAGGCACTGAAACCCAAATGTCCCTTCGGAAGAGGCTCATATTAATCTCAGAGGGGGGAAAAAAACACATATTTTTTGAAAGCATTGAGCAGTGAATGACTGCTCAATAAGGCAGAATATCAAACTATCTGAATGTACGTTAGTATAAATTCTTCTTATTTCCCCCCTTGCAGTATTTAGCTTTGCATAGTCACTCACTCCATCACCTACAAGACCCTCTGGAGACACATACGTCTATTTTTTTTCTTCTTATCAGTGAGCATGGAGGACAACAGTCCCACAGCTCAGAGACAACACAGTGCGGGCTGTAGAGAAGGGTCAGCGGGCCAGAGGGGAACAGAAGGTGAGTGGACATATAATAATGATAAACAGGTTCCCGGCCTCGTCTCTGGGGTACCTTTCCACCTTGTCATGTCCAAAGACCTTGTATTACACTCAGCAAAGGGACAGGAGAGAGCAACAATTCTGTGTGTATGTGTGTGTGTGTGTGTGTATTTCTAATTTTTTGGCCGACTGATTTGCTGATGTGTGTTAGGCTGTATGCAGCTCAGAGCACTAGCCTGGAACATCCGGGGCCTTGCTTCATTAGGTGCTCACGCCCTTAAGCTGCTGACATTTCCAAACTTGTTCCCCCAGTCTTCTAATTGTGGTGAACAATTGGAAACCTAGCCACCGACGTTCAGATGCTGTGTGGTAAGATCTTGATGTGACTGCATTTTTAAAATTGTGTCCGAGTGTCAACAACAAAATCCTCAACCACAACAAATGGGTCTGACCTTATTGGTGCAAGAATACCTTCATAAAAAAGGATATGATGAAAAAAAACACAATGATATACGTAAATGGTCATTTTATTAAAGTTAACAGAAAAGTGTTATCAACCGTATCAGTGGTAGGCCTACATTGTACAAAATGTCAGAAGATGAAACATATACCTAAATTAATCAAACTAGCAGATCAATGTTTTCAGTTAATACTATGGAACACATAATCCAAAAAGCTGACATCACTGTTAACATATCTATGTTATATCAACTAGAATTATTTGTCACTTAGTCCCACTCTGACAGGGACATTCTCACACACACACACACACACACACACACACACACACACACACACACACACACACACACACACACACACACACACACACACACACACACACACACACCCTTTCTGGCACAAATAACAAATGTCGCTCCAAAATGTCAACACAAAATGAATACATCACTGTGGTACATGTTTCAACATACAAGTTCAAATTAAATAAATACTGACACAAATTTGAATAGACAGTATTCAACATTTGTAATAAAAAAAGCAAAACAAAAATCACAGCAGATGATGAATGTTCAGAAGTCAATAACACACTTCAGTAACAGACAGAAATCAGTAGTCACACCTGCAATACTGCCATGTCTTTGCTTTCAAGGTACAGTATTTGATGTGCCAAACCTATTGTCATGCCAGTTTTAAAATGTAAACACATGAGATAACCGGGACATTAACCATTCAAACAGGAAGGCATACAGGTGATTGATAAGCATTAGAGCAATAAATGAATTACTGCAGTCTTACATTCTATCTATTGGTTGACCTACACAGTATACTCAAGCACAAGCAGCAGATACAAGTTTTCACTCACCCTGGTAAATATCTCAGCATATACTGGACGGATTGGTACACAATTTGGTAAAGAGGTTCATGGTGCCCAGTTGATCAATCCAAATGATGATGATGATCCCCTGAATATTCCACCATGCAGTTTATATTATTAGTTTTAAGTGGAATATCTTAACTTGGATGGAGAGCTGGAAAAATGTGGTACAGACATATACAGAAGTTTCTCCCAACAATGAATTGCTACTAATTTGGTAAATACACAAGACTATTCATCTAGCGTAATCCTCAGGTCAAATTTAAATATGTCTCTCCTTTTTTTGGGACAAAATACTTGCAAAACGAATGACTTTCCCATTGGTCTTGTCCGTACAAATACTACAGGTAGTTTTGTGCTGCTAACGTTAGCATGCAAACACACTACACCAACACTGTAGACATTCTACATGCTTAGCATCAGCTTTTTCAGCTCCATAATTGTGCGCATGTTAGCATGCTGATGTTTGCATTTAGCTCAAAGCACCACTGTGCTTAAGTACAGCCTTACAGAGATGCTAGCGTGACTGTAGGCTCAGAGTCTTGTTTGCTTGTTAAATGACTTTAATTGTCATATATAAATTAATAAATGAATTAGTCCAGTTTTATGTGCACTTTCAATGTGCTCGTAAAAAAAATCCTGAGTAAAATTTTTTTTTGCTTGGTTGAAGTAAAAAAGCAAAATGCGACATAGTGCAATGGAGAGTGACTTAAATAATCATCATGTACCGGTAGATGAATCATGTCACATAAACGTCCACTGAAGATTTAGATACACAAAATAGCAGCAAACGAAAACATCATGAGATCGACCGCGAGGAGACGTAACGCTCCTCAAATTAAGACATGAAACAAACAGAAATGCCATGTCTCCATTGCGTTTTTCTACATTATTTTCAACCGTTTGAAGTCCTTATTTGTTTGTTTGCACCATCTCATTGCGACTTCTTCATCATCGTTCCTTTTTATGGCACCTGGATCTGGAATTACATTTCATTCAAGTTTGAGTTAGTGTTTCTCGGGCGATTGGTCTCTCTCTTTTTTCTTTAGCACTCTAGCGCTGCTTCAGGGGCCTGTTTCATCTCCACCTCTGTCACGGTCACCTGGTCCTTCTTCTTTTTATCCAGCATGTGATAGTTGTAGATGTTCATGACGAACAGAAAGAGCCCGCCAGCCACAATCACCGAGCCACACATGAGGAAGAGGTACTTGTAGTCACCATAGATGTCCACCAATAGACCTGCAGTGGACATAATGAGGCAAAGATATTAGGATATTTTCTAACCAAGCTCAACCCATTGTATGCACTTTATGTCTGTATACACAAAGACACACTTGCAAAGGGTGCACACCATGACACAAAATATGTCACTGAAAAGTATCTTCATTTGACCACTAATCAAGTTTGCAGGTTGAACAGCAAGATCGAGCTCAGATTTGGCACGTGTGTGTGTGTGTGTGTGTGTGCAAGAGAGTGATCAATTTGAGAAGAGCCATGTCGGAAACCACAGAGGGTCATTCCATGCGCCCTCGCTCTCCCAGCATCACAGGGAGAAGGCAATTTGGAAGGCTGCTACCAAAACGAATCAGAAGAGAGGCCCATTCTCAGAGCAATAAATATCGAGCACAATTCTTCAGAAAAGTGACAAATGTAGTTTGGATCAGATCTAAGCCTCCAGGTTTTCAGAGTCTGAGGCCAGCCCCCCCCCCCCGCCCCCGATGGGCAGGTTACGCAATCTCTCTCAGTTTTCACATGTATGACGGTCTGTCTGTTGGTCCATCTCTCTGTATTACAATCCGTCCTTTATAGCATTTTAGAGCCTTATTGAATCAATGGGAGAGGGATTCTGAATAATTTTCCTCCCACCGTTCAACATATCTTTGGCTATGACTAGCGGGCTCCATTACTTAACAGATTGGAAGGCACCTTAATTGTAAAGCACATTATAAGATATGATTGAAAACTATTAAATTTAAGGGCAGTTTAAGCCTCCTTAAGTACCCCAATCACCATCTTTACGACAAACAATGATGATATTGCTGTTTGTGAGCTTGCAGGCACAGTTGTGGACTAACACTATGGAGGGGTCACTTTGCATTTGGATCAGTTTCAGACATCACAATGTAGGGCTGTATCTTCTGATTGATAGCACTCATCTGGTGCGTGCACGCCAATGACCATCACCCTCATTAGGACAGTCCTTGATTGGCCGAGCGGTAATTACGTCCATCTGGCATTGTCACCTCTTTTTTAATGTATTCACGGCTTAATTATGGCCCAGGTAACAGGACTTCAATGACGAGAAGTTTGCACCGGGTGTCATTAAACACCCAAAGCAAAGGGCTAATTACATCCACTTACCTCACTTCCTCCTAATTGGATTGACCCGGAGGTTTTGGGGAGCAGTAACAAGCAGACTATAGTTATGGGGAGACATAACGAGTGTGCCCTCTGGAGGAGAACCGTAGACGTGCAGGGAGGCACTTATTTACCCTATTAAATGAGCGCCTCGGAACAGGCTCGCAGCAGACAAACTATACGTATTCACCTCATTAAAACTCAGGTTGGAGGCAAAGGAAAAGTTTGCCAGTAGGGCGACACTTGATAAGGACATACTGTGCATCCAACCGACTGAGGCTGTCTCATTCAACATACTGTATATGGTGCAGGTTTTAAGTCGGGCAATGTATATGTTCTTAATGTAATGGCCAACAAAATGCCTCACATTGGTAAAGTATGGTTGAGTAGACGTTTATTTTTCTTCTTTCTGTTTTCTCCTGCTCAGTCATTCAACCTAAGAAGATTAATTGCCATTGGCCACAGCAACAGCTGAATGGCAAGTACACATCAAAAACAAGAACAAGTATTTTATCCAACATGACATGTCTGGACAAACCAGGTTTCCAAACTGATTGTACTATTCATCTATCTTCATTAACAAATCAAAGTGTACTTATTCTTCACTTCAAAGCCATACACAGCTGGCTTCTTACTTTAAAGAAGTGTGTTACTTTTTGAGCAGTGTGTGTTACACGCAATGCGTCCAGCACAGTGAAAAGTTATCTTGAGATTATTCCACAAAAGAGTGGGGACCTCTGCAGAAAGCATCAAAACATTTCCATGCTAGAAGAACGTATTTATTGCCTGCCACTTTGGCAGCTGTCACAGGCTCTGATGCCAACAGCAAGGCCTCAATTCAAAGTGCTTTTGTTCTACTGATTACAAACTTTCAGTAAAACATTTTTTTTTAAACCAATGGCTTTATAGAGGGCTAATCTCAAAAATGTCAAGAAAACAGAACAGGTAAACACTATCCTTCTGTTTACACACTTTCAGACCATGAAGGAAGCTGCCCAACACTTCAGAGGCACTCCTATCAGACGAAGAAGAATGCTGGAGATATAAGTCATCAAACCAAAAAGGTATTTTTTCTTTTATTTGATTGGCTGGTAAATAATAATAGCTCATTAATCTTGCTTGTACGTTGATGCTTAGCAGTAATTAAGTGACTCATTCCATAAAGCCTGACCTATGGAGCGCCCATGGGAACTACCTGGGATGAAGGATGTGCTTTCGTCATTTTTGTTAAGAACGGTTTACATTACCAAAGGCTTAAGCTCCTCTAGCCAGAAGGTCATCATGAAGGAAGATGCATGTCTGGAAATCTGCTTTGAATTCACAGACCTGAACATACTTCTTATAAGTCCATTAGTAGTTGAAAAATAATGTCGTGTTTTTTTAAATGTAGTTTTTGTATTATCAAAGGACAGAATAAAGGGGGGAAACTTTGGTTGAATATCTATGAAATGCTCCCTTTGTCCCAGCTGAGTAACACAGGGAAATGTTGTTAGACTTATTCTTTCAATCTGCATCTCTTTTTTGTATTACATTACATTTTGTATCATATAAAGAAAATCTCTGCAGTCACTTTGCCTTCACCGACACTGATGGGGAAGGTTTCGCCCAACACTAGCAAATGCACGCTTTTTAAGTTTTTGCTCAATTTTTTAAACGTTATTCCAGCAACTGCCTGAACCTAAACCTTTTACTCTTTGTTAATTTTGATGTATTTACTTATAATGGGCACTGGGCAGTGTGCAATGACAAAATTCTATTCTAGAAAAAAAAATGTGAGTCTCATAGCACTAGCAGGAGGAAAATAAGATTCCGCAGCTATTTTGGGAGTATAGTCCAATGATGAAGTAAATATAAAGAATGCACTGAGAAAAAAACTCAGCTTCTTAGCTTCCATTATTTGTATATAGCTCAAATCCTAAAGTAGAAAAGCTTTAACAATAACTTATAAGCAAAGCTAGTGTCTTTGCAGCAGTAAAAAACTGTGACCAATTACTTATTTTCGGGTGACCACCCATGCTCCCCAGAACCAGCGCCAACCTGCTATGGCGTCTTAGATTAATGACAGCATAACAGCAGCCAACTGAGCTCTACTGCAACATAATGCACAACACATGACTAAGACATTATGATAAACACACAAAAAGAGAACATAACTAGACATTGTATTTTATGTAAAGTGCTTCCTGAACAATCCAGATAGAACTAGAAAAGTGTTGTGGCAGGCTGATTCTCTTATGTCTCATGTACATGGTTGTTTAATGGTGAGTGCACAGTTACCTGCAGCAGGCGGTCCCAGTAGCATGGGGAAACACTCGATGATGGTGACCAGTCCGACGGCACTGGGGAACCGCTGGCTGCCCATCAGGTCCATCAGACATTCAAATATCAGGGCGAACACCATGCCGAAACCCACGCCGAAGAAGACGGCGTACACCACCAGGAAGGAGTAGCTCTGGATCAGCGGGCACAGCAAGTGGCACGTGCCGTTGAAAACCATGGCGAAGCTGAAGAAGTACTGGATCCTGGGCCTGATCCACTTGCTGTTGGCTATCAGGCCCGTGGCAGGCCGAACAAACATGTCCACAAAGCCCATGATAGAGTACAGGTAGGCTGCAGAGTACTCCTCCACGCCTAGCGAAATAGCAAAGGTTGACAGGAACACGATGGGAGCGTAGGCACCGAAGATGAACATCACGTTCCCTATGAGGTAGATGACGAAGCCCCGGTCCTTGAAGAAGGACAGATCCAAGAACTTTTTGGCAGTCTTCATACAGCCTCCTTTGCGGTTCCTTTGTTGTTCCTCCTCTTTCTTCAATGGTGCAGGAGAGCATGGCTTACGATGCAGAGTGACCGGCCTCATCAGGGCCCCAGCTACACAACAGTTAAGCATCAGAGCCCCAAGGATAAGGAGACTCCCTCTCCAGCCATATTTCCCCAGTAGGAATTGGTTGAAAGGGGCCAGGATACATAGAAACACTGGACTTCCGGCCATGGCTAGTCCGTTAGCTAAAGGACGCTTGGCCAGGAAATACTTGCTGATGATGGTGAGGGATGCATTGAGGTTTAAGGAGAGTCCGCAACCTGCGTGTGAAAAAAACAACACAGTCACAAAAAATCCAAAGTAAGAAAACCTTCCTGAAGCTACACTCTAACCTAAAGGGTGTACTGGCTAAATGAAATCCAAAGTGGTGCTGCTTGATGCTCATTAAGTTTCCATCTCATTTCACTTTTGCTGGCTAAAATCTCATTACAGAGCGCTGGATTTATTTCAGAAAATAATTTCTCCATTTAAGTAGAAATAAATTAGAAAGCCTGGATAATACATTCACCCGCTTGCCTTTTTACTCCAAAAACTCCATTGTAATAGCATCTTATTTTTCATGAGGATGATGAGTTACAGGTCGATGGTTAGGGTGTTGTTTGCACATAGGGCATGGAGGGAGAAATAGTGAAATATAAACAAGTACAATTTATGAAATGTTTTGAATGATATGTGTGTAATTAAGAAAATAAGATAGTTAAATTAAAAGGTATTTTGATGTCTGATTCTCCCATTTGATTTAATTGACACTTAAAAAAAGGAACAATCCACCGTTTTCAGCCTTATCTCCATGCCTTTACTAGTTGTGGACTTATCAACTACTGCACATGGTTTAAAGTCCATCAACAATCTCTGTATTGCCAACGCAGCAAACCAGAGACCCTCATATTATCCTTACAGTTATGCTCAGGACTTCCATTGTATACTAAACAGTAAAAACTGTCTTTTCCCCCCCAACCAATCTTTGTACCTGCTTACTCCACTATTGACCTGGAGAGACATGCGATACACCTCTTCCATGGAGGACTTAGTGCAGTGATAAGGGCATGATGCCTCAATGGCTTGTCAACGACAAACACTGCCCATTGTAATAACTGCAGGAACAAGAAATGATAAAACTTTCTAATATTTCCCTGCCCCTCAGATTACACATATATAACACCTTTACAAAGGAATGGCCCATCCCTGCACTCTGTCACTTAAACACTGCACAGCTGACACCTTCTTTCACCATTTGAATGGCTACTTGTCTGTCGCCGTTACAACGTTTACATCTACACACCCTTTATCTTGAACAACCTTTTAGATATTGGCTATCAAATATGTCGACCTAGGGGGCTCAGTTATCTTTAAAAAAATATATATATGTCGACCTATAGGTCTAATAAAAATCCTATGTGACTTAGTGTTACGACAACAAAGCTAACCTGGATTGGATGTATTTCATTTATAATCTTTGCAAAGGATAAGTGCTTACTTAGAGGTGCTCATGGAGTCAGGGATGTTTTTCAATTAAATGGTTATCTTTAAGCCTGTGTGTGTGTATGAGTGTAAGCATAAGTCTGCTAGGTGAAACTGCCCGATGCCTATGTGTCAGTGTGCCAGGGCACAGGGGAGCAGCAGAGCAGGGCACAGGCATGCCCCCAGGCCTCACACATGGCCCAGCCGCTCTCTGGGTCTATTAATCCTTCACAGCAGTCCTTGGGCCGGGTAATGAGCCCAATGAGGACCATGATGGAAGCCTACGGGAGAGTACAATGGGCCACCAAAGACCATGCTCTCTGGGAGCACGATCTTAATTACCATCCTGGTCTTGGTCCCATTGGTGCTCTACACTGCACCCCAGCTGGGGTAGAGATGCCCTGGGCCCTGACAACCAGCACGCCAGCCCTGTCTAAGGTAAGCGGATCTGGCAACCCAAAAGATTCTGAAAGGATGTGAGAGAAAGACGCATACTTTGCCTACCCTAAAGGGAGCTTAACCAGGGGCTGATGGGGATGGTGAGCAAAGAGGTAAACATGTCTGGGATCAATATCATCAACTAAGTTGGCGTATTCACCTACAAACTGCACTTCTTTGTCTTAGTTTTGGGCTGTGATCCACTAATTCTGTGGAATCCATTAGTTGGTATGCAAGAAGCTAAATCTATCAACCTGGCTTTTTAGCCAAAAAAGATATTGGATTTAAAAACAAATTAAAGAAAATATCTGTAAGTACTGTACCTCCAATGATGCCAATGCTTAGGTAGAGGTAAATTATGGAAGTCCCAAAAGAAGCGGCTACCATAGAGACCCCACACATCAGTCCACCTGATATGACTATGGGCCGGCTTCCAAAGCGATTGACCAACACACTGCTCACCGGTCCTGTGAAGATAAGGAGCAAGACAAAGAGACAAACAGAGACAGTTTAGAATTATAATATGTTACAATTCAATATAACAAGTCCATAGTTCTCTCTCTAGGTTTTTAACCAAGGGCAAAAGGACGTGGCAACAGATGACAGAACACCCCCCATGCTTTTGTAACTCTGCGACTCATTATACTCACCCCTGATAATGTCAAATACTACACTCAGTGATCAATCAGCAATTAAACAGCCTTTTATATGCTGTCACTCTTCCCTTCATTCATAACCTTGCCTGAAAGAGGGACATTGCGACACCAGTTCTTCCGCAGCAGACCATAATGAAAACATGCCATTAACACCGGTGCCTTGAATAGACTGTATATTTAGTCAATTTACTCAATTCATATAGAAAGATGGGGAGAACATCAATCAAAATAATATATGGGCTACCGTGATTGAACATGTCGCAGCTTTTTAAAGGAAGTGGTGGGAAGAGCCGGATAGCGATAATTGAAAACAGCCCAGTGAGCAGTAAGAGGATTACATGTTTGGCAGACACCTACTGTCTTCAAGAGCATGTTTACTATGGCGGATGATTAATTTCTCAGTACACGAGGAAAAAGATTAATACTAAAGAGGGAAAAAATGTTGTCTTGAACTGAATCTGTGTGAACAAAAGCATCTTTTGAATTTGTTCAAACCACGAATATTTGTGTATTTAGGATTGTTAATACCAACCGTGAAGGATTTGTATGACTATGTTCCTTATAGAATGATGATTTTAATTAAATGTTGATCCACTGCCTCCATATGTTGATTGTACTGTACAGTCAACATATGGACCCAGGCAGTGGATAATATTTTTTCATAACTCATAATTGTGGAATCTTTTTTCTATCATGTAGAAATCCATGTAATGCAGCAAAACGCAACAAGCTATTCATCACAGAATTTTAACATAATGGGCTGTCTAAAGTCAATATAGCTAAAGTATTAGCAAGCAGTATTCGATTTACACAGCCTGCAGAAAGCAATTTTTTTAAGCAATATTCAAAAATGAAGGTTTCTTAACGCTTTAGTTCGGTCTCAACCAGATCCTGAGAAATCCAACAGTTTCTTTAGCCGCCAGATTGTCAGCTATCAGCTAGTCGCTAACCTTGTCTGTGTTATTTGGTGTTAAGCAAGGTTTCCGAAAACAGCGGCCTGCTGCAACTTGAAAAAAAAGGTGCAAGCTGTGAGACTGAAATAAGCAGCAAAGTTACGCATATGTGTTGGTACTAGAGAAGTACAGCGGTTTGATTTGCAGTCAAAGTGGCAATACCAATGCATGGCCATTTGAAAGGATTTAGCCTTGAAGCAGTAGGCAGCAGACTGTCCAACAAAAGCACACAGGCCGAGCTAACAGAAACATTTCAGCACTAGAAACAGTTTTCTGACCATCAACAGCCGAACATAACATCTTGAATGTGTTTCCGATGGTTTGCTTTCCCCTCAGGCCTCTGTAGAACTTGAATCTACTGCAGTGCATTACCATAAACTGGAGTCGGTTAGCACTTCACTCTGCCTATGAGCTAATTCTGATGTCATCCAGCTTCACTGCATAGTAACCAGCTGGTGTTTGTCCAGACGAAAACACACTATCATTTGAGGTTACAGGGCCGCAAATTATTTTTTTCAAATTATCATTAAGTCCCAAAAACCTCAAATAAAGGCATGAAAAAATCTATATCTAAATCAAATCAAAACTGAGTTCTGAAATATCCCTTTAAAGATGTTGTGTCTTCTCATGACGATAGCTGCACAGTAAAAAAAAATAAAAAACACATGAATGCTTATATTCATAATATTGTTTTACTCATCTTTAAATCTGGCTTCACCCTGAGCTGTAAAGAAGTGTCCTCTACCACTATGTACCTGCTGTACCACGGTCTGTAACTACACTATACATGAAATAAAAATATCCCTCCCGCTGTTCATACAGTTAGCCACGGCGCCTGAGGGGGTCAAAGATGGATCATCTCTCTTACCATAGCTGTGTCACAATAGGGCATCTCCCGCACACTACAACCATTTCTACTTCCATTATAACTTTATCATTCCGACTCCTTGAGTCAGAGGTTCACTGAAAAAAGGGCTGTCACGTCTGTCCCGTGGGGGCCCGGAGTCAGACCCCAGTGAGCTGAACCTTCCTCTGATATATTCCCCCTGTCTCTCTCCACCACTGGGTGACATTGCTGAAGCCTCGCCAAGGACAATATGATGAAGCCCTGTGCCTGTGCCACAGTAGAGGGGAATATTTCACCGCTTAGGCCTCTCTCTGAGTCGCGGGCAGGTGAGATACACATCCCGTTGTACTGTAACCTTGAGAACAGCTACTGATAAATTCATTTAAAGCCTCGAAAGGACTTTTATGTTGTCATATTTTTGTGTCGTAGAATGAGCTTTCCAAAGACATCCGAATCCCTATTTAGAGTGGAATTGGACAAAACACACTTTGTGGGATATCTTTTCAGAGATGTTTAGATAGTTATGGTAAAAATGGTAAATGGACTTGTATAGCGCTATATCTCCGTTTATCACAGACTCAAAGCGCTTTACATTGTTTTTTTGTACACATTCACCCAGTCACACACACATTCATACACCGATAGCAGCAGCTACCACGCAGGGTAGGCTTAGCACTAGGGTGCACTAGGGTGCTAAGCTAACTAAGCTAACTATCGGGAGCAATTCGGGGTTCAGTGTCTTGCCCAGGGACACTTCGACATGTGGCGGGGAGACGGGGGATCGAACCTCCGACCCTGCACACCAGAGGCGAACTCCCTACCCACTTCGCCACTGCCGCCTTGGGGCGGCAGTGGCGAAGTGCCCTTTGTGACGGCAGTGATGCAAGCATGTCAGTCCCTTGCATCCTTCGTGGCCATTGAAGATTCAATCACTAATCAAACAGGCAAACCCTATGACAGACATGACATTTCTTTGTATTTCAGCATTAGTTGAACCAGGTACAATGTTGCCTTTTTTTTGCTGGAGCCTGGTGTGTGGGAAGCCCCATACTGCACAAACAGAGTGGACTGCCATTCTTCAAGCAGTGACACGACCTTGGACAGTCACAAGATTTATTTGGTCGCGAGATTATTAACAAGATGGGAAGGAAGATGGAAAAAAACATTCCTACTGCGCAAACTGACTTGTGCAAGCTGCCATTCTAAAAGGCAGGTCAACAGCCAAATGTCTGTAGAACCACTTCGCAAGAAGTAGTTCCCTGGTCCGACAGTGGTATTTCATGCGTAGCAAACATGCTTAAGTCAATGGTGATGTTAAGGTAAAGATTGTTCTCTTCTCTGCAAAACTCTTTCTAAAGGGCCTTATTCTTTGACACTAAATGACTCGCATAGATTCTGTATGATTGTATGTGACTGAAGTGGAAAAGCAAGACAACTCCTAAATGTCTGAGTTAAACTGTGTCAGTGTGGATAGTTAAATTGAAGTCAGGTGAGTCGGCCAAATGTGCAACATCCCTCTTATTAGGCAGCTTAACACTATGTCAGTGGCTGCAGTAACTCATGTGAAGTAATTTAATCAATTATGCATTGGGTTCAAAAGAGAGAACAGCACAAGAGTTGCTTTCTTTGTAGAGAGACAGATGCTAAATCACTTAGACCCCATTTCCATTTGTCTTTAATATGTGGTTTTTGTGATCCGATCACGTGAATACAGCTCTAACTACAGGTGAAAACACTCTCAAGACGCATTGAGATCGGATCACAAAAACCACATTCGGAGGTGGTTTACGTCGGTTGTGTCCGCATTCATTTGATAGTGGAAAAAGCAATGTGACTTTTGTCCACATTAGGGACCTCCTACTCAACTGCCGCCACCTGCCTGAGCGGAAATACGTTGAAAATGCATCACTGGCGTTCATGCAGCTTTTATAGAAGCCTCATGAATGTTAGTTGCATCCGCCAGTATTGCAAATGACAAGCTTTCTGTCCTCTGGTTTCATTTCACTGCATAAATCTGAAAACACGGAAATTGCTGCTACTGACTGGAGAGCTGCAAGGCAACGACTTCCTGTTCTTATCTGCTTAAAAATAAAAGTCAACTCGCATTTGGCTAGTAACAGGCTTTTAATGTGAAGGCGCACAGGCAATATTCTGTTCGCACGTAAAGTAACTTAACTGCATATAAAGCCTTGTAGCCTACTGGTGGTGGTGACAAGAGTGTAGCAGACGTTAGAAAAGCCGCCCGGCAAACACACATCTTTCACCAGCTAAACTGGCGTAATAACTTACTCGCCCAAGAGTTTTTACTTTTATATACTATGATATTACCCGCATTTGGCGAGTGTTAATGTAGAGCCCTTTAAGCAGTGTTGTGCATCGCTCCTCCTTGTCTATGACACAGTAGCCTATCTCGTCAACCTAGACTGATAATTATCTTCGCATGTAATGCATTTTAATAGCAAATGCGATTAAAACTGTGGCACTGTACAGCCCTGTATGTTACCTTGTTTGAACCCCACCGGTTAAAAACAGCAATGCAAACGGAAATTATGTAGGCTACGTGTTGATTTAAATACAGCGCGGGTAAATGGAATCGGATCACAAGTGGACAAAGAAGTCACATTTGAAAATGTGAACACACGGACTGAGAGCTGGCCACTTGCAACCAGATTCAAAAAATCAGATGTTAATCCCAGGTGGAAACAGGGTCTTATTTTTTATCATTTTCTATAAAACTAGGATTTACTTTTGGCCATGATGTCAACCGATGAGTAAATAGACAAAGCACTGACTACTTATACCCGCTCACATCTGCCGTCAGATGCCTGGTGAAACGTTAGGGTTATTATATGCAGGCCATTACAAATGTATTCTTTATTCACGAAAAGAGTATTGATATAGAGTTGCTTACTAAAGAATCATATACATACATTTAACCATGTGTAATGTCACACATGGGAAAATGTAGGGTTAGATAGTGAGACCATAACACACTCTTTCTGCCTTTTCTCAGGCTAGGATGAACCGATTTCTAAAATGTTACAATACACCTTCATATGTCCAGGTCTTTAACCAACTTGTACAACATAGGTAATCTATATTTGTATTTTTTGGGTGGATCCCCTCCCCTCCAACTAAAAATGTTTCCTATCCTGCTAATGATCTTCTTGTGACCAGAATAATCTTGTGACCCCATAAGGTCATGTTCAGACAGACAACAGACAACTGCAGTGTTTGAAGAAATGCAGCCTCCTCGCTCTCTGTTGATCAGATACTGCCATGTCTCTCTCGCTATTATTTCAGTCTCCTTTTCTCACTAACAATTTGAGTTTCCTTTATGCAAAACTACAGGTGAATTCTTAAATAATATATGCCCTGTTGAGTTCTCCTTTAAACAAACACAAGCTAAGTGTCCATGAACTGTTTCTCGCATTGTGTGTGTATGCTTGAGGCCCAACACACCTATCAAATGCCTTTCCTTCCTTATAAAACTGTTTACATTAAATTCAGCACCACTTTCGTCCTTATTTACTATATAGAAGTGTTCGTCTTAGCTGGCACGTTGCTTCATACCTCGGGGTGTTACAGCCACCCGTAGGTCAGCTGAATAGTGTGAAACCCCGGGCAGGAATATGTGCGCCGTTGTTTTGTGAGATAAACAAAACAGGAAACCACTCTTAGAAGAAAACAGCTCCATAGTGCTATAGGCATGAAACTCCACAGTGAACCATTTTAAGTTCTGCTTGAACTTCCAAGAGCTTCACATGTAAGGGAACTGCCAACTGCAGGGCATCTTAACTTGATCTTTATCCAAGCTGAACATCTGGATACAAGATAGTGGGTCTGAATGGGGCCTGCAAGAAAATAGCACGCATCTACATACATCCTGGAGGGTTCAGGTTTTACAGAGAGTGTCAAAAAAAGGGTCCCACTTTGAATCCAAATAATGTAATATAAAAGTTATAGGCCTACTCCTAAGATTATGATTGTTTTATAAGCTAAATAATTGACTTTATAGTACTGAAACTCATTGCTATCATCATGAAAATGAAATATAAAAGTACAACAGGGAATAATTATAGGTCTATTACAAGCCTATCTTTCTGTAATAGTTACCAACAGTGCTTATTTGTTCAAAGGGGTAGGTGCCACTGATAATATTGTGTGTTTTCCATACGGGCAGACCAATGCAATGGACACAGTTTGAATCAACTCACCGCCTGCATACATGGCAGCTAGCATGATGGAGGACAGCAACGCTATTTCACTGAAGCTGGCACCCAAGTCCGCTTGGATCTCTTTGAAGAAGATGGAGAGGGCTTTGGGCGTGGAGTAAGCGAATCCTATGGAAATGTGGGCTCCAACCACCACCATCCAGCCCCAACCGCCATCCAGGGGTTTGTAGGCCAACTCAGCTGCTGGAGCAGGGGCCATGTTCCTGTGCAAAGAATGAGAGCACACACACACACACACACACACACACACACACACACACACACACATCACAACATATCGTCAACCAAAACAATAATATGTTGTGAAATTGGAAAGTCGAGATGATAAGGTAAGTAGTAGGGCTACACCTCTGACTCTGTGAAGGGTTTGTTTGCACACATTTGGCTATATTTGCTCATAGGGGTTTGTGACCTAGAGATGACTTCACAATATGAGACACAAAATGCTGATGTTGTAATCAGTAGCTTAAACAAATTGGATAGCTACTTAATGTGAATACTGGTGTAATTTATGGTCATAAATTAGGCTACCCATTGGTTGTTAAAATAATGACGTGTCTTTCCCAAAAGCGTTACTATGTCTTAATAATACGGTAAAAAGCTGAAGTTTTCGTTTCGTATAGCAGACTGGTCAGCCAGGAATAGCTCAGCCAGGAAGATAGCATCTGTAAGCTACTTCTGTCAATGGTCCTCAATGACTCCATTCACTAGTCAACAGTAAGCCTAATAACTGGAGGAGACGCTTAGCATTCTTTTGACTGAATCCTATCCGCAGCTTCAAACCTAACTAAACAGGTCTATACCATGGACATACCCCTTGTTCTATACCTACAATGGTGTCACGTTTAGGTTTCCAAATGTAAGAAAGAATGTTGCTTTTCCTTATACCGCCACGCAGCGGCAGTTGGACGGGAGGAGGAGATAGCCTACTTCACACGTGGACGATGTAAATTAATGGAACAACGTCACTACTTCGTTAAACCCGAAGCATACCAAGAGATGTACACATATATATCCGTGTTTGATAAAGTCTGAGTAGGACTTACCTTTCATTGAACGCCTTCGCAGCCTGTCTACAAATAAAAAGTGACAAAAGTTTCTGCCTCAGCTTGCTTTGACGTCAGGTCACGTGCCCCGCAGTTTTGACTAGTTTCAGCCTTATTAGTGACAGAGCGCTGTCTCCTCTGCATGTCGCTCAACTCAGCAGCCTATGGGTGATGCTGCTGCCTAGGGCGTGACCGTGGAGTGACACTCTTATAACATCCTACATACTGGTAGCCTATGGCGGCTTATAAGTGTCCATAATGTAATAAACCCGATCATTTAATAACTGGTGGGGTAATGTCACCAGGGGGCATATTTGCTCAAATGCTGTCAAAGGGTTAATTGCTTCAATGTAAAGTGCAGTTGCAATACAAGTACTCCTATAGAGTTTACAGTAATTCAAGGATAAAAGTGTGCATACACAAATGCATTCATATTTTTTTAATCATTAAATAACTGATTCACTCAATGTCATCAAAGTATTACATTAGGAGAAATTTGTTCATGTTCATAATGTAATAAGTAAACCAAAATGTAATAGGTAGGTTGTTACATTATGGGGGAAAAGGTTATTATGCATCAGCATTTTGTTACATTTTCAACCAGTTATTAAATTATGTGTTCGATTAAAATAATTAAATTATGGTTACATTATGAGCTCTTTAAAGGGCTGTTTCCTATTCATCCTTTAACTAATGAACCAACAATTTTTTTGTACTGGCACATGTTAAAAGAAGAAAAAAATTAACCATTTCCACCTTTAATAGTTTTTATTTTCAAATGAAGTGCAATGTGAATTTCACAGTTGAGCTCAACCACCACTATAACCCCAAACCCCCAAAACAAACCGGCCAAGTGAGGGAAATGCATGAATGAGGAAAACAATGCAATAGCACCCATAAACGCTGCGTGTAGATGAATGCAGAATGAAAGCTGCATTGCAGCCAATGGCCACCAACTTCAAACATGGAAAGCATTTATTGTTTTTCTTAGCTTGTTGTATGACATGGTGTTTGAAAACTTGACGTAACAATGGAGTTACTTGATCTGTAATGCTTAGTTTCGGTGAGATGTTACAAAGAAATACTACTGTACAACAGACGGGGAGGAAAAATAATCAAAAATGTATCACTCGTGCGGGTATTAACTTATTTTTCTCAATAGAGAGGGGTTATTCTAACATAACTAAAATAGGTAATTACATAAAAGAAAAAGAAAAATTAAAAAAACAAACAGCCACTGGAGACAACAAAAAGAAAATCACATCTATTTTTTTTCAAGTTATAAAATAAACTGAAGAGAAGTTTAAAAAACTGTGCAAGTACAGCAAACCTATAATACAGTATTTTACACATAACAAAAACATTTAAATACAGTACTGTGTATCAGTAGAAATCCTGAGAGTTCTCGGTTCCTGGTTCTCAATTGGCCGTCTGTAGACATTGTGGAGGAAGCTCAACCCTTCTCTCACAGTTAACGAGGGGCAGGTTTGTTTTATGGAGAGCACTGTTCCAGCTGGGGTCAGTTCAAGACCAGCTCAACAGACGGTCAACAGCGGATCTTCTCTTGGAGAAGTTATATCCTCAAGTCCTCACTGGATGCAACTCAGCTGGTGGTCATTACCATGTAAATCTCTTTGATGATTGCTGTGTGGTTAATACACCTTTTTTGTTGTCCATAGAGAGGGGGGGCGGGGGGGTGGCACTCTACGCTCATTTCAAAATACAAGGGAAAAGTGTAGTGCAAAGATGACACAGGAACCTGCTGCATGAGTAAATTGACGGAACTGAAAACTGTCACACTTTTCACAGGGAACGCCCACTCAGGGGTGGTTTTTAATTCTTCTATACAAGATTGTCCGACAAAAAAAAAAGAAAGGAAAAGAGCAGCACCAACAATTTGTGTCCTCTTGTGTGACAGCGTGTAAAAGACGGATAGATACAATGGCTGTTGGATGAATTAGCACACAACCCGGGCCGCCCTCACCCCCTTGTTCATATAGTCTTGCTTGTACAGGGAGGGTGCTTCGTAAAGGTTGCAGTTTGAGGAGCGCTGAAGTGAAGTGTGATTCAGTGTAATGCTGAGTAAGACTTCTTCAGATTTTTCTTCATCAGGAGGAACAAGTTTAGTTGATACTGATGCCTCTTTTTCAGGCCACAGGCACCATTGGCATCCCGAATGATCTGCACTAAATTACGCATCACTTCAAGCCTGCACCCATGCAACAGCCACACAATCATTATTGGGGACTGCGGTGATTTTCACTAGCAGAGGCAAGCACACAAACACAATTAATGCACTTTTACTAAGGTGATATAACATATATATATATATATATATATATATATATATATATATATATATATATATATATATATATATATATATATATATATATAGCCTAATCACAGTTCCATGACTTATTGCTACCACAACAATTATTGTCCATGTCCAGATCAACTATCAGCCAGACCTCTAATGCTTTTGGCATTGAAGAGGAAGGCTCTTTCAACCTTTTTTTTAATAATTATAATCCAATGTTGAAAAAACAACCTTTACAGAGCTCAATACAGAACTGAGCTTTTCACACAGTTGCCTAATCAACACAATGGCCTGAAATGTCCCTTTTTTTCTCCTAATCAAAAGATCTCTGAAGTTTCTGAGGTAAGCCTGTTGGTTGTTCTGAACTTTCCACTTAGTGTTGCAACAAAATTTGACTCCGTCCTTAGTTCTCCAATGTGGAGAGTGAGTACTCTTAAACATTTTCACTTAAGTTGTCTTCGCATGTGACACAAAATGGATGCCAACTCAAAAGAGTGGGAGGTACGAGCCCCCATGCAACTGGAATCTCAAACAAAACTTAAAAATAGCTCGCAAAGCCACACGACGTAGAGTATTGTTTGACACACTGACGCATGTGAAGGAAGAGCGGGCCATAAAAAATAGCATACAAGCTTCAAAAAACACTAAAGGTAAATGTAAATCACAAGCACACATCAAATTAAAACTTGTCTATCAAAATAAGCTCGAGAGAGACTTGAGAACAGAATAGGAAAAACACACACACACACACACACACACACACACACACACACAAACCTCAGAGCCTGCAACCTACTAATGAGTTAAGATACTCATCTTACCCGTATGAATATATAGTTTATATAGTTATTTATATATGTACTTATATATAGATTTTCACTATGCTGACACATAGCATTCATATCTCCAGAGGGCACTTTTATCTTACCAATATCGTCACTCTCATGCTTATCATTTGTAGAAATAAGTATCTAAAACTAAAATAGAGCAACATAGCTCAACAACAACAAGCAAAACATATGATAATTGCACTTATGATTCATTGTACGATTTTGTTAAACTAGCATCAGAGTGGGTAGCTAGTGCTGTCTGGAAAAAAAAATACTGCAATCTTTAAAAGCACCCCCATTTTGATCATGTTAAATTAAAGTTTGAACGACTTAAGACTTTTAACCAAATAATGGTCCTTGTGGTGCAAAACCCAACGGTTACACCAGGCACAAGGCAGGCAGGACCACACTACTCCCCCTCTGCCTCATTAGATTGGGTTCACAAAAAGAAAAAAAAAAACCAGCTACCTCAAAGCACTTTCTGTAGACATTGTGGGTAAAGTTTGGCCACCACACATTCAAAATGGCGACCCAGATCCCAGAGGCGGTCGGGTGTCTCATAGATTTTGGTCCAAACGTCTGCCTCGTCGTTGTACTGGTAGAGGGAGTTCTTACGGCTGGTGCGAAACACGTGCTCCTCCACCATGACCTGCGTGGCGCGTACAAACAGGTGCAGCTTGCCCTGCAGCACCATGGCCTTTATGTACGGGCTGGTGGCCTGGTCAAAGGGCAGGTCTCTCTTTCTGCTCCAGGTGTTCCTCTCTATGTCGTAGACCTCCACGGTGAACGTGCGCTGGTGGTTCCTGCAGATGCCGGCGATGTAGTAGATGCAGTTCTTAAACAGGGCGGTCAGACCCTGACTCCGAGGGACGGTCATCGGGGCCAGATGACTCCAGTAGTCCTTACGCGGATCGAAGCAGAAGAAATATTCACCTGCAGAAAAACAAAAAGAAATGTTAGTTTAAGAGCTGTGGTCACTTTCTTTGACAAACTGTCTTATACACAGTATGTTCGTCATAGTTCATTTTTTATTATGGGGACATATGACATTTTCAAAGTCATCTCCAGTCCCATTGTAGAAATTAGGGCCCAACCGATATTGATTCGAGTGCCGATGCCGATTATTTTCAGATAAATTAAGATTACGATTTAAATGGGCCGATTAAAAAAAAGAAAATCCCCAAAATATATATTGAAAAAAAAATGATTTTTTGAACCCTTAAATATATATATACCTTTTACTGTTGAAAATATGTACAGGAACGTTTTCTTTATTGCAATACGCATTGTCCAGGGTTCAACATAACTTTTTTTTCCAACTGGCCCGCCGGGGCAGTGGATCCAAGTTTTACTTGCCCCTTGTATATTTTCACTGGCCCTGCAGACACTTTTCTTTTCTTCATAATTTAGTGTCAATAATAAAAGATAAATAAAAAAAATCTAAAGGGAATATCTATACTGTAACAGCAGGGTTCAACATAACCTTTTTTTCCTGCTGGCCCGTCGGGCCAGTGGATCCGAGTTTTACTGGCCCCTTGTACAGTCATATGAAAAAGTTTGGGAACCCCTCTCAGCCGGCATTATAATTGACTCTGCTTTCACACAAAAAAGATATAAAAGTGGTATGTCTTTAATTTACCAGGAACAGCTAAGTACTGGGATGTTTTCCAAACAAAGATTTTTTGAAAAGCAGTATTTAGTTTTATGAAATTAAATAAAATGTGAAAAACTGGCTGTGCAAAAATATGGGAACCCTTGTGGTCTTGCTGATTTTAATGCATGTAACAGCATGTAAAACTGAGGACTTAAACACAAAATTGGTTGGATTATGTTGTTAAGCCTTGAACCTCATATAAAGGTCTGTTTAATCATGATAAAAGGTATTTTAGGTGCCTAAATGCAAGTTCTACTTCTCTTTGACTCTCTGCTGAAGTGAGACAGAAGGCGATCATCAAAACAGCTCCCAAAAGATCTTAAAAACAAAGATTATTCATTGTCATGGTTTAGGGGAAGGCTACAAGAAGCTTTCCCAAAGGTTTCAATTGTCAATTTCTACTGTAAGGAACGTTGTCAGGGAATGGAAGGACACAGGCACAGTTGCAGTTAAACCCAGGTCTAGCAGACCAAGAAAAGTACAAGAGCGGCATATGCGGCGGATTGTGAGAATGGTTGCACACAACCCAAAGATCACCTCCAAAGACCTGCAAGAACATCTGGCTGCAGATTGTGTATCTGTACATGGTTCCACAATTCAGTGCAATTTGCACCAAAACATCTGTATGGCCGGGTGATGAGAAGGTAGCCCTTTCTGCGCCCACGCCACAGATACAGTTGCATGGAGTATGCATAAGCTCATTTAGACAAGCCAGATTCATATTGGAAGAAAATGCTTTGGACTGATGAGACAAAAATTAAGTTATTTGGTCTTTATAAAAAGCAGATGTTTTGGTGCAAATTGCGCTGAATTGTTGAACGATGTACAGATACACAACCTGCAGCCAGATGTTCTTGCAGGTCTTTGGAGGTGATCTGTGGGTTGTGTGCAACCATTCTCACAATCCTCCACCTATGCCGCTCCTGTTTGTTTCTTGGTCTGCCATGCCTGGGTTTAACTGCCACTATGCCTGTGTCCTTCCATTTCCTGACAACGTTCCCTACAGTCGAAATTGACAATTGAAACCTTTGGGAAAGCTTCTTGTAGCCTTCCCCTAAACCATGACAATGAACAATCTTTGTTTTTCAGATCTTTTGGGAGCTGTTTTGATGATCCCATTCTGTCTCACTTCAGCAGAGAGTCAAAGAGAAGTGCAACTTGTATTTAGGCACCTAAAATACATTTTCTCATGATTAAACAGACATTTCTATGAGGTTCAAGGCTTAACAACATAATCCAACCAACTTTGTGTTTAAAGTCATCAGTTTTACATGCTGTTACAGGCATTAAAATCAACAAAACCACAAGGGTTCCTATATTTTTGAACAGCCAGTTTTTCACATTTTATCTTATTTCATACAACCAAATACTGCTTTTCAAAAAATCTTTGTTTGGAAAACATCCCAGTACTTAGCTGTTCCTGGTAAATTAAAGACATACCACTTTTATATTTTTTTTGTGAAAGCAGAGTCAATTATAATGCCGGCTGAGAGGGGTTCCCAAACTTTTTCATATGACTGTATATTTTCACTGGCCCTGCAGACACTTTTTTTTCCGTAATTTAGTGTCAATAATTATAATACAGTATAGAAGTTCCCTTTAGATTTGGTTATTTTTCTTTTAGTTAATGATATGAAGTATTGATATTGCTCATACACATAATATAAAACCAGGCAAACATATTGAATGTGAAGCCTACAACTGAAAGTATGTGAAAGGAGTGGGCCAGTATTATACGCAATATATACGCATCACAAAATGGCTGCCGATTTTTTCCGATTTTATTTATTTATTCATTTTCCAGCAATCATGCTGAGTGAGATACATTGCTGCCCTGGAGGTAGCCTTATAGCATATTAACAGCAGCAGCAGGTGTGTTGTAATACATCAGATTAATTCACACTTGACAGTTCCCCCTGACACCAATAGCAGAGTCATTGGTCATCTCTTGACTGTTGATAGTAGTTGATATTACTATAGTTATTATATAGAAGTTATAAAGTGCTTTATTGGAGATCATTCAAAGACACTTTACAACAAACATATATAAAATCATACTTAATGAAAAAGAAAACAAAATACAGACAAATTAAAGATAAGGTTTGGAGTGGAGTTCGGTGTAATTATGCTTTCTGAAAGAGGTGAGTTTTGAGTTGACTTTTGAATGAGTTTATTTAGTCTGATATGCTGATGTTTGGAGTAGGGGTGTGAACGTTTACAAAAATGCCTAACCGTGTACACGACAACATTTTTTTCGTGTACACGGTTAACCGTGACGTCATTGTCCTCGTGCCCCCGCCGTCTTGTAGGCGCGCGCGCACACACACACACACATATACGCATTCGTTCGCCTGTAAACACACAATTGACATGAACTACGCTCGTTTACACACCTCTTATAATAGGTCCATGGTACACACACACACACACACACACACACGTTCGCCGTCATAATCGCGCTTCATTCATTTCCTGATTAATATAGCCTATCGCTTTCTACATGTCCACGTTAAATGCATGTTGAACAGGTGTTATAAAGTTTGGGCTACTTACGAGCGTAGTTCACGTCAACCGGGTAACTTTAATCTTTAGGTTATCTTTCATCACTCTTCTGTGGCTGTGAGTCGAGCCCCAGCAAGGCGACTCCCCGTGTGTGTGTGTGCGCCGATACACACACTCACTCACACACACACACTCGCCGAGGGACAGACAGATTCTCGGCAGACTAGCTTTTATCCTCCCCAATTAGTTTATTAGTGATGTAAAATCAATAAACGCGATGATTTTACTGGCCCCGGGCCAGCGGGCCATTGGTTATGTCGAACCCTGTTGTCTAAAAAAAATAAAGTGTAACAAATGTGTCTAAATTCAGACACTATGCATTTTATCTTACTGCACCCAACCCTCTGGAACTCCCTCCCCCCAAACATCAGCATCTCAGACTCAATAAACTCATTCAAAAGTCAACTCAAAACTCACTTCTTTAAGGAAGCATAATGACACCTGACTCCACTTCAAACCTTATTTTAATTTTTTCTGTATTTTGTTTTCTTTTTCTACATGTATGATTCTCTATGATGTAAAGTGTCTTTGAATGACCTCCAAAAAAGCACCATATAAATTCTATCAATTATTATTATTATAAACTATCAAGCGATGACCAATGCCTCTGCTATTGGTTGCAGGGGGAACTGTCAAGTGTAAATTAATCCAATGTATTACAACACACCTGCTGCTGCTGTAAATAGGCTATAGCATTAATGCTATTCAATTAGGCTACCTCCAGGGCAGCAATACTGTACATTTCACACATGATTGCTTGAAAAAAAAAAAAAAACGTCCGATGCCGATAATTCCGAAATATGCGAAATTCGGCCGATATAATCGGCCAGCCGATAAATGGAAATCCAATAGTTTCACTAAAAGCAGGATAAATTCACCTTGGAGGACATAGATGCGGTCCCTGTATTCCACAGCACTGTGAAACTCCATGGCCACGGGCATAGCACTGACCGCTGTCCAACAGTTGTCCCTGGCATCGTAGCACTCCACTGACTTTAACGCATTTCGCCCATCTCCCTCATATACTCGGCCTCCGAGTGCATAAAGCTTCCCACAGCAGTTCACCAGCCTGCAGCCTATCCTGGCTCTCAGCAGAGGAGCGCGTGGAAGCCAGCGGTTGCCCGCGTGTTCATACTGCCAAAAGTCACTCTCTGCCCGATGGTCTATGGACACTTCACTGTTACTGGGTCTGTAACCTCCAGCAATGTAGATTTCGTACTCTGAGGACACTAAGATACCGACCTCTCGGAGATCATTTGGTGGTTTGCACAGCTTGAAGACTCGTCCTGTGACTGTGTCCAGGCAAGGCACCGTCTGCTTCTTCCCTGAGTGTTTGTGAGCGGCGTCAAAGCAGATGACCATCTCAGAGGCGGTCATGCCCAGGCGCTGAGGGCAGCCATTGGTCCCTGTGAGGCGAGCTTTGGCCTCAGCAGGGTCCTTAGACAAGGCCAGGGCACAGGCAAAGGGGGCAGGTATCCGACTGAGAAAGGCCTCTTCCAGCAAGGGCAGACGGATGCATTGGGAAAAGACCTCAGCTAGGTGGGCCTCGCGGCCAAGCAGATCGTGCTCCAGCCAGCGGATAATGCTCTCGTAAACGTGCTCTTCTTTCTCCACGTTGAGGTCATCATTGTTCAATATGCTGACAAGCTGCTCCTTGGTCATCTGGAGGAATTCTTGCTCCCACGACACACACACAAACTACCACAAAAACAGAAAATGTTTCACTTTTTAGCAGCTGAACACACTAGTCACACAGAAAGCACTGTCACAAGACCAGAATAAAACTTGTGACTTTAAAGGTGGAGTCAGCGATTCTGGAGAAAGCTTTTTCGGTGAATATCTCCTCCCAATCTGTCCTTACTGTGTGTGTGTAGTGAAAACATCTGGTGTTAATAAAGCCGTTGTGTAAACACAGGGTGTGTAAACAAAGAGGGCCCACCATAGCTAGCAACATGCCCGTTTACATGGCCTACCGTTAAGAAGATCTTTAACCGGTTAATACTAAAGGTTAAACGGTTAAAAAAAATTAAATCATCTTAATTTCTCTGAAATCCGGACTCTTATTTTGATATCGCTAAACCGGATATAAGAATGCCAACTGTCTGTAAAGAATGAAAAGAGTCGTGTAGGCTACTCTCAACTTTATAATAGGTCCATGGTACGCTCCCAGAAAGTCACAACTTATGGTCACAACACTCCCCTGCCATGTGTTTGTATAATTTAATTAACAGCGTGGGCTCCCGCTAGCTTAACATAGCGCTAGCATTAGCATTCACAGACAAGGTGCCGTGTGAATGTCAAAATGTAGGCATTTAAAATGGCTACTGGTCCCTGAATTGTTTTTAAATTAATATGCAGGTCCTTGGAACGAAAAAAAGGTCGGGAGCCCTGCTATAATGTTTCATGTATTTCACTATAAATATGCTACATTAAATCTTAACGGTTAACCGGTTAATAACCGTTAATTCTTGTGGTTAACCGGTTAAAGAAAAAATTCTAAATGGCCATCCCTAATTAACACTGGATTTTCTTTTCAGCACACACACAGTACGGACAGGTAGTGGACCGTGAGGAGATATTCACTGATTTTGACAAAAAGTGATTTTACAACAAGCATTCTCCAGCATTGCTGACTCCCCCTTTATCACACATTAAATGAAAAGAGTGGAATAAAGAAGCAGCAAGCCTGTGCTCATAATAAACTGACCTTCTTGCGAATGTAGTCCTGTGAGCGTTCCCTCAGCTCCTGGTGACCATAGGCGTCAGCAAACATATAGACCCCGATACAGTTCTGGGGATCCAGTCTGCTGATCATGAACTGGGCACACTGGTCCTGCAGGGCAGGGATCTGGAAAATGCTGGCTGCAGTGAACAGGGCCTGGACATTGGATTCAGAGAGCGTGACTCTGGATGTGTAGGCATAGTCTAGGACGAGGTGCATGGATTCAGACTCCACACCAACTATTCTGACCTCACGCTGGCTGCTCTCTGTAAGGCCACTGGTGAACATGGACCTGGTGGGGATGGCGGAAAAAAAACACAAAATGTTGTTCACACACCTACCAAGGAAGTTATATCTGAATATTAAAACACATTCATCTATTGACCCCTAGAAACAGTTCCTACCTAAAATATGGGCTGATTGCTGCAAGGACATTTCGGTGACACGAGAAGGTCTTGCCATGGTCCACTTCTACGACGATGTCTGTGAGCTGTGCTTCATCGTACAAGGCTTTGAGCTGCTGAAGGAGGTTACAGGCATGAACAGCATCTACTCCGTTGTAGTTGGTGCTTGGAGGTGTCCCATTTTGTACTTGTAACAGCTTCCCTACCTCTGAAAAAAGAAACAGAATGAAGAAAAAAACAAAAAAAACATGAGATCATCATCAGCAATAGTGTGGACACCAAATAAAACACTTGGTCAGATTGCTAGTAAAAGAACAAGTGATTTTATTAAAGGTCATATGATTCTGACTGGTAAACAGTAATGTCCCTGATTGCATTTTGAGACTATTGATCCAATCACCTTTATATAGTTGTGCAATCTAATGAAAACAGAAAAATAAACACGGACTGATGATAACACCTGTACTATCATACACTTCGACAGATGTATAGCTGACACAACATTTACTTAGGATACTAGTAAAAGTGATTATATAACAAAATACAAATACAAAGTATACATTATACAGTCCTGGGACAGTATGCATTCTAGTCTCAAAATAAATATGCCAAAATCAAACTTCATGGGTATAACGATTTATATGGGCCAAAGGTATTTTGGGACCAGTTATAATTATCACTGTGGCAACTACCAACACTTCTCCCTTTTCACTTTGTATCTACATCTGCAATGTTGCCTTCAAAGTAGTTGATGTTTTCATGTAGCCACTAAAAGCATGGGGATTACATGTGGGCCTTGACACTGTTGTGTTCTACCTCTATAGGTATTGCCTGTAGTAAACACGATTCTCATTACACATGTTACGGAAGGTTGAGCGAGTGGCACTCTAACTTCGTGTCTTCTGCAGTGTTCCACTGTGGTCTCATACACTCTGCTGCTGAGAAACAAAAACTTTTCCAACAAATACGTCGTGCTATGCAGCGCTAACTCCTTGACAGGACAAAGGCTCGCGATGAGTGTATAGTTAAGTACCCTCTCGCCAGGTGGAAGCTAGCTTGCTAACATCTCACATCATTGCCCGGTGACTGCAGTAAGTGTGTGGGTGGCTAATGGGACTGATAGCTTAACTTCAATGGTTCAACTCATATAATATCCGGGAAATATTAGGGTTAGTCGGGATGTTGTGTTACCAGGAAAAACAACAACAATGCTAGTTACGTTAGCTAGTTGACATGTAAGCTTAACTTTTAGCAGGAAGCTAGTCACCAAGCTAATGTTAGCAAGCTTTATTTGACACAACATTGCGAGATATAAAGGACGATAAAACTCAAATGAATGAAGTCTTAACATTCCTATCTCGGAGACACAAAACAGTATTTAGCTATGTCTAAAGCATTCCCATCGATAACAGTAACCAGAAGTACAATTCTTCCAACCATTGTCTCTTGTCATAAACAAGTGTTTACACAATCAGCTGTGGGTAGCGAGCATAGAGCTAACCGGACGAAAGTTAGCCCGCACAGCTAGCATTAGCAGCACAGCGAGGCTAACGATAACCAACACTTTTCTTGAGTCGCTCTAAGCTAGACTTCTTTTAACAAGAATGTAACATGTCATCACTATTTACTGAAGTACATACGACTATACTCCTCGAACCTGTAAACACACACATTTTAACTTTAAAAGGCGTCATTTAAGTCTGATTAGTATACAAAACAGTGTAGATTTCGCTAACCTCCACTGGCAGCCATTCTCTCCCGACTATCTCGGGGCAGACCGAGAAACGTCAGTCGTGAGTGTACCAGCGGAGCCCCGGAAACAAGGGGCAGCCAATCACGAGAGGATCGTGGATCTCACAGCCAATCACGAGAGGATCGTGGATCTCACAGCCAATCACATTCCTTTTGTCTCAAATAGGGAGAAAAAAAACTTCATAGCTGTATGGGGCAGAAAATAGGTCCATGGGCAGATTGCACACAGTAATGGAATTAAAGAGCCCACACTCAATATGATTATCAAAAAGAAGTCAAATAAGCCCTTGTATGTGAACACACAGCAGCAGCCCAGAGCAGAGAGTAGGCATAAAGCAGTAAGTCAGTGACATTGTAGGAAAACATTATCTTTGCATTTGTCCTCATAGTCATATATGCCTATTGGCAAGATGGTTACACACTACCCAGCCAAAAAAAAAGTTGCCATCTGGATTTTACCAGGCAAATAGGCAAGAGCCCTCCATCTGTCAAAAACTGCAGTGATTAATACGTTTCAGTTGGCACTAGTTATTGAACTCTAATTGATGCAGTGAAAAGCTTCTTATTTCAACCTTGTCAGAAGTGATGGGTGCATCAGGGTAAGAATAGAGGAGGATGAAGTGATGCTCCCATCATGCCTAGTGCCTACTGTACAAGCCTGTGTTGCACTGTAGGATCTGGGGTTGCTTCAGTTGGTCAGGTCTAGGTTCTAAGCAACCTTATGTGCCAAATAAAGCTTATCAAAATGTGTTATGCCGAATACGTATGTGCCGTAATCAAAGCTGAAAGAAAAAAGATGTTCCAACAAGATATTTGAGTATGTGAGTTTTGTTTTGTCCGGGCAGTGTATAGGGTTTATGCTGCTGAAAAGCATCAGTTTTGATGTATGCCTATGCTGTAAATTCACTATTTCAACACTTCATTATAGCCTACTACAGCATATACAAATGTTAACGTAGACATTTGTAGGCAAAAGCGCACAATCACCACTGTGGTTTGAGAGTTTGTTAATCACTGCAGGTCAAATAACTTTATTTCATAAATGAATGGTGCTCTGTTGGAGAGACATATATAAAAGACTATCGTTGTTCAGGGTATTTCATTATTTTTACACATAAATACATTTTTCGAAGAGCCTAGCCTTATTTATGCCTTTACTTTACTTGTTCGTTTTGTGTATCGCTATGAAAGTGGTCTGATCAATCAGCTTTTCATTGCATATTGCTCAAGGCAATAATTATAGGGGTTTCAATGAAATATAAGTTGTTTCACAGACTCCCAGATGGCAAATATATTCTTTACTGGATATTTGAAAATAATTGCTTTTTTTCCCCCCACAAAAAAAGATTTCTGTTTAAAGGGACACTGTGTAATGTGACATCATCAAGAATGTTCTAGAAAGTTCTAGAATGCAACGCTCCCTGGGTAACCCCTCCCCTTTTGAATAATAACAGAAGCTACAGTGGCCTTCAAGGACAAGAACAATTCTAAATTCTAAACAATGCACCCGATGACATTCCAAAAATATGGATTCCTCCATACGACTTGCCCGCTCAATGGACAAAATGTAACATTAATATTTGTAATTCTCCGCTCAGGGGGATAATTCAGATTATTGGCAGAGGTGATTTTACACCAATGAGGACATATTTATGAATGAGGATATGGATTGTAGCTAATAAATTACTTAAAATGTTACACAGTGTCACTTTAAATGTCTTTCTTTGTATATTGGAACTGTATTGCATGACATTCGACCCGCCATATGTGCTTATCCGTTTTTCTGTTTTGTCTGTTTTTTCAAATAAATTGGGCTTGATTATGCATACAATGAAACAGTTCTGATAAACACTCAACCCACAAAAAATACATACATACAAAAGTCCCTTTCATGGCACAATATACAGTCATATGAAAAAGTTTGGGAACCCCTCTCAGCCGGCATTATAATTGACTCTGCTTTCACAAAAAAAAGATAAAAGTGGTATGTCTTTAATTTACCAGGAACAGCTAAGTACTGGGATGTTTTCCAAACAAAGATTTTTTGAAAAGCAGTATTTGGTTGTATGAAATAAAATAAAATGTGAAAAACTGGCTGTGCAAAAATATAGGAACCCTTGTGGTTTTGTTGATTTTAATGCCTGTAACAGCATGTAAAACTGATGACTTTAAACACAAAGTTGGTTGGATTATGTTGTTAAGCCTTGAACCTCATAGAAATGTCTGTTTAATCATGAGAAAATGTATTTTAGGTGCCTAAATGCAAGTTGCACTTCTCTTTGACTCTCTGCTGAAGTGAGACAGAATGGGATCATCAAAACAGCTCCCAAAAGATCTGAAAAACAAAGATTGTTCATTGTCATGGTTTAGGGGATGGCTACAAGAAGCTTTCCCAAAGGTTTCAATTGTCAATTTCGACTGTAGGGAACGTTGTCAGGAAATGGAAGGACACAGGCATAGTGGCAGTTAAACCCAGGCATGGCAGACCAAGAAACAAACAGGAGCGGCATAGGTGGAGGATTGTGAGAATGGTTGCACACAACCCACAGATCACCTCCAAAGACCTGCAAGAACATCTGGCTGCAGATTGTGTATCTGTACATCGTTCAACAATTCAGCGCAATTTGCACCAAAACATCTGCTTTTTATAAAGACCAAATAACTTCATTTTTGTCTCATCAGTCCAAAGCATTTTCTTCCAATATGAAGCTGGCTTGTCTAAATGAGCTTTTGCAAACTCCATGCAACTGTATCTGTGGCGTGGGCGTAGAAAGGGCTTCCTTCTCATCACCGGGCCATACAGATGTTTTGGTGCAAATTGCACTGAATTGTAGAACCATGTACAGATACACAATCTGCAGCCAGATGTTCTTGCAGGTCTTTGGAGGTGATCTTTGGGTTGTGTGCAACCATTCTCACAATCCGCCGCATATGCCGCTCTTGTACTTTTCTTGGTCTGCTAGACCTGGGTTTAACTGCAACTGTGCCTGTGTCCTTCCATTCCCTGACAACGTTCCTTACAGTAGAAATTGACAATTGAAACCTTTGGGAAAGCTTCTTGTAGCCTTCCCCTAAACCATGACAATGAATAATCTTTGTTTTTAAGATCTTTTGGGAGCTGTTTTGATGATCGCATTCTGTCTCACTTCTGCAGAGAGTCAAAAGCCCCTTTTACACAGAGATTGCGGCATATTGACGGAACAACATCACTCCAAAATGCCGGCTTTGCTTGCTTCTGTGTTATTTACACAGAACCAAGCAACGCCGGCCTGCTGGCCCATCAGTAGCTCCTTTTACACAGCGCTCCGGAATGAAAGAGGTGCTTGTAAACAGCGTCAGGTGTGACGTAAACATTTAGCGCCGCGCCGGTCAGCTGCTTTACAACAACAACATTGGCTGGTGAATTGAGAGCAGAAGTGCTGGAGCTTGCAGTAAGAGGGCCGTATTTTACTGTCCCCACGATGTGCCGGTTGATCTCGCTACGCGCTGAGTCCAACATCACTGGGACTGTTAACCAAACTGACAAAATCAATCCGCTTCACCTCTTCACGTCTTGAGTTGTGTTAGCAAAACAGTAGCTCTGTGGCTAACAGCTGAGCCGGAGCCTTCAGTCAGCTGAAGCAGACAGTCTAGCGGGGCGAGCAGACTATTCCCCCGTTACTAGGTCGACCTTCAAGCTGAACAAGAGCCCTCCGCTGCGCGTCGTGCTCCTGCTTCAGCTTGTCGGTCTTTATTTCTAGCAAGTGACCCGTTCGCTATACTTTATCCCTTACTTAGCCTAGCCTAGCTTTCCCATTGTACAACTTCTCCTGGGCAGACATAGACTCATACACTCTGCAAAATGAAGCGTGGGGGTTTGGATTGAGCAACGGACCTCATGATCAGATAGATTATACGCCGTTCCTTTTATTTGGTGATTTTTACGGGACATCAGGCCGCCGTGATTAATGTTAAACACACGTCCTTCAACTGCTAACATGGTCGCATGTTTAGAACGTAGACTATGGAACGTCAAACGCCCCCCAGTTCCGCAACAACAAGCTGGAGCATTTAAACAGAGAGGCGGAACTGATAGTGTCGGGAATCTTACTACCCCCCGAGGTAGTAAAATTCCCGGAACAATCTCTCGCACCTTTCTTCCCTCGTTCCGCAACTGTCGCATTTACACAGCTGGGGGGAGGGCCGAAAGGCCGGCATATTCCCGGCTTTCACTGGCTGTGTAAAAGGGGCTAAAGAGAAGTGGAACTTGCATTTAGGCACCTAAAATACCTTTTATCATGATTAAACAGACCTTTATATGAGGTTCAAGGCTTAACAACATAATCCAACCAATTTTGTGTTTAAAGTCCTCAGTTTTACATGCTGTTACATGCATTAAAATCAGCAAGACCACAAGGGTTCCCATATTTTTGCACAGCCAGTTTTTCACATTTTATTTAATTTCATAAAACTAAATACTGCTTTTCAAAAAATCTTTGTTTGGAAAACATCCCAGTACTTAGCTGTTCCTGGTAAATTAAAGACATACCACTTTTATCTTTTTTGTGTGAAAGCAGAGTCAATTATAATGCCGGCTGAGAGGGGTTCCCAAACTTTTTCATATGACTGTATGATGATTTGTGGTTAAGAGGTCAACAATATCATATCATTACTCACTTAGATGTACAGGAATGATCTTGGTTGAATAGGAACGCAAGCGTTATTAAATATCTCTATCCAAAGGGAGAATTTAAGAGGAAATGTGAATAATTGCTACTGGAAACATGCATTTTTCATCAACCAATTAGGTAAAACTTGAATGTTTCATTTAAATTCTGTAATATTATGTTGATTGCATATTTCAGGGCTCTTCACACAAACTGTCAACAGTAATGAGGCAACGCCCTTTGTGGAGAACGGCTGTTGATAATTCATTGAAATTTGAGCTCTCTATCAAAGTGGAGTTTTTGCAGAGGTGGGTATTTTGACATTCATAACATGTGGCAGCACCTGCAACCATATGCTGTCAGAGAGATGGACTAATTGCTGTTTATTGAACACTATGATTGCCATTTAATTCCCACATATTAACTTGCTGTCATTTAATGTCTATTGCTTTTAATTAAGAAGTATTTTATTAGAGTTTTTGTAAGGAATAATTACACAAACCTGTCTGATGAAGTTATTGTTTAGCATCACAAATTCCGCCTGTTGAATATCCAAAGCTGCTGCTGAAGGTTGCACATTTGATAGTCTGGCATGACCACTTCCGCCAGCGTCTATTCGCTTGCGTCGAAAAGCTACGCTGCCCTGACACAGCCCCCTCCTTTTCCGGTTGCTGGCTTTCCCCTATTGTGATCCCCCTCAAATTCGGAAACAATTCGCTCACAGTCAACCCGTGTGCTTATGTGCAGCGCTCTCTCTCACACACACACACAGGGTGTGGGAAGTCACATTATTGTAGACAGAAATAAAGTGTGGCGATACTTCGGCGGTCCGGGACGCATCCTAGCTTAGCCTAGCTGTCCAACTTCATTGTACAACTACCCCCGGGCAGAAATACCCTCATAAACTCTGGAAAATGAAGCGTGGGGGTTTGAATTGAGCACCGGACCTTATAACCAGCTAGATTAAGATTCGCCGTTCCCTTTCTTTGGTGAATTAGGGACTAAGCAGCGGTGTTTTAGCGACGGGGAAAGATTCCAACGGCTTCCACTATCACCTAGCAACTTACGGCTACTTGCTGCAGTTGGTGTAGCGCTCACAACGTCAAAACCCTGTTCTGCCTGTAAACAGACGGACTACGGCTCTGACTACAGCGATAGGAGGTGGTGACATAAGTTCTCGAATGCTATAAATTCTACTCGACCGCCGTAGCCGTCCTCTCAACCGCCGATGATAATGTTACCAGAGATAACACTACGTGGCAAGTTAACTCCGGTTAAGTTATCCCGTGAGCTCCTCGGGGGCTAAAGTGTATGGTGTCTTGACATGCTGGTTAGAAAGCAACACACTATGTATATTCCTTTTGTCTTTAATAGTTTTTGTGTGGCGTTTGCGGGTTTAGCCATTTCTCTGACAGTCTCTGGGCGTGAAGACGTTCCATCAAAATAAGTCCCCCCCCCGGCACTATTTTGCAGGACACCGCTGCTGCTTCCCGGGGTTAGCCCCGCCCTAGATGATTGTGATTGGTTTAAACAAATACAAACAGGCTAGCCCAGTTTCCCCCGGTTTCCCCACCCGAATAGACGGCTCTAAACAGAGTGCTTCCAGACCATACTACTTGCTGTAGTTTGGTCTGGCTTTGCGAGACTACACATTTGATAATATGATGTTTATGATGCTTATTTCCAACATGGAGAGTCATTGAAAGCAATTGTCTCTTCATTGTTAATGTGTTGAGCTAACAGTTAGCTTAACATCAAATGAAGTATAACAATTATATAATTTTCATTTTCTGTTTATTGTATCTTTACTGTTTCATCGTCCCAGAGTTGCACTGCTTTCATCTTCTATTATTTACTGTAATTGAGAGTTTCATCTGTTCCCTATGGAAGCCCAGCACAGCCTTGCTTGCAATTATTTTTCATTGTCGTTAGCTCATGATAATGAGTTGATATTCTCATGAACTTAGCTTGTTGTCCTTATGCGAACAAGAAAACAATAGTCTGTTTCTTCTTATTACTCATAATATAAGATACCATTATCTTGAGACCATAAGTTAATTATTCTTGAGATAACGAGAAAGGTCCTTTCCTCTTATTGGTTATAATATTATTTGAGTTCTTCTTAGAAAACAAAGCTTGTTTTTTTTAGATAACAGGTTTCATAATAGATATGAATAAATTTCATCCCAAAATACATTACCAATATTCATTTCTAAGTGGTATGATAATGACTGGCCAGTCATTCCTAGCTATTTGTTAAGCAATCCTGATATCCTGAAATATGAAATAAGAAAAATAATTGCAAGCACAGTCTTCTGTAGCTTTTAATGGTTGAACTTCAACAGATACCTCAACTCCTTTCAACTTTAAATTACACTTCAAACCCTTTCAGGCCTAAGATGTTCACCTATGAAAAATTCCACATAGTCCGACTACTTCCACCGTTCAATATATTCTATTTATTCTTATAGTTCTGCAAATACTTCAATTTGCACATGAAGTGGCACTCATTTCCTTCAGTCTCTTTTTACATTTTACAATTTGATACTTCACCTTCACTCAGAGGTCAATTTAACTTCTACCAGCGCCTTATTTTAAATGCCATTCAGCCAAATTCAGAATTAGAGGTTATTCTAAAGTTCCAAAATTACCGGCAGGGGAGCATGTCTATCTTCTCTTCTTTTAGTTGTAAATGTTCAATTTACAGTGTGGTTCATACATGTTTAAAAAGCGCCACCTTTCTATTGTGTCTGCTCTGTCCTTCAGTACAAACTGGATTTGAAATAACACAATTCCAATGAAAACACCCACTCTCGTTTTTTTGTTGTTGTTGATGGTGTTCGATACAATCTAGCAAAGGTGGCCCCTGTCATTGTCTTGCTTTAATGTTTAAAAATGTATTAGACAATCTAGTAGAAAAAGGGTCTGTATAGGCTACTGCAATTCTTTACCCAAAATTAACTGGAACGCTATCAAACACCCTCAAGACAGATAGTCATCACTTAAGATGCAGTTTTATTTCAATTCATTTTAATGAGTCTGCTGGGATACACAGCCGATTATATAAAATGCCTCACTCTTTAATTATTTACTGTATGAGCTTCACTAGCAGGCCCGGTTCTAGACAGTTAGATTAGGGTGGGCCTGTAGAAGTTTTAGGTGGGCACACTGGGCAGAGAGACCGAATATGCGAGCGCGCGCAGAGCGCGCAAGCAGAATTTTTTTGCCCTTGTAAGATATCTGCGTCTGCTTTTTGGCACATTTACTGTGAATTGTGTAGAACACAATGTGCAAATAAACTTTGAGTGTTGCTGTGCGGGAAATTTGATTCTTGCATGTTTTTTTTCCAAAATGTTTATGAAGTTGAATAATGCCCTCGCGAGTGCAACTTTGATCGCATGCTGGATTTGATGACTAATATTAAACCCATTGTGCGCCCCCTACACTTGCCTTTGCTGCTCAGTAGCTACCTGGGGCTATGCATGTTTGATTTCTGGACCTTTGCAGTCACTCAAATGGTAAATGGACTCCACTCATATAGCGTTTTTCACAGATTTCAACCATTTTCAACCAATTATTTCAGACATTCAACCATTCACACACACACACACACACACACACACACACACACACACACACACACACACACTCATACACCGATAGCAGCAGCTACCATGCAGGGTGCAAGCTAACTACCGGGAGTAATTTGGGGTTAAGTGTGTTGTGTTTTATTATACTATCTATGGTGTTGCCCAGGGACACTCTCTTTTTTTTCGAGTTATTCTTGCTTCTTGGAACCACATGCGTTGTATGCGCTGAATGTATAATCAAGGACGTACTGTATATGCGGGTTTGAAGGTAACGGTGGCCCTCTCACCATCTTATCCTGCCTCATTAAACTTCCCCAGTCTCAGAACTGTTGTTTACTTCAATCTATGAACAAAAATAAATGTAGATATATAGTATGTACTTCTCTATTAGATCCACACAGTGTGAATGATGTGTATCTGTCTTTGCAGTGGAGCATGCTTTAGATGAATGGCTCGTTTTAAACCGTTTTTGTCATGTTTAAGATCTGTGTACATGGTTTGACAGGCTAACATGCTCATTTAAATGTTGCAGACGGTGTGTTTTTACATACAATCAGGGCTGCTGATTTTTAACCGTTTGGCTGAATATAAAGATTACTTGCACAACATTTGCACTACATTTCGTACATTGTCGGGTGTTGAAAACTAGCATTTATGGCAATACACTGAAAACAATGCATCTGGTTCGTCCAATGATATTGTCATGTACATGTCAAATAAAAGATGTTTATCCTGCACTTCAAGTATTTTGTTCTCAACAAAAGTAGTAGAGGAAACTGCTGAATGTACCGTGCTGATCTGCTATCACTGGATTCAGTTCAGGGGTGTCGGCTACCACTTAAGGCCAAACACGTCATGAAGCATGAGACGATGAGAGGAGGAGTAAGGATTTATCCTATGTTTATTTCCTTCTTTAACATGCACAGCAGCATACAGATCCCAGGAAAAGAACAATAGCAATATTCGGCTTGTGATGACACGCTAAACAGCTGTTGCAACCGGCGAATCGCGGCCGTTTAATAACATGCATACATTATAATTTGTAGAGATCGGGAAACTCCTTGCACTTACTCACAAGGGAGATGCAAACAAACTCAGGGAGAGCACGTTTCAACCGTGGATTGATAGGTGGTTACTGCGGGAACGTGCACGCTCACACAACAGTGAGAGAGAGAGAAAAATAACATTCACTAAACAGGCGCTCCGGCTGACTGACGTGACGGCGCAGTTATAATGTCATCCACACTGAATAAAACACAACTTAAAACACACCGGTCTCCTCACTAGCAGTTTTTGTAGTATGGAGCCAGGGGTGCATTCGGACTAGGCTACACAGTTTATTCAATCAATTCATAGTAACGCACTAGAGGTCCTAGTAACAACTAGTTAGTAAAGATACCATTATAGTAAGCAACATACATAAGGAGTGTATGATATTTTTCTAAATGATGTGTTATTAATGTTTTATTTTGAAGTAGCTACGAGAAACATTGAGTTTCTATTGAGTCTAGCGGCACCTTTGGATAAAAGCGTTAGTGTTTTTAGGACACTGGCGCCCGAGCACATGCTGTGGCAGTGTAGTGTATTTCGTTATGACACATTTTAAGATTACTGTAGTGTATTATGATACTATACATTTTATATTAAGGCCTATACTGTTACAGAGCAGGACAAAGACAATGCCTCATCTGGCAGGGGGCAAAGTCAGGGATGTCAGCTGCCTGAGTGAGGAAACCCTCAAGGCTGACCTGTAGATCATTCAAATTTCACACAAAGGTGACTGTCTTGTGAGTTAATCAAAGACAGTCTGGCTAAGAGTTAACAGTAGTTTATTGATCCTGATCATCATCATCATCATCAGCATTGTCTTAAAAGTTGCTGAATCAGACTTCTTGGCCAACGTGACATATCGACTCTAGGTGATGACTAGACTCAGGATGTCCTCTGGGGGCCAGAGGGCAACCCAGAGGTTGCCCTCTGACCATTAGGGTGGAGCTAGTTAGGGTACACCAATTAGGTGTTAGGAGGAGCAGGGCGTACTGTCCTGAAGAACCAATCAGATCACTTAGAGTGGCGGTTAAAACCGGCCACAATTCTGGAAAAAGTCGGGTCTCTATCAAAGGAACTTCTTCATAGATTTGGCTAAAAACACTTTAAATTCTTATTGGCTTCGTTTTGACTGCAGGATGAGTTTTGTTGTTTAATAAAGAGAAGTTTCCTGAGACCTCCTCATCTGCATTCAACTGTGTCTTCTTCCATCAACTAACTACCAACGCCGGCTTTCTGAGTAAAGGCCCAAGAAAATATACCGCAGCAGCGCATGCATTTGTTTAGGAAGCAAGTGAATACGTCCATGAAGAGAGACCGCAGATGTTTCACAATGAGGTGATGTATTTTATATCTGACTTTTTTAGATTAATAATGGTAATATGATGATGGTGAACCAGATGCAACTTTAAATGTAGTACCATTCAGGATACACAGGCTGTTCCAGTATACCTGCCGTAAATCGTTCTCGGGAAAAATCTGACCCGCACAAATGCATTAAAGGAGAAGTAAGTGATATTTGTATGTTAATATACGTGTTAAATCACTCTATATTCATACAGCAATCACTTAAACAGTATGCACAGCTCATAACACAGGTCTCCCATTCAAGCAGCTCTGCAGTAATTGTAACTCAAAAAATAAAATTTTGAGTATCCAGCTAGTTTTTATCCAATCGGTGACAGAGCGCTATTGAGAGGCGGGTATCTGTGCCCGTGAACGAAGACTCGCTGCTCTCCAGAAGCGGCGCTATCTGACCATATCACTTACTTGTCATTTAATAATAACTGTATAAAAATAGTGTGGTTCTCGCTGATGGTCTCGTTTGCTATTCCAAGTAATTAATGATCATCAGAGGAAAAATGAGACTGTTTAATTAAAGTTTCAAAGTTCCTCGTACGAGGTTCAAGATGTGTCCATATAATTAGTTTGACTAAAGCATGTAGACGGAATCCTACCAGGATTTTGTGTCAGCAGTATTTCCTGCATGCAGAGGGAAATTTCTGCAAACCTTAATGTATAGCCTTCAGTGTGCCATTTTCAGTGCTGTGCTGGAAATGCACAGAGCGAGAGACGAATAAAAGTACAACTGCAATCTAAGCAATCGATTTCACTTTTTTTTTCAATTTCTTCCCATTCAGCCACAGTGCGGGCCTGTGAAATTGGGCCTATAAGAGAGAAAAAGGCTTCCTGCCATCGCTGTTATTTGATGATATAGCTCTGGTTTCTGTTTACCCGTCCACAGATGTCCCCTCTTTGATACATCGAAACAGATCACATGATACTGTATCTGCACTTTCTACTTTATCTCTATCTCGCATAGAATTTTCTGGTCACAGCCACCTATGAAGGGGAAATGTGTTATTATAGTATGCATTCAAAAATAAAAATTATACTGCTAACGCCTGAAAAAAGCAAGAATGGCAGCAACCAGTTGAATTTAAAGAGAGTTCTACTGGGAATATGTGGGAAGAGATGGGATCCTCTTTTCAGATCCAGAAACAAAGCTGCTGTAAGGTGTTTATATTCCTAGTGTCTATGTCATTATAAGGTGCCAAGGGAGGTGCATGTGTCTACCTATCTTTTACTGTTGAAAGGTATGATATATCTTTGTAATTCATTGTATTTATAAGTGTTTCTGTTCTGCATAATTTACAAGTACACAATTAATTGGTTTAAATTTCTTCCAAACGTTCTCATCTTTTTCTACAAGGTCTCTCTTTAGTTGTGAGCCGCTGAGATGAAAGAAAGGCCGTGTATACAAGTAAATGTTGGTTCAGCAAACATTCGAATTGCAGAACAGATGAAGAAGAGCAAGATGAGATGGGATGTATGAGGAAGAGGAGGCAGGGGGTGTAATTGTAGTTTGAATGTGTGTGTGTGTGTGTGTTTTTGTGAGAGTCGGCAGTAATGGGTTATTATATCCGGCTTCCGGCGGGGGCCTGTGGAAGAGTGCCTGCAGATGTCGTGAAGGCTCCCCCATCCCCGTGCCACTCAGGAGGAGGCAAATAGGAGCACAATGGGAGGCTGCTGTAAATACACACCTGCAGCTTCTTCTCCATGTTTAAAAAGTGCCATTTTCCTCCTCCTTTCTTTCCTGTGACCTTCTGTCTCACTATAGCCTCACCTGAGGAGCCGCTGAGCAGATGGTCTGAGAGTCTCCCCCCCCCCGAAAGCACCTTAACACACAATCCCACCCTGCATGGCGACAACTGCTGACAAGGCTGTTTGTTCATGGTTGTTGTTGTTGTTTGGCAGAATTACTCCACTTTTGTACGTTTTCCTGTTTTTTTTTTGTTGTTGTTGTGTATTTTAATGTCAATTAGTCAGGATATTAAAATGAAATACTTAGCTTTAAAGGAATAGTTCGTAGCGCTTTGGGAAATACACTCGTTAGCTCTCTTACTGAGAGTGACATAAGAGCTATAGTAAGCTATATAGTGGACAGTTAGCTATCCATCAGCTTTAACCCCCCTGATAGATACATATCATTTTTGGATTGATATGTACAAAAAAAACATGAATTAACTGTTTTATGGGGGTTGATTGCCTGACCTACTTTCTTGGCCATGAACAATAACTTTCTGAAGTCCTGCTCATGATCTAGTACACAGCAAATGTCCCACTTTGGCACCTGTATTCATTAAATAAATACTATTTTAAAGGTTAGTTAGTTAGTCTTAGAGGTGCTGGATTTATACATTGGACTGATCTGAGGCCAGCTGTCCCACTGTTTATTCTTAGTTTTCTCTTTGTCTTGCTTTGCTATAACGGTCTTCCGGACCCAGCTAGTTATTCACTGTACAAGCTTGAGGGGGGCGGATGTTTCCCAAAAGGTCCCTGAACAAACAAGATAAAAAGGAGGAAAGAAGAAAAGCAAGCCTATTTCAAAAGAGGTCAAACTATTCCTTTAAACTATTGGGCGTCTAGTTTGTATCAAACTTGATTGTGCAGCGTGGCGTTGAAAGGTATGTGATAAACATTGATATTCACAATGTTAATACTCTAGCCGACACTGCCAAGAATTCCTCAAGACTGAGTTCATTTGAGGAAAGATAAGATTGTAGCCTAGTTATATTAGTCTATTGGAAGATGCCTGAATATTATCCAGTATTTTGCTACGATGATGGGTGGCCCTGTTCTGTGGTCGTAATAACCATTCCACGCTTTCATCGCCATGAGATGGAAGGCTATAATTCTCGGGTTAGCACAGAGAGGAGCCCAAGAAGGAGATGTCCTATTTTCTTGGGTTTAAAAAAACTTTGTTGTAAATGTGTCTGCGCTGATAACACTGGCTCAAAGCTCATGTGTTTTGATCTGTCTGCCAACAAACCCAGTGTGACTAGTAGGAGGAGGCCTGGGTTCACAACATTGGCTGTAACTTTGGGGACAGTTTCAGTGGAAGCTGTTCTGCTGCTTGCTGGGTGACCGCGCATCGTCTGCCCTTCAAGTTGTAAAAGCAAACAAATAAGGCTGCGCTGCATCCCACTGTGAGGTCGACTCATTTGTTCCACTTGTCCGGCTGATGGATTTGGTTTTATAAAATTTGTCTTTTTTTAGCCTACCACTAATTAGTTAAGGGGGGAAGAGAAAAATATGCACTCCACACATTTTGTCCAATTTGACTAGCCCTCTTCCCCCTCCTCTCCTTCTAAATTGTCCCCGTGTGGTCTTCTTCACAGACCTGTGCGTCCACAACACGGTCGAGCTCTCTCTCCGTGTCAGGGTGGGCCCGGAGTAGCCGGGGGGGCTGCAGACACCCAGCGGGGAGGTTCTGGGCCTCTAATAGCAAGAATCGGATTAGAGGACTCCCCTGGTGTGTGCTGCCATGCACCCTGTGTGCCAACGCTCCATGTCTGTCATCAATATTGAGGCGGTGGCGCGGGAAAGATCTATCAGCAAATCCGATTGCACGCAGGGAATTCTGAGGTCCCGGCAGAAAAGGCATGGGGATGGGCTTTCCTCCCCCCTCCCCCTCTCCCTCCACTTTTCCTTTTACATTATTTCAGGCCCCAGGAGAGTATTCTCCATCATGTCAATGTAATGTAGCACACAGAGGCAATCATGCAGGCTCTCTGGCCTCGGGGCTGCCTGCTCGGAGGGTGAAAATGCAACTTTAGCACTTAATCATCTTGCCCATAGGCCTGCCGCACCAGTCTATGAGAAGAAGGTTTTCTACCTATTGTGAAAGCAGATCCCTCATGGTGGGCCTGTTGTTGTGTATCCCCCACTGTTCAGGGGGCCTCCAATCCCCTTCCTATATGAAGATCAGCGAATAGTACGCTTGCCTCAGACATGTGCTTATATGTCAATTCAAGCCATGCAGAAAAAGACCTCAGTTGGGCGCAGTGTTACCTGCAGACACCTGCTGAAAACATTTGGATTCATGAATCCCATCTCCTCTGCTGAGGAGTGCACGGCAATCAGAGTCATTCTAGTGCGATCAATGCCGCGCCACTGAGGAAGAACAAGCACACAAGAGTGAAAGTGATGTGGTGCTTTAGTGAGATTAGTATACATGCGTACCACACATCACTGTTTCATGTTTCAAGTTCACATTTAATGGGAAAGAGATACAACACACAAACCCTTCAGTGTTTTTTCCCCCAGGAAAGCAAAAGACATGGAAAAAGTTTGTGTGTGGTGGTAACATGCATAGAAATGAACAGGGGGCTGGGTGTGTATTATCAAGTGATTGATCGACTGCACGCATGCCTCCAAGGGAAGACATAGGGAGAGGTCAAACAAGACTGTTCCAAATAGACCTGTCGGAATCAGCCTCGGGGAAGTCTAACCGGTTAGACAAGGGCGATACTTTTTCACTAGGCTACTACTACAAGTGCCCTTGCTTTACTGTGGGTGGAACTGGACAAGCCTTTGCATTATTCACTGGTCTCACTGGCTGATGTATGGGGAGAGCTCCATTCCAGCAGCAATGGAATATTCACCAGTGCTTATCTCCTCTTAATCCCGTGACCGCAGGCCAAGTCACTGAATTAGTGCATGAGGCTAAACAGTGCTGCTAAAACTGCACGGGGCAAGGTTGTTTAACCAGGATTTATCCAAAAGCTGTTTGCTTGACAAATAGGCTCGGTGATGTTAGCCGACGGTGTTTACGGGGGCATATTTAAAAAAGGCAAACATGTGGGATTTATGCAAGAGATGAATTGCGGCTATGACTGTACCACTGTATATTTTCTAAAAAAGAAAATGCTTATTAAACATCTGCAAATTCATATATTTCTCCCTCCCGGGCTGCATTTGATGTACAACATGAAAGCGGGGAATTACGTGCATTTGCGAGTAGATGGTTTTATTTTTAAACTGCGCCATCAAAACGAATGCTATGGCAATGTGTTAGTGAATAAATCACCCCAAGACATAGTTGTTTTTACTAGACTGTTTTTAATCAGGTCTGAGAAAAACCTGAATGACACACATGTCTATAAACGAATCATTTTCTTACTGGTTCTGTGTCTGTGTGTGTACGTGTCTGTTTGCACAAATGTGGATGTGTCATGCACTACAGCTTTCAGTGATTTCTTGTCAGTTTCTTTCAGTGTTGTGCATGCTTTTTTCTCTCCCCACTGATGACATATACCTACTCGTCTTGGTGTTCTTAACCGGTGGTGGAAGATGTGTTCGCATTTTCACTTAAAGGATTCAGGCTTGTGCAACTCCATGTTTAACTTTTTGTCAGCTTATCCCATTGAGAAAAAAAAAGTAACCCTGTATCAGTCTCACATACCTCCTGACTTCCCTGTGCTCTCCGGGTCTTTTTTTTTTTATCTTATGTCAATTTTAATGTTGAAGATGTAAAAATGATTTCTTGAACCACATCCAGTTTTATTGCTGAAAAGTACCAAATCATTTCCTGAAACACCTGGGCACTGTAAGTTTTTACGCAAACGTTACTCAAAAAGAAGTAAATAGCACGCTTGTTGTGATCTATTTGTAGTCACGGATGAATGAACATTTGGTTCTGTTCTCACCAGGACAAAGAATGTGGGATTGACTCTCAATGAACTAGACGCATAGTAATGAAGGAACATGGCCCCCAGTGCAGACTCAAAAAGCTGTCTATTGAATAGTTTAGCAGGATTCAGTGATTAATGGTTTTGGTCTTTTAGGAGAATTGTTGACGGCATAAAAAAATATTCTTTAAGTAAAATGAACAATAACATAATAAAAAAAACAATAAAACTAAAACTCCTACATTCAAAGTACTTAGATTCTGTTTATATAAAATTGTACTTTGTAATTTGTGACCTTAGCACATAATAAATGTAGAAAAAGAAGTGTGCAATGTTGGTATCTGCACTGTAGTGAAGTAGAAGTTTGAAGAAGCATACAATGTAAATGCCCAAGCAAAGTTCAAGTACTTGAGACTTGCCCATATAAGAAACAGACCTTGACTAAAAGCACTGTGTTGCATCCCACCAATGTTTTTACCTACATTTTAAACAACAAAGGATTGCCTTTTGGTGTGCTTTTCTACAGGAGTTTCTTTTGGAAGACTACAACTTGTATTGTAGAGGCGATTCGCCATTCTCCTCGGCCCTATCACTCATATCACAGCAATTTGGAAGGCGCCCGAAGCCTGCGGTACAACTACTACAGCAGCAGCCTTTGTTTTCCCCACACAGAAACTGGATGTCTGCCACGAAGCTTTCTAGAATACTAATGAGGGGTGGTTAGCGAGTCAAAGTTACTGACCTGGGGTGTGGGGATGGAGCGCAGACCGAGGAGTGGTGGGGGTTGAGAGCAGCCAGACAGCGGCTGCCACAATAAGACTGCAAATGTCAGAGTTTATTACCCCTGGCCCTGCTTGCTCTCCGTCGGTCGGGGCTGCTAGCAAACTGCACTTGTGGCTCATTTATCCTCTCATGGGAATTTTCTTTTTTCATTTTTGGGACGATGAAAGGAAGCACAAAGACTTTGTTACACGACCAACCAACACTGCAGCGAGATTGAGAGGCTGTTGAGTTGTTGTAATGTTTCAAAACACAATAGGCAAAAAGTATTTTTATGTTTTGGACAGCATTTTGAGGGACTGAAAATGAAAACTTTTGAAAACCAGGTTCCAGTGTGAAATCTTTTGAACATGAATCTCCAGCGTCGCAGTGTTGATAGTCATATAGCCACGCGCACGTTAGGAGACTCATCGTAAATGGAGTAGCAAATGGCCGAGCTATGTTTGTGGCTATGTTTGTATTGTTATCTCTGATAAGTTTATTAACGCTCCTCCAACAAAGTGTAGATTTGATACACCATTACTGTGATCAAAAGAGACGGATTATTAACATACGTCAAATTGCACCGGAAGGGCTAACGTCTACAAAGTTTCACTGCCAACTACTGGCCTTTCATGCATACTACGGTGATTTGGGTCCTTTTTGCGGATCTGTGTGCATGCGGAGCATATTCAAAACACTGCTGTCTAAACTCGGAATTTGTTTAAAACATAAAGGAAAAACGTTTCCCGTTTTTAGCGTGTCCATTGTCGTGTGAACGTATACTCTGAGATACTTTTCATTACATCTCTTCTACCGGAGACATGCCATTTTTGAAAAAGTCTTTGACGTGTATTGTTTCTGAGGGACACATTATACCCGTCACACGATGACACAACTCCACCAGTGTGAGTGGATGTATGTGTGCGAGTGCTCCAGCCTATAATTAGGTGTTTCGGCAACAGAAAGAAGCACCCTTCCACATCAGGGACGAGTGCTGCTGGAGGAGGAGGATTTTGAACAGCCTCTGAAAGCGATGTCTCTCTTTCTCTCCCCTCACCTGCCCTCCTCTGTCTTGCTTTGTTGTTTCATTTTGCCGCTGATTATGTTTCTGTCAGCCCGCGTATATCTCCCCATTTTCCCCTCCTATCTTTCGCCTCTCACTCACTCTAACCAAGACTTTTTCCAACTTCATTTAAATTCTGATCCACCTCCCCCCCCCGCCCAACGCCTCTCCACAGGTGGCGAGGGCCAGGGGAGAAAAACAACAGAGAGAAATGAAAGGAAATAAAGGGATGACCCCCCCCCTCCCTTTTCTGATCCTCATGCCTTTACCATTAACATATAGTGAAGGTTTTGGCTTGTCAGGCAATTAATGTGGCTCCTCCTTGTGGCTATGAGGAGCCTCTTCATTATACAAAGCCTATTCATGAGCCCGTGAGATAAGCCCCATGCCTTCATTTGTATCAGGAGGAGAGTAATCACCCCCCCATGCAACTAATCTTTCTCTGCAGCCACTAATTCATCCTCAGTCTGTTGAAGAAGGCATCACCCCCCCCCCCCCCCCATTTTAGTCATTCTTATTCATATTTCACTGGAACATTATGGATTACAGAGAGAAAGTCTGTAGTTCCATAAGGGCAAGTTTTCCCTCTCCCAACTGAGCGGAAGTCTGGCCTCTAACAATAGCTGTACCACAACTACTTTACTGTACAGTAGTGCAAATATGTGCAGGGATTCATGCTCAGTTTAAGTTATATAAAGTGTTATATTTCTCAAGCTTAATTTATGACAGCAGATGGATACAAGTTGTTTGTATGGAGAAAGTAAGGGAAAAGTCGCAAACATTTTACTTTTGAAATACTAAAAAGTTCCTAATTGTGATAGGAAGTCACAAGGGGAAAAACACATTTTTATAGAAGAACGTCAACGTTGTGTATCAGGGACACATACTGTAGCAACTGATTGGCATTTTTGAAATGTATTTTAGTTTTTCGTTTCATGTGCAACTGCTCAAGTATAAAATAAAAACATATCTTGAGTTCTATTGGCAACTGAGAGTGATTGGATCCCATTATATTCTAATCTGGAATTTGTGCATCCTTATAATACACATTCCTTACCTTCATAACTTCAAGTGTTTCCTTCATTCGTGTTTCCACATAACATCATATTTGCCAAAAGTGCTTTCTGATCGTTTCAAATTGAACAATTACGGTAAAAAACTGTTTGCAAGAAGCAGCTATTTGCAAACACCCAAACCCTCATGTTTGGCTCAATGGTCTTTCTGTGGAAGAGCAACATTGCCATCTACCACTGAGAAACAGAAATGCAGATACTCAGAAACTGACACTGAGTTGCTTCTGAAATCAAAATCTTTTTTTTTACCTGTCTCGGATCAAGATGATCATAACAAAAATATTTTTTTAACACTGCTTCTTCTCAAACTTCACCTGTGGTGCCTTGTGCCTTTTTGCTTCGGGAGCAAAACAAGCTCAAATTTCAACGGTAGCACAATGGTAAATCATAGTGAAATACCAAAGCAGGCTAAAAGTGGTGGACAATCGCAAAAATTAAGTTCTTAAATTGGCACAAAGTTTATCCAAAAGAAGCCAAACATGACCCCCTCCCTTCATTCACTTTGCCCTCACTGCCCTGCTGATGGTCTAATAACATTCCTCATGCATACAACTGCTGCTGGCCTGGCCTTGGATGAGAACGCTCCACATTCAAGCTTAGATGTATTCCTTAGACTCAGGCTCAGGCGGTGTATTTGCATGGCATGCGGTGATGCTGTCCACAGTGTCGAATGCTATCCCCGCTCTCCTGGCGGTCCTAGAAGTCTCCAAAGGCTCCTTCACGTGGATCTGATTGAATTTTTTCTCGGCTAATTGAGTGAAGTTTATTGAGTGGCCTGTCTGTGTCCTTGTGAGAGATTTCTAATAGTGAAGGTAGCGCGGGCGATTAAACATGTGGCTGATATGTGTTTCGGGGTTCTGACATGGGAAGTGTGCATGATGCGTGACCTATCTTTTTTTTATTAGCCCACATGCAAAACATAAAGCGCATTCATCCACACACACACACACACACACACACACACACACACACACACACACACACACACACACACACACACACACACACACACACACACACACACACACACACACACACACACACACACACACACACACACACACACACAGGGAACACAGTCAGTGAATGCCACCGGAGTGTGTCACTATGATTGAGAGAGATGGCTTCTATCTTAAACCATAATTTCATGCATAATTTGACAGTACTGGATACTGCAGCCCCGACTGTTCTGCCCTGAATCCTAATTCCGCATTCAGATTGGTTTATTTCGGAGACGCCTCAGCAAATCATGGCCCTAATTAATAGGAATGATGCATCGATTCCAACTTCCCTTTTTCCCCTTTCCTACGCAATTTTCAAGGGCTCATGAGGAATGCATGAGGAAATAGAGACACAATCAAAGCAGAGTATAGAGTGCTATGCTATGGTTATTTCAGATGTGCAGCCAATGATTACGGCACTATGTGCAACTCACTATCATTTCTGCTCTGCTATAAATGTGCAGTATATATATCCTAATCAAGAAAACAGTTCAGGAAAAATGTACACAACACAGGGTGCATGTAAATACATGTCACATCTCAAATGCTGGAGTTCCAGCGGGCTTTTGTCGCCTTTTTTCCAAGCTGAGTCAACTACATATCTTTTTTTCTTTCCTTTTTTCTTTTCTTCCAATTTTGACTAGCTCTCCTGCTCTCTCTCCTTCCACTCCCGCGTTCCTTTGCTCTTCAGCTCTAACAGCCCTTGACAGCTGGAGATGAAATAGAAATTTTGATATCAAACACCTACACAAAGGAGGGCTGACCTTTGATCAGCACGCCTTTTGATGTTGTGACATCAAATTTGCATCATGGGAGCCCGGTGCAGCGGACGCTATAGCGCAGAAAGAGGGGGGCTAATGCCGGAGCCGCTGTCAGAGAGCCGCGAAGGTCAAGGGCCTATTAGGAAAGAACAAGCCCTTTAATCCCACACGAGGGCCCCGCGCTGCATTTGATGTTCAATACACAGAAATAGAATAGAAAATTGAGCCCTGAGACCGCAGCAGCCACGCTAAGAGTATTCATTAGGTATTAGCCCCACATGAGTGAACAGGGGGAAGGAAGGGCATTATGGAATTATTATAGATGACATTGTGTTTAGAGTGTAAGAGAGTGATAACCTTTGCTGGTCAAACAAGATAGCACTTTTAACAGGCCTCTTGCTGAATGAAAACAAATCTGGTCGTTCCAATCCACATCCACCATTTGTTAAACTACCCATAAAGCATTTGATAGGTTTGTGGTGGTGGTGTGTGTGGGGGAGCCACCATAGAACGAACGCTCCATCTGAATGTTGTCTATTGATCTGCGGACAGGTGGATCAGTGGAGCTCCGAAGCCCTTTAATTATTCACACTGGCACGTAATTATTATTTTTTTTCGTGCTTAGTGCTGTTTCAAGAAGACCAGAAATAAACACGTGGCTCCCACTGACCATCTTTCATCAGTTTGCTGCCTCATTAGTTACACAGCAAAGGTAGGGGAAGGAAAAGGAAATATATGGAGGAGAGAGAGAGACGTGAACACGCATTTACTTTCTATCCCTCTCTCGCTCTCTCGCTATCTTCCGCACACACTATTTAACAGGTCTGCTGCAGCACTATTTCAAGCAATCATTTGATCTCATTTCAGCCAATATCATCATCTCTCCTTTGCCCTGTAATCAATATTTCAGTCATAGTTCAGTTTCTGGTCCCACTTTCAAAGCACAGTCGTGATACATGGCAAAAGGTTTTGTAACGCAGTGAAAGACAGTGGCTCGTTTGGTTAATTCATTTATGATACTTAATTCCATCGGGTGTTGACTGAGTAGATGTAGCCTATACACTCTTGAAGTTGGTGTCATTACTGTGTTACAAGTTCTCCCCGTTTTTCTTGTGAACCACCCACTTCTCAAATAGGTCTTACTGCATTTGAAGTCTGTAAAACTAAAGGCAGTGAGCCGACTTACTTAGTATGCACACTTTACCGATACATGCGTATTACTTTATTCATATCTAGCATTGCAGGGTTTACATTATGGTATCTCAACAGGTTCAAATTTAGCTCAGCTTTATACCTAAAGGATTTTTGTGATTGATGAGTTGAGATACATCATATCAATGGAAGAGATGTAATTTTAAGGCTAATAATTTAAGCTATATTATCTTTCAGATATCTTAAACAGCAACACAAACATAGGCTGCACTGCATTTAGTGATATTAGGTGATTGAAATTATAGTGAGAAGGTGGAATATGATTTTGGATACAAAAACATATGGCCTTAAAATGCAGTTCCTGAGATAATGCGAACAGTTTTCATTATGTTCCTACAATTTGAACCCATACGCCAACATAGCACAAATAGCTGTAATATAAATGGAAATAGACATAGGCCATTATAGACCTACTCACCAATGTTTCATTTACATGTCTGGGGCGAGTGAAAAAAAACTGCGGCTGTCAAATTCGTAAAGCGCCCACATTTTAAAAATAACAAGTGTTAAATACCAAACAAGGCTCTGCTCTGCTAGGCTGGATTATTTCATGGCAGTTCTTTGAGCTAATTGCTAACATTGCTCACATGCTAACGTGCTCACATTGAACAATGCTATTATGCTGATGTGTTGCAGGTATAATGTGTACCGGATTTGCTGTTTTATAGTTCAGTAAGGGCTAAACAAAAATGACAGGTGAAGCTGGTAAATATCATAGTCTTGCAGGTCATAAACCAAAGCTTTGAACACAATGGTGGCATTGGATGAAAAGTGAAAGATAGCCGCCAATCACCAAAGCAATTGCAAGTCATCATGAATGTGTGTGTTGTCTGCCGTCCTTCATGGCAATGCTTTCAATTGTTGTTAAGGCATTTCACTCAAAAGCAAAATGTCAACCGCCCGGTGGCTTTAGAGGAAAAGTCAGGGGATTGCAAGGGTCAATAGGGTAAATAATCCCTTGATCCATTCGCTTATATGGTCAAAAACTCAAAAACTGTTATGTTACACTGACAATATCAGAATTTCTCCATAGTGTTTAGAACCAGCACCTACATTCACACTCTATTCTTGTTGTAAAAATGGCACTTTCTCCCTAAAAGTGAAAATCTGCAATCATGTCCAGATATCCACTGCTGATGAATCCAATCAGCTCCAGTGGCGTTTTCTCCCGGAGGCCGAGGGAAGCCAGGCTTCCCTGTTTTTTAGGCTGTAGTTGTCATCCAATAAAAACATTTTTATTAACAGTTTCGGTAATTATTTGGTGCTGTGTTGCTGTCATTTCTTCCCCATTTTTCTCCTCTCATTGAGCATTTCACAATGCACGAAACAGCGCCCCTTTACATTTAGATTCTGAAGACGCGGCGAAACACGATACTGCACACTGTATGTCCGCGAGGAAGCCAGGCCGAGCTGGCATCATGCATGGACATATAAAGAAATGGACACCGTATTGAAACATGGCGCCCATTCATTCCGATGAAAGCTGCTCATAGGCGCAGAGAAGCAACAAGGAAGCATAATCCGGAAATTCCATACGGCCCAAAGCATGACGTAGCATGGACGTAGCGGCATTATGGACCTATCAAGAAAGAGGGCGGCAAGCGTAGCGGACTGGAGGCGGGTGTCTCGTTCTGTAGCATCTAGCCTGGCGAAAACAAACTGAAAGCCGTTAAAAGCCGTTGGGCTAATAAAACGCTTGAGGTGGCGTTTTGAAATGAGAAAACTTACATTTTAATAGTATATGGTCTAAAGATAAGTATGAGCCTATGATTGATATCCAGAAAAAATGTGCAGAGACACAATCTTGTTCGCTGCTTGTACTGTGTGGACAGGGACATCTGCCTACGGGCCGCATGAAAATAAGCTCCACCCCTTACCATGCAATACCAATGGGTTGGCCACATGTCCATGCTGGCTGCTCGGAGAAGGCAGCATCCTGGGGGCCTGGCATCATGGCTGGCATCCCTTGGTGAAAAAAAGAAAGAAGGATTGACCAATCAGGTGAGGCTATTGTCTTGACACTGCCCTCCTGTGATTGGTCAGGAGGGTGTCATGAGGGTGCCAAGGGAAGCCACTCGGCCCTTGGCTTCACCAATCAAATCAAAGCATCATTATCAACGTCACTGAAATTTAACAACAATAACAATAGCGGGAGATTAGCATGTTTGCATTGTTATCATATTAGCAAGAACAGTTATGGAGGGTGGAGATTTGAGTATTTAGTGAAAAAATATTTTACCAAACTGCCAATTGAGGAGCCATTAAAAATCAAATCTGACGGCAGGCCAATGCCTGTGGAGAGAAAGAAAGTTTATCACACTTTCAGGGAGGAGAACTATGTCCGCACTGAGTGGCTAGCTGGTAGCGGCAATCTTCAGCTAATGGCCTTCCTCTACAAATAGTGAGTAAAATACACACCTTCTCCCGGCGCGGGTTAACTGTTTCCTTTACTGTCCGTTTAGCTATATGTTATGTTTTGTGTTATTTTATTGCTAATTGTGCCTTGATTAAGTTGCATTGGTATCCACTGAAGTTGTTCTGGGTTGTCTTAAAGTGGTGTTGTATAATGAACATTTGGCCTAGTTCTTAAACGAAAAGGATGTATAGAAAGTATGTGTGTATGTCAAGCACCTAACTGATTGTGTGAGTCGTGTCTCACGTGAACGTGAAACTTAAAATAACCTATAAAACGCCCCCTAATTATATTGTGAATGAATTTGAATCTGTATTGGGCATTAAGCGGCTAGTTGTGCATTCCGGTCGGGGTGGGGGGTGCATTTATAATACAATGTATAATTTAATAAAACGATTAGGAGGTGTGTGAGTGAGAGAGAGAGAACGAACGAGCGGTGTCGGACAGATTACAGGCTTGTGCAAGTCCTGGTAAAGTGACCAGGCGCTATAATAGCTCTTGTAGTTACATTGAATACAAGCTGCGACGTAGCCTACTCTTTTCTGTCCCCCACCTTCCAATAAACATGTAGATTAAAGGTGTTGTCTCACTTGGCTTCCTCAAAAAAAATCCTCACGCCACGCCACTGATCAGCTCAGAGTTGAAATACCTCTCTCACCATTTTAGAAATCTAGGAGTGATGGGGGCAAGCCCATATATGGTCGACTGTATTGCATTACCTCACTCACCATATTTCCTGACACCAGTATGAGGTAAGGCTTTTCAGGTCAGATTGTTTTTTTTCTAAGCTTCATGACTTTGCTGGCCTGATCGATACTTTTGTTCACAGTAATTATCTCACCATTGCACTCATTAATTACACTTTCAAGGCTCATTTCCAGTGCTGGCCAGCGATGCCCATTCTGTGGGAGCGTCCCGGGAGGTGAGGGTGAGAGAGGGGCGGTGTGACAGAGAGAGAGAGAGAGAGAGAGAGAGAGAGAGGCCTAATTAATACTCTGTCTCTCTGTCTGGCGTTGGCTGCCACTCGCAGGGGGGTAAAATGCAAGCTCTGTGTCATCTGAGACTTCACCAAGTGGGAGACAAACGAGGTCTTTGGCGGCCCGATCGATTCGTTCCTCTGATGGGCCAAATTTAAAGAGTGCTGCTGCTCCTGCTTTGAAGTAATCCACTAACGCCACGGTGTGATACTTTTCCAGAGAACTTCCCGTGAAAGCCTTTTGCGGCCTAACGATACATGACATATGGATCTAAAATATTGAGCTCTACTGTGCCTACTATACTGTATCTCCAACGTCATTCTGTGAATTATTTGGGCACCCATTGTAAAGGTACATTGCACCTGGATCAACACACGAGTTGTCGAACATTTGCTCTGCTGGTACAGACAGATATTGTCGTCGGCCCGTCCATCACTTTCTACCAGACTGAAATATGTCAACAGCTATTGGATGGATTGAAATGAGATTCAACACTATCATTTTGCACAGAAGATACATCCTAGATACATCTTCAGGGAACAAAATCTGGATCTAGGTCTGAATAGAGCTTTTTCATCAAGCCTGAATTTGGCTTGGTTGTCATATTTTTCACTTTCACAGAGAAATATCGCAAAATCTGCACAATGGATTGACTCGAAACCTTATGCAGACATTACTGGACCACGAGGTTGAGATCATCTGTTCTTTGAGGGAGTTATCTCAACAACCTTTTGAAAGATCATGACATTTGGTACAGTAACACATGTTCTCCCTCAGGACGAATTGCAATAGCTTTTGTGAGTCCCTTGCTTTGTCTTATACTTTTCTTCCTGGCCAAATCAATGCAGAGTTACTGAGATTCCCTGATACAAATTCCGTGTGAATGTCGATAGTTAGCCTGATATCGGTGTATGAATGTGTTTGTGAATGGTAACAGGTCTCCCTTGCAAAAGAGTCTCCGGTCTCAATGGGATTTACCTGTATAGGAAAGAAAAAAAAATTATGGAATGGTAACACACACAACTGAGATGGTGAGAAACAAACATACCTGCTAAACATGTCTGTAACCATAATAAGTGTGAACATGCAGTGACGGCGGCATCAAAGCACAGCTGTGCCTCAGTACAACATGACTGGAGAGCGTTAGTCCTGTTATAATAAAAATGCAAGTTCATAATTGTATCTTTGTTCATGATGGCTACTTTTTGAACCACAGAAGGAAGCAAGCAGAGTTCATCTGTCCATCTGTGTTCCTTTTTGTTTGGCCTCCAACCATTATCCTATCCTCTGTCTGCCCGTATTTCCTACTTTACCATTCTCTAGAAATGTATAAAAAGACACTGGCGATCCTACTGTTTCAGTGGATGGGGAAGAGGAGGGAGTGGGGGGGGGGGGGGGGGGGTGGATGATGGAATGTCTGATTGCAAATCCAGAGTGATGTGTGACGCTGCTAAATGTGATCACTATACCTTTCCAATCTCCATCTGTCCGGTAGGAGGAGTTGCCAGATTGGCTGAGTAATTTCACTGGACCCAAACAGCTGTCAGCTCCCATCATCCACGGCAATGTTCCCATGACAACACCTGGATACACATGGTTGTTTGAGAAGTGAAGACGCTGATATTTATCATGGCAAGATGACCAGAAAAATCTGGTTACGGTGCTCTTGCGGTGATCATTTTGGATACGTTTTGTAAATGGTGTGAGTGTGCGACTTCCCTTGAAGCCACTGTACTGTTTGCCTTACTGTAGAGTGCACTGTGGTAGATGGCTCATATTAAGGCTCGGGGGTTGGAGAGGGCAGTGTTTTATTTTTTATTTTTTTTGCTGACACTGCCCTGACTCACTTGTCTCGGAGTTCAGTATTTGTTATACATTCCCCACCTTAACATCCTCCTGGGAACAACCTGAGCCAAGCAACAACTGGTCAGAGATCAGCTGAGAACACACAGAGAGAACTGGCACTCTGATGCCATCTGCTGTCCGTTCCCTTAAACACTGGGTAGAAATGAAATATGGCCAGAAGGTGCTCTTTTTGTTTCAAAGAACTGTTTGGTTGTTCTTACAAATGTTGATTAACATTCTGTGTTTGTATGAAATAGCCATTTTATCGGTGATATATTTTCAGGGTTTCAAAACTGCTTTTGTTTGCAGCTAAACGTGATTCAGAAATTCAATCACGGAATATGTGTTAAAGTAAGTCTTGATTTCACTAGAAATGGGTTTAATGCTGTCAAGCGTGGCACATGGCATACATCTGGAGGCATTCTGAAAACCATATAATCGTTTGGCGGGCGGAGAGGGCAAGTGTGAGAGAGAGAGAGAGAGAGAGAGAGGCCATTAAACTTGTGTGAATGTAAGTGGTTTGGCATGTGGATGGAGGGAGGGAGGGAGGGGCAAAGGAAGAAGAAACGGAGAGAGAGGAGAAATAGTGAAAGAGGAGAGGGGGTTTGCAGAGGAGAAAGCAGCTGAGTGAGGTCGTAGTACCTTGCGTCAGGATACAGCTGCAAGCACAACAGTGGCGTGTATGGAGAGCCCGGGCCAGGCCTCAAACACGGAGCAGTTTCACGCCTCAGCAGCAGAGAAGTCAACTGGGAAACAGGGGGCTAATAAAGAGACTGGGAGCAGATGACTTACCGCTTTTGCAGCGCTCCCCCCCCCCCCTCCCCCCCCCCCCCCCCCCCCCAAACATAAGACTGTTTTAAAAGGCACTGGGCTATATTTACATGCACTGTATGAATCTGTGAATATGTCTGATATGTATGAGTGTATTTTTATTTTATTTTTTACAACACCATATGGTAAAAGACAAGGAGGCCTGATCCTGACCATGACAACAGAAAACAGATGGCTCGCTGTCATCCGGCAGACACAGCGCAAACAGGTAGGACTCGTCCAACCGGAGAGGTTCAATAAAAGCAGACAGCCTTTGGCAACACTCGGCTTGTTGTGGCTGTTTCTAGATTATCTGAGGATATTCATGTCATATTAAATATATGTTACATTGCACAAGTGATCGCTATTCTGTCTGATTTTGCAGACTTTCTGGCTGGGTTCACAGATAATGTTGGGCTATCTTCCTCCACAAGGGGGCAAACTCTCTCCAGTGTTTGCGTGTACAGTGTGTCCATGCAGACCTGCTCGGACTGGAGTCATGAGTATAGATAGCTGCAGTAACTCAAACAACAGAGTAAATTGACAATGTGATATGACATTATAACAAAATAGCTATAAAAGTTACATGTAAATAAGGGCCACTGGGTTAATTGCAGAAAATAAAAAGTGGCAATTAATTCTTCAATGAACAGCGGTCAGGATGAAAGAAAAAGGGGATGGGGCTCGCCAATGAGAGTTCAATTAGAGAAGCAATGGTAAAAATTAAAATAAAATTCATAATATTCCTTTTATGGCCCAACAATGTTTGTAGTTTGTCATTTCGGTAATCACGCAAAAAAAAATGGCACACAAAAAAGCCATTTACTACTAAAATCAATATGCAAATATGAGTGTAGTTGAACTACCATCAAGCTACTGCAAAATAGTTCAACTACTAAACATGTAGTGCACTAAGAATGAAAAAAGTGACATAGTTGTTTGGCTCAAGTATTCCAGTGTGAGCCTGGCCCGCATTTGAGCCTGTTGTACAAAACAACTGTAAGGCAGAGGGACTCCTGTTCTTACTTCAAAAGGCACGCATGCCTTCCCTTTCACCTCGGAAATTAATTCCCCACCTTGATACACAAACTTGGCCGTTTCATCCCCTTTTCTTTCTTGCTCGGGGCAGGAAACGAACACAGGAGGTTTTGTGCTATGCTGTCTTGGGGGTTGAGGCACCCCCCCCCCCCCCCCCACACACACACACCCACTCACACACACACACACACACACACACACACACGCACACACACGCTCACCCCTCCCCTGGACTCAACTTGATGTTGGGAGATGAGACGGGAAACAGGTGTCACCCATGACCTTCAGTGCTCAAACACTGCGGGCCTCACAATCAGGGGCCGCTCAAAGGGGGGGCGGGGGGGGGGGGGGGGCGACAGGCTGGACTCCTCACAAGCTACTTTACCATTTCTCCTCTCATCCTTTTCATTCTCAAATATTAGGTAACCCCACACTCCCACGTTTGTCATCAAAGATTAAATTCTATGAGAGTCAGTGAGCGTTCCAGATTGTGTTTTTTTTTTAACAATAGTACTGCATTACACTGCGTTCCTCTTGTGTTCAACCCGATCAGAAAAGATGACCCCTCAGACAAAGCAGGGAACACAGAGTAATAACCTCTAAATCCCAACCACTGGCTTATGTGAAGCCGGAGACCATTGGGAAGTCTGCTGTTGAGCAGGATAGATGTGGGGAGCCGGCAGTGTCTGTAAACCGCAGCGTGTCTGTCAGCGCCCGCTCCTATCGCCCACTCTGTTTTCCTCATAAGAAAAAGATTAATTCTGCAGATTATCAAGCTTCAAATAAAGTACTTACTGTTAACCAGCGGTGGGGAGAAGTCTGATGCCTTGTCCAGACGTGCACGATGGGCGCTCAAACACAGGTAAAGGACACAGTAGACGCCAATACAACTTTCATGAATCTGATCAATGTACTTGACTAAGCCTGGAAACACAAACACATACACTCTCTTAAAGGTGTTGAAATGGTAGAAATACTGTCCCCATAATGTAAGACCTGTGTTAAATGGAGTTGGTTAAATCCAGATTAATTTTGGTTTAGCAGAATTCTGTTCTGTTCTGGTGAGAAAACTGTATGTAACATATATGAAATATCTCAATGCAAAACTAAAATATACAAGGGTACATGATTGCACCAATACTTGGCCAGAATGTAGACCATTATCTAAAATTTCAGCACTCCATAATATAACATCAAAATGGGACTATTAATCTCTAAAGTAGGACTGCTGAGACCACAAATTACAATAAGAAATTAATTATCTGACAAAAAGCCCTAAAGAACAAAATCAAGAAGACACATCTCTTTATTAATCCCTCTTTGGGGAAATTAATATTTTCAATTATAAAGGAATACGGTAGGAATATCTGGGTGATTTCTGATAGGGTCTTGAGTCGCGTGCGGCTTAAAGAGCACGCCACATGACATGATGCTAAATGATCTTCAGTAAGCCACCCAGTTATTCTTTGACATGTAACAAATCCCCTTTTGAAGGCATTTTGTTTTTCTTCTTGATTCCGGTTCCATTTAGTGTGTATTTCAGGTGAGCAGCTGTAAGTCATGGCTTTATGGTCATTATCTCACCACAGACATGACCATAGAAATCCCTTACCATTTGTCTATAGAAGGGCGCCTGTTTATGGACTAATGGTTATCCTGGTTGTGTGTCTATGGCATGAGCCTGACAGCCAACTGTTTGACACTGAGGCCACAGAGACAGATGGCAACCAAATGCCTTTCATTGCCTGCCTTTACCACTTGTGTGTCCCGATCACATCAGTCATGAACACTGCAGGGACTACATGACATGATTCTCTCTCTCCCTTCCTCTCTCTCTCTCTCTCTCTCTCTCTCTCTCTCCCTCCCTCCCTCTCTTTCTCAATCTACAAAGCTCCCCAGGCCGTCAGCCTATCAGATCAAAATGAGCGCTGTGATACAATCAGTGATTTATGGTGTTCATATTTAAACCTGCTGCATTCTGTATGCATAGCTGGGTACAGCCTATGTGTGAGTGTATGTGTATATCTGTGTGTAGACACCGTAACTGTTTGTGTGTGTATGTGTGTGTTTGTGCCTCAGAGTGTCAAATTGCCACGCTATGTGCTGACGCAGCGCCTAGAGCTACAGGTTGCACCTGGTGTGCGAGAGCAGTTCACCAGCTGCTGATGCTTGAGTGTCAGATGCACACACACACACACACACACACACACACACACACACACACACACACACACACACACACACACATACACACACACACACACACACACATGCACACACATACATTCATACTGCGTGCACACAACTGTATATTTGTTCATTCCATTCCTTACACATGTGCGCATGTATACGTACGCCCTTGCATTGACATATGCTTATTCGTGTCACACATAGCCTACAATGGATGAATGCATATTTTCTTGGTTTGAAAGTGCAAAGGAGAACAACTCAAACAGTGAAGAGATACTGAGAGACATGATGATCCTGAATGTTTTCTATGGCAGGCTATACTACAACAAATGAAAACTGGGGTGGAGGATTTGGGGAGAAAATGGCAGTTGGGATAGAGATTCGAATCCAAATACCTCAACCGCTCCACTTGTTCTCTTTGGTCCCTCCCCTATGGTCCCTTCCTGACACGCTCTACTACACCAACAAAGTCGTGAGTGAATGGACAGTCCCAACAGCCAATAAGAACAGAGAATCGGAGCCTCGCTCTGATTGGTCAAAGTG